>NC_084460.1:24285000-24585000 GCF_027409185.1 Cynocephalus volans
AGCCTGGGCTCTCACCTGCGCCACAGCTGCAGGAGGCTGGTGATGGGAGCATGGGACGTGAGCACCTGGTGGTGCCCCCAGCTGGTTGCCCAGCCCTGCCTGCCCGTTCCAAGAGATGGGAGTGGGCGGCCTCTGGGACAGAGACCTCCAGAGTGTTCCTCTCTCAGATTCCTGAGGTGTGAGCTTCCTTCCAGGAATTACTCTGCCTGCCCCCGCCCAGCCGAACTTCCTCTCTGTGGCCTACAGCCTCAGGCTGCATCATTTTCCTCACTGGAAACCCAAGTGTGAGAGGCCCTGCCCTTCCCAGCTGCCTGCAGGAGCCTGGTGGCCAGGGGTTCCAGGTTCAGCCTTGGTGGCTTCCTGCTGTCACTGCTCTGTTGGCAGCCGGTGCCCCCTCCTTCATAAAAAGAAATCCTTGGGGTCTCACCGTCCTGCTGAGCTTCCCCAATACCCTGCCCCCAATGACACCAAAGTTGGCAAGGGAATTGGGCCCACCTCCCAGAGCTCTGTACTGACATCTCTCACCTGCAGCCCCTTCTCTCAATGTGATATTAGGCATTCCCAGCAGGACCTGGAGAAGCCTTCCTGGAGGAGGTGACTCCTGATCTGAACCTGAAGGATGCCTGAGATCTGAGAGTTAACCACGTGGAGAAGCAGGAAGGGCATTCCAGGTGGAGGAGACAGTGCACACAAAGGCACGGAGGGCGCAGGAGGCAGAATGGAATCTTGACACTTGGCAGCCAGCTAGACGAAGGGCTGCGTGCCTTTGTCCCTGATGCTTTCAAGTGCAGACCTACCCTTCAGGCATCCTGGCCCTTTACACAGGAAACCCCAACCCCACTTGCTCCACTTAGGTGACTTTTGCTTGGAGTCTTCAGTACCTATTCCAGATCCCTGGGGATTTGGCTTCATCACCTAATTCTCTCTGCTCATCCCTTCACCTTAGCTTTGGTGAGACCTCCCCTTACCAGCCGCCACCCCACAGAATTTCCCCTCTGCTAGGGTATGGGGGGGTGCAGAAAAGGAGTAAGACTAAGGGAAAAGGAAATGTCAGGGGAAGATGGTATGTCCATTTCAGCCATGTTAAGTGTGAGAAGATTATGGGGTTGCTGTGTAGACAATGCTGGTTGCCCCCCATCCCAATATTTATTCTTTTCCTTAATAACATAATTTTTTCTTTTTATTCTTTCGTGCATTTGGCCACCCAGCATAAAGAGTAAATCTCCCAGCTTCCTTGCTGCTAGGTGCAGCCAGACCTAAGTCTGGCTAATGAGAAGTGTTGTCATTTAGGAACCTTGCTTGAAACAGCACATGGGTGCCCTTATTCCTCCTCCTGCTGCCTGAAATGTCAATGGGATGGCTGGAGCTTTAACCAGCCACCACTGTGGACCATAAGGTTGAGGTACACAGCCTAGTGACAGAAGAGCAGTGACCTGCAACTGTGCGCTTGGCAATGTCCCCATGCCAGCCCAGGGTTGTGTCCTTCCAGACTTTTCAGTGGAAGAGAAAGAAACTCTTTTGTTTAGGTACTATATTTTCACAGCAGAATGTAATCCTAGCTGGTTCGGCCCTAAAGGGAAATGTTGACTAGGCAGTTGGTGTAGGGATCTGGAGCTCAGAGCGCAGTTTTGGGTTGCGGGTAGAAATTTGGCAGGCATCCTCATGGAGATGGAAATTGAAGACATGAGGATGGATGAGCTCACCAGGCGGAGTGTGTGGTGTGATAGAGAAGGGAAGAGGGCTCCCCTGCTCACGAGGTCCACCTCCCCTCTGCCCACCACCCCCTTGCCCACGAAAAAGAATTCCAGCTTTACTCACCCAGTTCTATCCACCCCCTTCTGACATCGTGTGAGGGGGCTTCTGCCTCCCCAGAACACTTCTTGGCTTTTATGTTGCAAAATCAGGATGGAAGGGTGCTGAGGGGAGCACAGGAGATGCATGGACTAGGTCGAGGGAGGATTTTTTTGAGGAGTTTTTAAAGAGAAAGTTGTAAGAGCAGCTATTGTGTGTGGCAAAGTGGATGGGAGAGAAAAGAAGGGGGTTTCTAACATATTACTGTAATGTGAGTATCCCTTTCATGGTAGTCAAGAAAACACACCGAACCTGAAATTTGTTGGAGTTACCTTTTGGTTGCCAGACTGGACCTCTTTTGCATTAACATCACTCTGACTCAGCCCACTTGGATGATGGCTTTAGGAAGTGTTCCACAGGTCACAAAAAAGCCATCAGAGCAGCTTGAATTAAAAAGCTGATATTCAGGACACAGGTTTGTATGTTACAGAATCTAGGGGTAAGGGGTACCTCTGGCCTGCATGAGGGTTTGGAATAAGGAACAGGAAATCCTCCAGCAGCCAGGGAGCTGTCTCTTGCTGCAGATTGCCTTTATGTATTTATTTTTTTAATTAATAGACTTTATTTTTAAAAACAGTTTTAGATTTACAAAATTATTGAGCAGATAGTATAGAGATTTCCCACATATCCCCTCCCTCACACTCAGACTCCTCTATTATTAACGTCTTGGATTAGTGTGGCGCATTTGTTACAATTAAGAAACTGATACTGACACGTTATTAACCAAAGTCCATAGTCTACATTAAGATTCACTCTTTGTGTTGTACTTTCTATGGGCTTTGATAAATGCATATAATGGAATTATCTGATATCTTATTGTTGAGTTTTAAGAGTTCTTTGTATATTTTGGATAACAGCCCTTTATCAGATATGTGTTTTGCAAACATTTTTCCAGTCTGTGGCTCATCTTTTCATTCTCTTAACAGATTGTGTTATTTATTTATTTTTTTCCTCTCCATATATACGATTTTTCCACATCTCTTGAATGTATTTGCCCTTCATTCCAGCTACCAGAAGATGCCAACTAGTATCTCTTAGTCCCCGTTACAAATTTTTGAGAGAGACTATTCTTTAACCAGCTTGGTAAAATGAGAAATTAATTATAGCTGGATGGGGTGGTGGCATTAAGGCAGTTGGAAGGGTGTCTGGAAAATGTAAATTTTCTGTAAATTGTCTTCCTTCTGTGGCTAGGAAGACAAACTAGAAGGAGGCAGGAATGGGTGCAGAGTGTCAACCTCTATATAAACACGGGAGTAGAGCCTGGGGGATGGGTCGGGAACTGTTGATATGATGTAGCACATGTAGGGGAAAAAAATTCAACCATGACAGAATAGTATAAAATGGAAAGCAAAATTCCTACCCCCAGTTCCACTCCTTAGATGTTTTCTATTTTTAGATATTCTGGAGTTTTAACATCATAGTTCTAAATACTACGCTTCACCTCTGTTTCTCAATTGAGAACTCAAGCAAGCATCTACTAATACCACGTCAAGAAAGCAAGGAATTTAAATCACACTCTGTTTCATCTCACCCAGACCTGCTTTCTCAGTTGCGTTTGCTATATTATTATTGCAGGCCTATGTTGGTGCTACTCATATTTCTAAACAATCTGTATTTAAAATTTAGATACTCATCCATCAACTCCAGACAGAATTTCTTGAGCCCAACCGCTACGTAAGAAAAATGAGGCCCCCATGCCACCTGCCACCTCTCTCCCCTATGTCTTTCTAATTTCTGTTGGTTTTCTCTTTACATTCCATGGTCAAAGTTTATAACATTTACATTCTGTCCCGTAATTATAATTAAATCTTCCATGCTTTATCTTCATATTGATTCTGAAATTGAAAACCAGGCACTGTAATGATTGCATAAACATTACTTACTGCAGAACCAAGAAACGAGATCGCTGCTTTGAGAAGGAAATGTAACACCATTTCTTCCACCCTCTGCGGCTTGAAGGAGATTATTTACTGTTTGAAACAAATGTCAAGGTCAAACAGATTCTCTTTTCTTATACTCCAGTAATTGCTCAAAATCATGCCTTGCATCTGTTTGCTTCACGTTTGGTCTCTGGAACAGGTTGTGTTGTTTCTGGTTTTCTAATTGCCTTTCTTATTTTCTTTCTGAGAGAAGAAACAGATGTTATGTCACCAGAAAGTCCACTTGCCATGCACATCCCCCCATGCCTGGGTCCTTTGTAGGTGCAGTGAGATGAAGTAGCTGTTGTGTTTATGCGGCCTTCCTCCCCCACTCCCTTCTTTTGGTGAACTACTGCTCTCTCAGTCCAGTTATGTAATTTGTGTTTTTTTCCCCGATTGTCCTTAAGAACAGGCTTGCAACCAAGGCCTGGCAGTTTACCTTGATGGTGGCTCATCCGGGGGCTGGACACACAACTGAAGCAAGGATAATTGGAATCCTTCTCTGGGAATTGAGCGGTGGACATTGAGAGAGAGAAGCACTCATCCCTTGAGCTTCAGGTAAGGCTTGATCCAGGTACCAATGACGTCATCAAGGACCTAGGGTCACTATGTATCTTTCCTCTGCCCTCAGTGCTGTCTTCAGCTCTGGTTCCTCACAGTGGACTGTCAGCAGCAACATGCCCCTCTTGTGTTGTAAATGGGGGGGGGGGTTGATCCCACCAATCCACCGGGCTTGAGAATACAGGAGGGAAATGCAGGGTATTTTTTTAACCTAGAGAAGAGTGAATTAATTTTGGAAACCAAAACCACAGATGTTCACACTCCTTCATATTGAATTGCCTTTTATTTCTGCCATTCTATTTTAAATTACCAAGAGTTATTTCTTGCCTTCTTTTCATAGCTGTCTCTTTTTGTTTTACAAATGTAATAGCATTAGGATCTTTCTTTCTTTCTTTCTTTCTTTTTTTTTTTTTTTTAAAAAAGATGACCGGTAAGGGGATCTCAACCCTTGGCTTGGTGTTGTCAGCACCACACTCAGCCAGTGAGCAAACCGGCCATCCCTATGTAGGATCCGAACCCGTGGCCTTGGTGTTATCATCACCGCACTCTACCGAGTGAGCCACGGGCCGGCCTATGGGATCTTTCTTTTTATAAGTTTTCTTCTATTCCTTGAATTATCTGTTTCCTCTGGGATCAGTTTGCTCACTTTCTGTTTAGTTTATTTAAGAGGCAGTATAGCTGAATAGTTCAGAGCCCAACTCAGGAAACAGACTGCCTGGGTTCCAATTCCATCTCTCTGCTCCTTAGTATGTGTAAACCTCGGTCAAGTTACTTTACCTCTCTGTGACTCAGTTTCTTGTTACTGGAGATAACGATAGCACCTTGCTCAGAGGGTTGTTGAGTTAATAAGTGTAAAATTCTTAGCACACTGCCAGGCCCACAGTAAGCTCAACAGCTATTTGCTATTTGTTCCTTGATCCTTCTCTTTTCATTGGTTTTCCTCAACCGTCTGGTAATACCTGGTGACCAATTCATCTTTGTGAACGAAGGGCAGGGTTGATCGATACTGGCATTTGTGTAGGGTGTTTCCTCTGCCCCGGAGTGCTCCCTGTGGGGGCTGGAGAGGTACACATGCCTCCGCCTTCTCTTTGGGGTGGGTTGACTCCCCAGAGAGAGTCCACTCCTGCTCCGGCTTCAGGAGCAGCTTCCTCTCAGTCGTGCTTTGGTTCTGGTTTCCTTTGCCCCCATTTGTCCCTCCTTGCAAGCCACCCTCTTTCTATCTTCTAGAAGTACATAAAAATCTCTGTGCAGTTGACCCTGCCCACCCTCCAGCCATCCTGTTCTCAGCCCTTCTACAAATGTATTTTCATTTCCCTTTCCTTACTGTGCTTTTGGTGGTATTGGATGGGTCAGGGGTGGTAGAAACACGTTCTTAGTCTACTATCTTGAACTGGAAGTTGATGTGATGGTTTAAATGTTCCTAATTCCATCCAGCTCCACACAGATGATACCCCTTGGGACTGCAGGTGTCACACTGGATGCTTAGACCTGCACAGGAAGGAACAAGAGAGGACCTGTAACTTGGGCCTTTCTTCTTTTTTTGTGAAGTCTCCTTGGGCATGTTGACCTTCTCTGGGAGTCTCTGGCCTCAGAGCCAGTCCCTCAGTGGGTCTTCCCACCTAGACCTCGTGGCTGTGTCAGGGAGGAGGGTGCACCTTCAGTCTCCCTGAGAACCCCAGAGCTCTCAAACACTCAGGTGAGTATAGATGCATGAACAGGCCGGGAGAGCCAGAAGGACAGATGACAGGATGTGGGAAGTGACTGAAAGAGGGTCCAGGGTGTGGCTATGAGAGTGGAGGTCATCTTGGGCGGGGGAGGGATAGGGACCAGGGCCTTCGTCCACTCTCACTAACAGGAGCAACAGCAGAGCCAACATTCACAGAGCTCTTCTGACACTCTAGGCCCTGGGAAGCTCGTCACATAAACTTTCCAGAGGACTCTAGGTTCAGAGTAGTTGAGTGACTCCCCCGTGATCACACAGCAGATGAATAATACGTCTGAATTTGAACCCAGCTCTTTGCAGGGCCTAAGCTCTTAACCACTGAGCAACACCACTCTCATCTGCCCCCAAGCTGATAATGGCATGGTTCCCGAAGATCTCTCTCGGGCCACTATGGACTGAGCTGTCCACACCTCAGATGCAACAGCTGAGTCTGAAGGCTGAGGAAGAGAGGGCTCTGGCACCCTCTGGGGGAGATAGGAGGCTCTGCAGAGATGCTGGCAAGAAGATGGGCAAGGTCCAAGGAATAAATGACTGAATTAGGATCCTGGTTGTTCCATACAAGTGTAGGGCTTCATCTACCTCCACTCCTTAGTAATAAACTCCCGGTATTTACCTGGGCACATCATATTTCAGAATAAAGACATAAGACCATGTGGCTAACTTCTGGCCTAGTGAGATAAGAGCAGAAATGAAGTGTGCAATTTAAGAAATTATCTTAAAGCAGGGGGCATGACCTGCTTTGTCCCTTCCTCCATCCTGTTTTCTGGAATGCAGATATAAGGGCTGGAGCTCATGCAGCCATCTTGGGCCATGAGTGGAAGAACCCAGTGAAGGGCTAAGTGAAAAAATAAGAAGGGGCCTAGTTTTGTGATGATCATGGAGTTGCCACATCAGCCTTGGGTGCCAACACTTATTTGAGGAAGAGGGAGATACACTTCTATTTTATTTAAATCATTGTTATTTGGTGTTTTCTGTACTTACAGCCAAACTTATTTATTTTTTTGCAGCCAAAAATGTTTGCCTTGGGCAAATTCTGTAACTTCTCCATGCTTTGGTTCTCATTTCTGGAATGAGAATAATAGGACCCACCTCACAGAGTGCTTCTGAAGGTTAAATGCATGTGTAATGGTGTGACCTATAGAGAAATAACCTAGTCATTTTTATTTATTTGTCTAGGCTGCTGTAGACTCAAAGAAATGATGAAAAGTAACGTTCCCTGATGAGGCAAGGTAGACAAGTCTTTGTTCTCCTTACCCTAAAGAAAGGTAAGCAAATTCTTTGTGTGCTGTTCAGTTTGCTAATGCAGCTAACAAGGAACCGTAAATTTTCAATGGCATCCAACAATAAACTCATACATTCCCAGGTTGGCTCAGGTCTGGCTGACTTAGGCTGGGCTCTGTTGGGCTTTGTCCCAGGCCATGAGTTTGGTTCAGGCCTGCTCCACATGTCTTTCATCCTGTTTGGACCAGTGGGTTAGCTGGAGTATGCTCTCTGCATGGCAATGGCAGAAATGCAAGAGGGAGGGCCAAGCACATAAGTACATTTCAAGACTTTGCTGATGTCATGGTCACATCCATTGGCCAAAGTCACATGGCTCAGACCTAAATCAAGGGGTGGTACCAATCCTTCAGTCCACTATAGACTGTATACCATGGGGGTAGATGTATACAGTCTATAGTGGACTGAAGGATTGGTACCCATATGTCACAATTCCATAAGCCTGGAGCTCTGGATCAGCCATTGAGCGGGGAAGCAATGGAATGAATCCTTTATGTTTTGGTCAAAAGAGGAAATGACCCAAGCTTAGGAGTGGATGCTGGGACTACAAAGAGGACCAGAGTGATAGAAACCTAATCTCTCTGGGACCTGGGAGTTTCAGGGTAGAATTTCACCAGACTTCTGCTTTGGCCACAGTGGCCTGGGGTCCTAGATCCACCCTGACTTAGGGTTTTACCCCCTTTTAGATCTTCACATGCGGATTTGCCCCCAGGGCACAGGGGGACTGTTCTGCCATGTCTGGTCTCCCCCCAATAAAGGTGGGCAGGAGCTGAGTTGAATTAAATTTGAGTTGCAAAAATAAAAAATGTGTTGTCACTTATATCGGGGATTGCTTGGAGCAATTAACATCTGCCGTATATGTTAAGCACCTGGCACATAGTACACCCTCAATAAGATGGGCTCTAGTATTGTAACAGCAACTCAGCTGTGGTGAGGTCTTTTCTGCCTCAAGGTGGGGCTGAGGGTGGAGGACAGCGAGGCAGAAGAGAGGTATCAGCCTGAGGAATGTCCTGGATGTTGGGGCCCCTGTGTTCTCCACAACTAGGACCTGCTTCTTGGGAGGTCCTTAGAGTATCCAGGTGGCAGTGGGGCCCAGGGAAGCTCCCAAAGGCTTGGAAAATAAATGTCTTGATCTGGGTACCCTGGGCTGGGCTCACTTCCTTCCCAGTTGTCAGGGAGGAACAGCGTGCAGAAAGCTCCCTCCTACCTCTCTCAGGCTCCCTCGAAAGGTTAAGGGCCCCAAAAGAGAGGAGTGTTGACATGGCTGAGGAATGGGAAACCCTGCTCTCTTCATTTCTCACTTTGCCTGAGCAGAGGTTCCTGTGTGGCCCCAGATCCCACTTCTGCTTGCTCAAGTCCCTGAGTCCCAGGCCTTGCTGGGGGCCTCCCCTGCCTAGGTCTTTCCTGTCTTGGTATTGCACAAGGCCTACAGCTGCCTCCCTGCCCAGGCTCCAGGCTTTGGAAAAGAGGAAGCAGCCACTGGAGACTGGACCTTCCTCTGTTGGGGCAGCAGAGCTCTGGGGAGCCAGCTGCACCGAGAGCTCCGGCCTTCCTTCCTGTTCTCTCCGCACTTCTTCCCGTGGAGCAGGTACTCAGCACCCCTGGGACTGGAGGGTGAACCAAGCGCTGGGAGCAGGGCTGGGCTGAGACTTGCTGGGCTGAGACTTGCTGGGCTGAGACTTGCTGGTACGAGTGCTGGATCCCAAACCAAACAACCCAAGCCCAAGACACTAATCAAAGCTGTGCTCATAACCCAAACCCCTCCACCACCCCAAATTCTCCCCAACGCACACCCCAGTCCCCCCACCTCACTTGTATCCCACCCCCAGCCACTTACTAATCACCGTCTTCATCCAGTTCAACCGATCCGCAGTTCTAGCCCCAGCTTCAACCTGACCCCGACTCTACCACCCTCATCCTCCCCAGCCTCGACCTCACACTAATCATCACCTGCACCAAACTCCAACCTCCTCCCTCACCTTGACCCGTCACTGTCACCTCAATGTCAACCCATTCCCGGCCTTAAATCCATTCCAAGTTCCAACCTAACCATTACCCTGACCCCAGCCCAAGACCAGCCACCCCTAATCTCCTGCTCACTCTAATCCCAGTCCCACTCCACTTCACTCATCACCCCCACATCCGGCTGCACCAGGGACCCCAGCATGCCCAGCACAGTGCGGGGAATGGGCCCTCCAGGAGCACTGAGAGCCAGTTTAAGGACTGAAATATGAAATTCTGCTGTCCATGTCAAAGCCAATAGACATTATTAATGGATTCTATGGCTTTCAGAATTAATTGTTTGGTCTCTGTTTGGGGCTTTCCCCTATTTTGAAGATAATCTACTGCTGAAATTGCCCGTTTGTACCCTGACTTCCCAGCTGTGGGCCAGAGCCGTCCGGCTGGCCATATCACCCCACGTCCCTCCCTCTCCAGCCCGATAGGGAAGTTGGGGAGAAGCCCCAGTGTCAGGAAACAGAAACTGAATCCTGCACCTGGGTACAGCTGCACACAGTGACACTACTGCTGCCCTTTCTTCCCCGGCCGGACATGGCCTCTGGGATTGGAAGTCAGGGACTTAGGGCCCCAGCCCAGCCCTCCCTTCACACTCTCCAGATGTCCTGGGATACTTGATGTCAAACAGGCAGCAAACATGGGTGCCCACTGTGTACCAGGCCACCCCAACACATAACATACCAGTTCTAGGCATGGAGATTTTAAATCCTGTCTTCAGAGTACCCAAGACTTGGAGACACAAGGATAGACCTCAGGCACTTTGCATTGGGCAGACAATGCTGTCCAAAAGAGTCAGTGCCCAAGCCAGGGGCTGTTTCAGGGCTGCAGAGCTCCCTGTTCTGGTACACCACACCTTTTGCAGGAGCTGGAATGTTTCCTCTGCCACAGGGGGCACTGGCTGCTCACTAGGCTACCCAGCACCCATCCGGGTGGGGGCACTTTCCCCTCTGCACCAAGCTTTCAAACAGGGACAAGGGTCTCCCCTTCTGGAGTTGTCCCTGCTCTTTCTTTTTCCAGGACAGTTCTCTGGGCTGAGGCTGGTCTTTAGGATGAAATGAAACAGACTGAGCCAATAAGCTGGAGTCTGGTGGGACTGACCCCTTTGGTGTTAGGGCTGGGCTAAGCATAGATGACCTCTCCATGATGTGATCTGGGGTAGTTCTGGAAAGGGTCTTCCCACACACTCTAAGAATTCCTGCTCTGTTCTGGGGTCAGTACGTCCAAATTCCCACCATTCTTCCCGTACGTTCAGCATTGCCCTTTTTAGGCCCCAAATGGGAGAAGCAGGGGAGCTGGGGACAACATAAACATACCTTACTGATGTCCCCAACTACAGAGGAGCTCACCCTGATATCCTGTGTGGCTCTGGGCCCCACAGCCACACCTGACCCCAAATGTGCCCAGCAGGCTGCTTTTCCTCAAGGTGAGGTAAAGCACAGCATCCAGGCTCAGGGGCCCAGCTTGGGCCAGTCTCCAGTGGCCACGGCCCTGGTGTGAAGGCTCTGGGTACACTGTCCTGGAAGAGGAGCTGGCCTAGAACTGCCCAAAGAACTGTGGAGCCACCGGGCCTCCACATATGACCAGACCTGTGTGCTGGAGCAACCCAGAGAGTGGCTAGGTTCCCTGAGGAACAGTGTTGCTGACCATGTCTTTGGCTGTGCTACTGCTAGGATGTCCCTCCTGCCTTCTGCTCTTGACATAATACTGCTTTGTCATCCTGACAGGCAACTCAGGCCCAACCCAGGCCCTGGATCTCAGCCCCTCGCCAGGTGTGCCCCCTGGTAGCCATTGAATCAGCTGTGCCCAACTCACAAGGCGGATGGGCTGGGGGCTGGGAGATGTCATGAGTTTCCTGTCCCCACTTCCAGCCTCCCAGGCCTTCCCCTCACACTGCCAAGTCAGCATTTAGGACCAGGGAGGATTGCAAAGTTGGCAACATGTGAGTGTATGTGACAAAATACACATATAAAATTTACTGTTTTAACTGTAAAATTACTGTCTTTAAGTGTACAATTCAGTAGCATTCATACATTCACAATATTGAGCAGCCATCATTTTCATCATCTGAAACAGAGACTTTGAACCCATTAAACACTAACTCAACATACCCACTTCCACACATCTCTTGTTACCTCTATGTCTCTATGAATTTGTCTAGTCTAGAGATATATATATATATATATATATATATATATATTTTTTTTTTTTTGATTCTCCAGAGCTAAGGTTCACCATATAAGAAAAAATTAACTGTCCTAAATTAATATATGGATTCGTAATGGTGGCTTTTTTTTTTCCTAGATATTTTTTGTAAGCGGAATTGTACCATATTTGCCTTTCTGTGTTTGGCTGATCTCACTCGGCATGTTTTCAAGGTTCACTGTGTTCAGATGTGCTAGAATTTCTTTCCTTCTCATGGCTGATTAGTCCGCTACATGTATACACCACATTTTGTTTATCCATTCATCGCTGATGGACACTTGGGCCGCTTCCATCTTTTGGCTATTGTGAATAACACTGCTATGAACAAGAGTGTACTAGTATCTATTTGAGTCCCTGTTTTCAACACTTTGGGGTGTCTACCTAGGAGTGGGGTTGCTGGATCTTATGGTAATTCTACTTTGACTTTTTGAGGAATCGCCAAAGCGTCTTTCACACACTGCATGATTTTACATGGCCACCAGCAATGCGCAAGAGTTCAGTTTCTCCACATCCTCACCAAAAAACGTGTTGTTTTCCTTTTTGTTTCTTTGTCTCTTAATAACCATTATAATGGGTGTGAAGTGGCAACTCATTATATTTCGATTTGCCTGTCCCTAATGGCTAAGATGTCAAGCATATGTGTATCTTACTGGGTGAGGTGTCTGTTCAAGTCCTTTACCTGTTTTTTGAGTCGAGTTGTTTGTGTTTTGTTGTTGAATTGTACTAATTCTTTATATATTCTGGATATTAATCCCTTATCAGATATATGATTTGCAAATATTTTCACCCATTCTGTGGGTTGTCTTATTTTTCACTCTCTGGATGGTGTTCTTTGATGCACAAATGTTTTTAATTTTGATGAAGTCCAATTTATCTGTTTTTTCTTTGTCTGTGCTTTTGATATCATAGTTAAGAAAGCACTGCCTAATCTGAGGTCATGAAGATTTTCACATGTTTTCTTCTAAGAGTTTTATACTTTTAGTTATATGTGTTTCTGGCATTTCTCCCCTTTGGACTCATATCTGTGGCCCCCTTAGATCACCCCCCTGCCCCCAGAAGCATGACAGAGGGCCTGCCTTCTTGTTCATGGTGTACAGGAGACATTTAGCTCGTGTCTGTAGGGTATGTGTTGCACAGGGCCCTCATGCCACCTGTCACACCTTACCTGCCCTGCCACCTGCCTGTCCCAACTGTGAACCCTCAAAGACCACACCCACTCACTCACCCACCAAGGGGACTGCTAAGTGCCTGGGGGCTCTGCACAGCTGCAGGACATATGCTGTCAGTCCCAGGTCCGGAGAAATGGGTGGTCACAAATTGCCAAAGACAGAGGAAGCTATGGGGGTGGCTTCAGGGATCCCAAAGCAGAGGTTTCAGCTGGAAGCCATATGCCTGCTATACCTTGAAGGCTGAATGAAGTTTCAGTAGACAAAGATCATTTGTGGTGAGGACAGTGCTGGGAGCTAGGGAGCACATGGGCAGACAGGACTGGCCCCAGGGTGGGTCTGTGGAGAGCAGGGAGCAGGAAATGAGGATCTTTCACATCTCATGAGTAATGGGGAGCCACAGAAGGTTTTTGAGCAGAGGGGTGACTCTTAAAGGCAGCATGTTGGTAAATTCAGTCAAGCCCCATTATGGCCTATAGCTGGTAAGGCTGGTGGTAGGGAGACAAGTCTCAAGCAATAAACCATCATTCTTGCTGAGTGCCTTGCAGTAAGTCACTAGGCCTCTTTGGGCTCCAGTTCCTGTTGGCTTGGATGGTGGGGAGGGGGCAGGCAAGTGGAGGGAGGAGGGAGAAACAGCGGTTCATCTGCCCTGGGTGGTGTCATTGAGGGGCTGGGAAAGCAGAACTTGGGGTGGGGCCATGGGCACACAGAAGGCTTTCTGGGGCAGGCCATGAAGTGAGGGTATTCCCGGGCGCAGTCCGAGCTGGGAGCACTGGCTCCTGTCTCCTTCCTGGTGGCTGCCCAGAGGTCCTTAGGAGACCTGCCTTTTCACTGTGTTGGTCAGTATAGGAGGTGGGGACACAGGGCTGGACTCCCAGCAGGCTCTGGGGCTGAAGTGCCGTGAGGTGTCCCTGGGAGGCCCCTATGTGCCCAGACAGCCCAGTGTGTACCACCCTCTCAGGCACCAGAACCAGCACGAGAACCTGCTATGGGCTTCCTGCTGCACCTTCTCCTGGCCTCCTTCTTCCCCTCAGGTAAGCTCCACTGGCCTAGTTCCTGTCTCATGGGGCCTGGATTCCATAATCTAGCCCTCAGCAGACTGGACTATGCCCGGGTCACAGGTTTGGCTGTGGAGGTTGAGGGAGCGCACAGGGAGGCAGTAGCAGGGAGTTGGACAGGAGGACAAGATCCTCCTGAAGCCTCTGAGCAGGCCCCAGGCAACAGACCACCCCTGGGGCACCCAGCGGGGCTGATCTAGGGGTGCGTTGCTGGATGCAGGGCAGGATTTTGGGCCTATCTGGGGCAGCTTCTCTGGGGTGGGGCTCTCTGGTGACCCTGGGACTGCCTCTTCCCATCCTTCCTCCAGGCCAGACCTCGTGGGGTGTCTCCAGCCCCCAGGGCGTGCAGGGAGTGAAGGGGTCTTGCCTGCTCATCCCCTGCATCTTCACCTTCCCTGCCAACGTGCAGGTGCCCAGTGGCATCACAGCCATCTGGTACTATGACTACGCGGGCAAGCGGCAGGTGGTGAGCCACTCGGCAGACCCCCGCCTGGTGGAGGCGCGCTTCCGGGGCCGCGCCCAGCTGATAGGGCAGGTGGAGCACAAGGTGTGTAACCTGCTGCTGAAGGACCTGAAGCCTGAGGATTCCGGCTCCTATAACTTCCGCTTCGAGATTAGTGAGGTCAACAGCTGGTCAGATCTTAGAGGCACCTTGGTCACTGTGACAGGTGAGGAGTGGGGTGGCCTGACTACTGCCCAGAAGGGACTCCCAGGCTGCTCCTGGCCTCCCTGGCTCACAGCCCCATCCCTTGCCCTAAACCTAACCCCAGCCCAATCTTGGTGTCAGTTCCAGCCACCCGCCTATCTCCTACCCTGGTTCCCTTTTGCGTTCACCCAACAGGGACTGGGGGTAAAAAGCAGCCTCTCCTTCCCCTTGAAGCCCCCTGCCCAGGGCTTTCTCCCCTCAGCTGGGATTTTCAGGGCAGGGAGTTTCAGGTGTGGCAAAGGGAGGTCCTGAGAGCCCCTGTCTTTGTCCTCAGAGTGGCCCAGAACACCCACCATTGCCTCCCCGGCGGAGCTGCGCGAGGGCATGGAGGTGGACTTCAACTGCTCCACACCCTACGCCTGCCTGCGGGAGGAGGTCAGGCTGCAGTGGCTAGGCCAGGACCCAGCTCGCTATGTTACCTCCAGCCACCAGAAGCTTGAGCCCACTGGCATCACCCACCTGGAGACCCTCCACACAGCCCTGTCCTGGCAGGACCACGGCCGGACCCTGCGCTGCCAGCTCTTGGTGGCTGACCAAAGTGCTCAGGTCGAGATTCACCTCCAAGTGCACTGTGAGTGCGCCGGGGCCACACTTTCTGTGGCTCCCCAGTGGGCTGCACTTGGGCCTCCAGGGTAGGGCAGGTGGAGAGAGACTGCTAAGCCCTCAGAGCCGTGTTTAATGGTTCCCTTGTACCTCCTGCTGGCTTCAAAGGGGCATGTCCTCAAGGTCAAGCTGGGTAGGGAAGGGGCACAAAGGGTCAGGGAACAGTAGCTCCCAAGTGGCTTTGCAGTTGGCAACAAGTGCCCTGGGATTTAGCCTGGCTCTGGAGGATGCTGGGGAGGTGGGGTTTACCCGGCATGTGGTCAGGTATCTCCCAGGCATGGCTAAGAGTCAGGGGGAGGAAGTCCATTGGTTATGCATCTTCTCATCTCAGTAAAACAGGGTGGCCTGTTCAAGAACAAAGTGCTGTTCGCAGGCCTGAGGCTGCTGGCTCCACCTTCCAACAGATGAACAAACTTCGGAAAAGTTAACTTGCCTCTCAGAGCCTCTGTTTTCTCATCTGTATAGTGAGGATAACACTAAATAGTTTCTATCTCACAACACAGTGATGAAAATTAAAGAAGATGATACATGTCAGGTAGTTAGGAGAATGCTTGCAATATATTAAGCACTTGAAAATATCTGCTTTATTTGGGCTGCCCATGGCTCACTCGGGAGAGTGCGGTGCTGATAACACCAAGGCCATGGGTTCGGATCCCATACAGGGTTGGCCGGTTAGCTCACTTGGGAGAGCGAGGTGCTGACAACACCAAATCAAGTTTTAAGATCCCCTTACTGGTCATCTTTAAAAAAAAAAAAAAAAGAAAGTACTTGCTTTATAAGGGTTATTTATATAGAGGGAAGCTTTGGAACAAGATTTAAAGAAATGCAGTTTCCTTACAAACTGGTTAACTATTTTCAGAGCTAATGTGATGCAGCCTTTGGCCTGTCCATTACGTGGTTGTTTCCTTACCAACTGCTACCACAGGCCTCTAAAGCAAGTGGTGTGGTGCCCATGGCCCCGTCTGTGAACTCATCCCCACACAGACAGCGCCATGAAGCAGAAAGCCACAGAAGGCAGTGGAGGCTGGCCACTGGGCCAAGCATCACACCATCTGGCTCTCATGGAGAAGGAAGGGGTCAGCCATGTGCCGGGGGTGGGGAGGACAGAGCCTGCCCTGGACAGGGGGAGAAACACAACCGAGGTTTTATCAGGGTGGGCTTCCTTAGGGCAGAGCTTTGAGAGGGAGGCGAGCAGAAGTGTGCCACCCCTGCCCGCCACACGCACCTGACCTGACACCCCACCGTGCCTTGCAGATGCCCCAAGGGGCGTGGAGGTCCTCCTCAGCCCCTCAGGGCGGAACATCCTCCCAGGAGATCTGGTTACACTCACCTGCCAAGTGAACAGCAGCTACCCTGCAGTTAGTTCTGTTAAGTGGCTCAAGGATGGGGTGCCCCTGGAAGCTGAGAGTCGTGTGCTACAGTTGTCCCAGGCAGCCTGGAGCGATGCCGGCATCTATACCTGTGAAGCTGGGAATGGTGTTGGTTCTTCAGTCTCGCCCCCCTTCAGCCTCCACATTTTCAGTGAGTCCTGGAGGAGGCAGGGAGGGGCCCAGGCCACTGGGATTGAGGGGAGCCATACCAGGGAGAGCCTGAGGCTGGCATGGCTAGGTGCCTCCTGGGCTGCTGGTGTGGAGTCCCCTCATGAGACAGATGACAGTGCCTCCTGGCAGGGTGGAATATCAGGAGGATCCTGGTGAACAGGACAAAGAGGTGCAGGGCAACTCCAGGAGGCTCCACTGCAGAGGAGGGTGGTGTAGAATGTGCAGAGATTGAGGCTGATTGGCTGCAAGCTGGGGACTCTGAGGGGTGGGGCTGGAAGTCGGCTGGGAACCCCAGTGTGCCCTACGCTGCCCTTGCAGTGGCTAAGGTCCAGGTGAGCCCAGCAGGCCCCATCCTGGAGAACCAGACGGTGACGCTGGCCTGCAGTACCCCCAAAGAAGCACCCAGCAAGATGGGCTACAGCTGGTACAAGAACCACATCCTGCTGGAGGACGCCCACTCCCCTACCCTCCAGCTGCGCTCAGTCACCAGGGCCGATACCGGCTTCTACTTCTGTGAGGTGCAGAATGCCCAGGGCAGCAAACGCTCTGGCTCCGTCAGCGTGGTGGTCAGTCGTAAGTGGCCAGGCGGGTGGTACTGCCAGAGCAGGGCCCGACGGTGGAGCCCCAGCAGGAGGGTTGGGGATCTGGGCCCCGGAACTTCGAGGCTACTTTACCCAG
This sequence comes from Cynocephalus volans, assembly GCF_027409185.1. Lineage (NCBI taxonomy): Eukaryota > Metazoa > Chordata > Mammalia > Dermoptera > Cynocephalidae > Cynocephalus > Cynocephalus volans. The sequence goes on from NC_084460.1 coordinate 24,302,303, forward strand.
ATGTGGGCTTTGCAGCCAGGTGGCCTTGAGCTCACATGCCAGCTCTGCACACCTGGGCAAGGCTTTGACCTCTGTGGGCCTCAAATTCCTCCTGTTTTATAAAAACTTTTTACTTGGAAATAAGTTCAAATTTAGGAAAAGTTGCAAGAATAGTACAAAGAATTATTATATACCTTTCACCTAGATTCCACACTTGTTAACATGTTAGCACATTTACTTTATCCTTCTCTCTGTCTATATATACAGTTGTCACTTGGTATCCACTGGGGATTGGTTCCAGGACCCCCTTGAATATCAAAATCACAGATGCTCAAGTCCCTGATATAAAATGGCGTAGTATTTGTGTTTAACCTATGCACATCCTCCCATATACTTTAAATCATCTCTAGATTACTTATAATACCTAATAAAATGTACATGCTATGTAAATAATTGTTATGCTGTATTTAAAAAAGAATTTTTATCTTTCTTATCGTTACATTGTTATTTTTTATTTTTATTTTTTCCAAATATTTTCGATACTCGGTTGAATCCAAAGATGTGCAACCTGCAGATACAGAGGGTCAACTGTATACACACACACACACACACACACACACACACACACATATCCATACATATATGCAAATATACATGCATATATATGTATGTTCTTATTAGCATGTACAAACATTTGTTTTCTATGTAAATATGCACACACACACGCACTGTCTCTATATACATACATATATATATGTTATCTATTTACCTACCTACCTACCTACCATTTCCATTCCTGAAGTTGCAGACATGATGCCTCTTTACCCCTGAACTCCTCATTCTGTATTTTCTAAGATCATTCTCTTACATAACCACAGTACAATGATCGCAATCAGGAAATTTAACACTGATGCAAGACTATTATCTAATCCACAGTCCATACTTACATTTTACCAATTGGCCCAATAATGCCTGTTATAGCAATTTTTTTTCTGGTCCAGGATCCCATCCAGGCTCATGCGTTGCCTTCTGTTGTCATGTCTCTTTAGTCTCCTTTAATCTGGGACAGTTCCTCAGTCTTTCCTAGTCTTTTTGACATTGAAACTTGAAGAGCACAGGCCAGTTGTTAGGTGAATGTGACTCAATTTGCATTTGTCTGACCCGAGTAGACCGAGACCACACACTTTGGGCATGAATGCCACAGACGTGATGCTGTGACTGCCTCACTGTGTCCTTTGGAGGCACGCGATGCCAGTTTGTCCCCTGCTGACAGTGTTCACTTTGATCACCTGGTTAAGGTGCTCTCCCCACCAGTTCCTCACCTCTAAAGTGGGGCAACACTTGCAGGGGGGCCACGGGGATTGACTGGGACAACAGAGTGATTTGCCCAGCCCAGGGACAAAAGTGTATTCAGCTGGCACTCAGGAGCAGCTGGGGCAAAGAGGTGTAGGGGTCAGAGGCTATAGCTGGGGATCTAGGGAGTGCCCCTGTCTGAGGCCTCTCATCTCCACGCAGACCCACCCCTTGCCCCGGACCTGACCGCCTTCCTGGAGACGCAGGCAGGGCTCATGGGCATCCTCCACTGCTCCGTGGTCAGTGAGCCTGTGGCCGCACTGGTGTTGTCACACGGGGGCCTTATCGTGGCCTCCACCTCTGGAGAGACTAATTACAGCTCACGCTTCAGTGTCTCCTCTGCTCCCAACTCCCTGAGCCTGGAGATCCGAGACCTGGAACCAGCTGACAGTGGGGAGTACAAGTGCTCGGCCACCAACTCCCTTGGAAATGCGACCTCCACCATGGACTTCCATGCCAATGGTAAGTTGGACACAGGTGGGGGGCAGGTGAGGCAAGTGGAGGGAACCTGAGGAGGAGACCTACTCCAGCTTCCTCCTTCCTGGAGTCCAGAGGACTCAATTGAGGGGCCGAGCTAGCTGCTCAAGTCACATCAAGGACCTGGGCTATACAGTCATCCCAGCCTCAGAGGTTCCTGGAAGCCAAGGCAAAAAGGGAAATATGCAGCCAGTCACATTACCTTTTTTTTTTTTCCACACTCTGAACTTGGAGAGTACTTCATTGGTATTCGTTTATTTTTTATTTATCAAACTTTTGGGGCAGGCTCTGTGCCAGGAGTCAGACGTGGGGGGCAAAATAGAGAAGTAGAGTCTTCTAGCTCTTGGTGGGTGCAGTACCCTTCCCTCCTTCCGATGCCATGGTAGACACAGCTAATCAATCAAGCCAGGATTTTGATATAAGCCTGGGCTCTGGCTCGGGATCCTCCTCAGCTGTGCCACAGCTAGCTACTACCAATAGATCTGAATTGGCATTCAAGGCCAAACCCTCCTGATCCACCACCAAGCCCAGATCAACCTGCAGTGATGTGGGGAGAGGAGAACCCTGGAGGGCTTCCTGCAGTGGGTGGCATGGAGGGTGGGGGCCCTCACAGCCTCCCTCTCTCCCTCTCCCACCAGCAGCCCGCCTCCTCATCAGCCCGGCAGCAGAGGTGGTGGAAGGGCAGGCGGTGACTCTGAGCTGCAGGAGTGGCCTGACCCCAATGTCTGACCCCCGTTTTTCCTGGTACCTGAATGGAGCCCTGCTTCTCGAGGGGCCCAGCAGCAGCCTCCTGCTCCCCGCAGCCTCCAGCACTGATGCCGGCTCATACCACTGTCGGGCCTGGGACAGCCACAGCACCAGCGGCCCCTCCTTGCCCACCATCCTCACTGTGCTCTGTGAGTGGCCTCACCACCAGCCCCCAGCTGCTGTGGGAGGATCAGCCCACTGGGACCCACCAGCCATCCCTACATCCTCCAGGCTCTCCTGACCCTGTTCTGCGCTGGGGTCTACATCAGGAGGGCAGTCACAGGCCTGGGCACCATGGATCTCTCCACCCAGGGCTGACATTTGGGGAATGAGACTAGGGCTTTCTCTACCTCCTTGCGTGTCCCCCTCCCATTCCAGCCCTTTGGGGAATCCTCTGTCCCTAGCCTCAAACCCACTATGGACACCATATCCAAGCTCTGTCCTCCTGGGTGGCCCTGGGACGCCATACTCCTATATAGGTGCCCACACCTGATAGGCTGCACCCTCATGGGTTCCCGCAGACACAAAGGCAGAACCCTCAGCACAGGGACAGACCAAACACTGCGTCCTGTCAAGGGTAGATGCTCCATACTAACCCAAGGGCCAGAGTAATTCCAGAAGGCTTCCCCTGACATGCATGTGCAGGAGTGATGTCCGGGGACAGTCAGAAGGGCAGCCGCCTCTCCAGAGGTTTTCAGGTGTCTGAGTGAGATCACATGGAGGCCTTGGCCGATGGCTCTCTTTTGACCCTTCATCTTTGGAAACCTCTAGGAAGAGGTCATTTTAGGCATTGTCTAGTATCATGGGAGCTGGCTTGGAGATTGGAGATAAGAAGCAGGACGGATCTTGGGGGGAAGGCTCAGTGTAGGGGTGGGTGGCAGGGTGGAAGCAGGGAGCAGGAATCCGGGGATGGCTGAGTGCATCCTGCTCGGGAGCAGGTGGGACTTACACAAGGTGGTTGCCAGCCCATGCAGCACCTTTGTCCAAGCTAGAAAATTGTGCTCCTTCTTCTGGGAGGACCCAGTCCAGCACCAGGTCACAGCTTAGCTCAAGGAGCATGGGTTGAATTCCACCCACCCTGTCTGGATGTCCTTGTGCAGTGCACAGCCTGCACAGCTGTTTGCAGCAACTCTGGTAACGTGCCCTTGTCCAGCGTACTCTGGGAGCCTAGCCAGCTTTGAGTGCACCTGTGGGGCCCTGGTGGTGGCTGTGGGATGAGTGCCCATGCTCTTCCTCCCTACAGATGCCCCACGCAAGCCCACACTCACTGCCCGGCTGGACCTTGATGCTGCTGGAGTTGGGGCTGGACGGCGAGGCCTCCTCTTATGCCGTGTAGAAAGTGACCCTCCGGCCCAGCTACGGCTGCTCCACAAGGACCATGTTGTGGCCACTTCCCTGCCATTGGGGGGTGGCTACAGCACCTGTGGGGGCTGTTTCCAGCGCATGAAGGTCACCAAAGCCCCCAACTTGCTGCGTGTGGAGATTCGCAACCCGGTGCTGGAGGACGAGGGCGTGTACCTGTGCGAGGCCAGCAACGACCTGGGCAATGCCTCTGCCTTGGCCACCTTCAATGCCCAGGGTGAGTTGGGGCAGGGAGTGGGCAGCTTGGGGGCAGGGTGCTGGAGCTCCAGGCTATTCTTCTGCACCCCCTGCTCCAAGGAGGGTTTTAATCAGGCAAAACCACTTCTGTTTGGTAGTGGGAGGAGGCAAAGCTTCCCTTGATGAAAGCAGTGAGGGCCCCCTGGCTGCCGCCCCCGCAAAACTGCTTCTTCCTGTGCTTAGTTTTTGGACAGGGGAGGGGCCTGGGGCTGCGAGGCTGATCTCTGAGGAAGGCTTCCTCAGGTGGGACAGTTGGGCAGTCTTGCCCTCCTTCTCTTTTAGTGCACCCCGCTGCCCCCATGTCTCATTTGCCTTCCTCCCCCACCCTGTGGGCACCCCGTGTGGTCTCGTTTCTGCCCCCTCCAAGCTGGGAGGCTGGAACACCAGCACCTGGGGGCAGGGCTATAGTCAAAATGAGCCTGTGCTGACTGCCCTGCAGCCACTGTCCTGGTCATCACACCATCGGATACGCTACAGGAGGGCACTGAGGCCAACCTGACTTGCAACGTGAGCCGGGAGGCTGCCGGCAGCCCTGCCAACTTCTCCTGGTTCCGGAATGGGGCATTGTGGGCCCAGGGCCCCCTGGAGACGGTGACACTGCTGCCTGTGGCTAGAACTGACGCCGCCCTCTATGCCTGTCGCATCCTCACAGAGGCTGGCGCCCAGCTGTCTGCTCCTGTGGTCCTGAGTGTACTCTGTGGGTGACGAGCAAGGGCAGCCTGGGGACTTGGATGGTGGAGGGGTGGTCTGGGGAAAAACAGGGCATGGCTGGGGTGGCCTGAGCTCCCCCTGTTCCTGCAGATCCCCCAGACCCTCCAAAGCTATCGGCCCTCCTGGACATGGGCCAAGGCCACATGGCTGTGTTCGTCTGCACTGTGGACAGTCGCCCCCTAGCCCAGCTGGCCCTGTTCCATGAGAAGCGCCTCCTGGCCACCAGCCTGGGGCGTCAGCTCCCATCCCACAGCCGGCTCCAGGCCAAGGCCACAGCCAACTTCCTGCAGCTAGAGATCCGAGAATTGGCCCTTGGGGACTCCGGCAGCTACCGCTGTGAGGCCACAAACGTTCTTGGGTCAGCCAACACTTCACTCTTCTTTCAGGTCCGAGGTGAGTGTCAGTCCTCTCAAGATGTGGTAGACCCTGATGTCCTGGGGACTACTCTGGTCTGACTGTGGGCTGGGTGATGTGGATCTTGTGCAGAAATGGAAGCCTTTTCCAGCTGTGGTTAGAGGTCAGCAGAAGGCCTCCCTTTGCCTCCAGTGAGATATTTTTACCTGTAATAACTGCAGTAGCCACTAAGAGGCAGTGGCCATTGCACCAGGTGGTTTACTTGGTTGGGGCACTTTCTGACAGATAACTTATTTTGTAATAATATGATTTTGTTACATAGTAAACATTCTCATACAAAGCCTAATATATATGTATATTATGCATAGATGTATAAGTATATATATACACACATACAAATATACATATGTATTCTTACACATAATATATTCATAGTCTTCATTCATCTATATATACATATTCATATACATTTATATGCACATATATATTCTCTATAAAAATCCTCGCTAAGCAAATAAGCCAGGAAAAAGGAAAGATAATATTCATAATGCAAAGGCCAAAGAAAAAACATAATGCAAAATAGGACATTGTGTTCTCCCACAATGACAAACAGCATCAACTTTTGGGCACTTTCGGTCTTGATTCTGTGTGTCTTTTCTTATTTATCATACCCATTTCATAGGCAGAGAAATTGAGAGTCAGAGTTTTAGGAGCTTGCTCACAGTCACATGACAAGCAGGGGGCTCTGCTAGCTCTGGACTAACTTGGTTCTGGTCCCAGGCATCACTTGTGCTCTCAATGACCACTCCAGCTGTCCCTCCATCTCACTCCCTGCACCCTGATATCCTCCTGCTTCAGACCCAGGAGCCACCAAGGAGCTGCCCTTTTGCCAGGTCTGTTTCCTGGGCTCTCACGGCCTGAAGCCTGGGTGCAGAGCTGGGCTAGGGAAAACTCAAGGTCATACAGCTGCTCATCTCAGCTTCCAAGCCCTCAGTCACCTATGCTGAATCCAGCTCATGGTCAGGGCAATGGCCCTCATCATGACCTAAATCCCTCCTGTTTCACTGTTTTATGGGTCAAACAAACATTTGTTGAGAGCTAACACATGCAAGCACTGTGCCTGGCACTGGGGTTACGGGGGCTAGAGTCCCACAAGCCCAGCCCCCACGAGGTCACCCTCTGGTAGGCGAGACAGAACTGATGGAACAAAACCATAACTCCAGGCGGTGGGTGGTAAATGCCAGGACAGGGCCAGTGCGGGTGAGTTTGGAGCAGGAGAGACCAAGGCATGGAGCTGAAGTGGGGACCTGGGCCATGTCTGGAGGGGAGCTATGGCTCCCGGACACAGGGCTGTGGTCATGCAGTGCCATGTGGACGTACAGTCCAGAATGTGGGAGGTACGGTGGAGAAGCCTCATCTGTTCTTGGTTTCTCCCTGCAGGAGCCTGGGTCCAGGTGTCACCCTCACCCGAGCTCCGGGAGGGTCAGGCCGTGGTCCTGAGCTGCCAGGTACCCACAGGCGTCCCTGAGGGGACCTCTTACAGCTGGTATCGGGATGGCCGGCCCCTCCAGGACTCAACTTCGGCCACGCTCCGCTTTGCAGCCATAACTCCGACACTAGCTGGGGCCTACCATTGTCAAGCTCAGGCCCCAGGCTCGGCCACCACAAGCCTGGCCACCCCCGTCAGCCTCCATGTGTCCTGTAAGGGCTTTTATCCCATCTATTTGGTTGGGGGGGAGGTTGGTGCTGGACCCTGCCACTGTGAAGATGAGGGGCCCCCTGGCCAGGCCCTGACAACTCCCCACCCTGTGTAGATGCTCCACGCCAGGCCACACTCACCACCCTGATGGACACAGGACCTGGGCGACTGGGCCTCTTCCTGTGCCGTGTGGACAGTGACCCTCCAGCCCAGCTGCGGCTGCTCCACCAGGACCGCCTTGTGGCCTCCTCCCTAGGAGATGTGGGGGAAACTGGAGGCAGCTCCCCCCGGCTACAGGTGGCTTTGGCCCCCAACACACTGCGCCTGGAGATCCACGGCACAGTGCTGGAAGATGAGGGCGTCTACACCTGCGAGGCCACTAACATCCTGGGCCGGGCCTCCACCTCGGCCGACTTCGATGCTCAGGGTCAGTATGGGTGTCTGAGTGGTTCCTTTAAGAGTGGAGAGGAGGTGGGAGGGGGTTCCACAAGCCTGCGAGCATAAGGGCTCCGCTGCCACTCTTCCTAAGGGTAGTGGTCTCCAGACTTGGGTTTCATGGAAAAGCCTTTTTAAACACAGAATTTTCCATGTATGCCCAGTGGATAAAATGAATCGGAAAGGGGGTCTCAAGGAGAAACCGTAGCAGGGCAGGAGAGGCCTGTGTTCTCCCCATTAGCCCTCCACCAGGGTCAGGGCGAGGCTCAGGGTTCCCCAGGGCTCTGCAGAGCTCCACTGGGACCATCTGAGAGACAATGAGCTGTTTCTTAAGCTCAATCTCCAAGCCTCGTTTACAGGTGGGCCACCTGAGGCTCACAGAGGCCAACGGACTCCCCAGAAGAAAGAGCAGCTCTCCCACATGGGGACAAGTGGCTTGCTCTACACAGCCTCAACATCCTCATGGTGACCTTTTGCCCTCCCTCTCTCCCCAGCTGTGAGCGTGCAGGTGTGGCCCAAAGCCACAGTGCAGGAGGGGCAGCTGGTGAACCTGACCTGCCTTGCCTGGACCACCCGCTTGGCCCAGCTCACCTACACGTGGTACCAGGATGGGCAGCAGCGCCCAGGTGCCCGGACCATCTCCCTACCCAATGTCACAGTTTCGGATGCTGCTTCCTACCGCTGTGGCGTGGGGCCCCCTGGCCAGGCACCTCGCCTCTCCAGACCCGTTATCCTGGACGTCCTCTGTGAGTCTGGTTGGATGCTAGGTGGAGCTGGAAGGAATGACCACAGCTGAAAGGGATCACGGCATGGCCAGAGCCCCATGGGTGTCCAGCCTGGGAACTCAGTGCCCAGCCAGCTGACAGAGATTTGGACAAGGGACATCAGAGCTTTGGGGGAGTGGGGACAGGTCTTTTCTGGGCAGAGGAGCAGTGCCCCAGATTGGGCAATTGGGGCCCTTAGAGTGGGGAACCAGGACCCTCCTGGGTTTGAATCCCATCTGCAACTGGCCTCCTCCAGACCGCCACCTCGAGCTTCCATGTGTGCCTTTGCACCCCTGCAGATGCACCCCGCAGCCTGCACCTGACCTCCCTCCTGGAGAGCCATGGTAGGCAGCTGGCCCTGGTGCTGTGCACTGTGGACAGCCGCCCACCAGCCCAGCTGGCCCTCAGCCATGCTGGCCGCCTCCTGGCCTCCTCAACGGCAGCTTCTGTCCCCAACACCCTGCGCCTGGAACTGTGGGAGCCACGGCCTAGTGACGAGGGTCTCTACAGCTGCTCCGCCCACAGCCCTCTGGGCCAGGCCAACGCATCCCTGGAGCTGCGGCTGGAGGGTGAGGCAGGGCCCAGGCCAAGCCCACATGGGTGGGAATTCGCTGTGGTGTGTGGCTGGGCCCAGCTGACCCTAGCCTTCTTGGTACAGGTGTGCAGGTGACCCTGGCTCCATCGGCTACTGTGGCTGAGGGGGGCCCTGTCACAGTGACCTGTGAGGACCCTGCTGCCCGCCCACCTGCTCTCTATACGTGGTACCACAACAGCCGTTGGCTGCAGGAGGGGATGGCTGCCTCACTCTCCTTCCCAGTGGTCACACGGGCTCACGTGGGCGCCTACTCCTGCCAGGTCCGGGACACCCAGGGCACACGCAGCTCCCGGCCTGCTGCCCTGCGAGTCCTCTGTGAGCAGGGGCTTCGGCTGGGGCTTCCTGGGACGAGAGTGGTGGAGGGCACTTCCAGGCCCGGGTGGGGGGTGCACACAGGACTGCAGTGGACCCAGGAACGAGCACATGGGGAAAGAAGGACATAGGTGATGAGGAAAGAGACCCTTTAGCCCTACGAACCCTGCCTGGAGGACCCTGCCCACAGGTCTCCAGAGAAGGCGTCATTTCTAGGAAGTGGACATTTGCCCAGAGGGTGCCAGCATCAGGTGGGACGGTGCCTAGGCAAGACCCTCACCGGTGCCCTTCCCTCCCCCCAGATGCCCCTCAGGACGTTGTCCTGTCCTCCTTCTGGGACTCTAGGACCAGGCCCATGGCTGTGGTACAGTGCACTGTGGACAGCGAACCACCTGCTGTGCTGGCCCTGTCCCGAGATGGCAAGGTGCTGGCCACCAGCCACGGAGTCCAGAACTCAGCACTGGGGATGAGCCATGTCCAGGTGTCCCGCAATGCCCTGCGGCTGCAGGTACAAGATGTGCCTGCAGGTGATGACAACACCTATGTTTGCACAGCCCGCAACTTGCTGGGCTCAGTCAGTACCACCAGGCTGCTGAAGGTGGAAGGTGAGCGCGAGAGAGGGAAGGAGAACGGGGCTCAGGCGTGGGGTTCAGGTGCTGTGTTGCTTGAGTCCATGTTGGGGGCTGGGGCTCCTGCTGGAGGGGGCTGTTTGGTCTGAAGGGGAATGAGATAGCCTTGCCTTGAGGAGCCTAGTCTGGTGAAGGAGGCACAATCCCACCTTGCAGGGCCCAGATTCCAAGTCAGATTGTGACCTTCCCACAATGCACAGAAGCCTCTCAGAAGTCCTGCCCAGGGGCTCCGGCCCCACCATGCCTACAGATCCCCAACCGACTTGGCCCGCAGGTGTGCATGTGGTGGCCGAGCCAGGCCTGGACGTGCCTGAAGGCACAGCGCTGAACCTGAGCTGCCGCCTCCCTGGCGGCCCTGGGGCTGTGGGCAACTCCACCTTTGTATGGTTCTGGAACAGCCGTCGACTACCGGTGGAGCCTGTGCCCACTCTTGCCTTCACCCATGTGGCCCGTGCCCAAGCTGGGCTGTACCATTGCCGGGCTGAGCTCCCTGCTGGCGCCGCCACCTCTGCTCCAGTTATGCTTCGTGTGCTGTGTGAGTGTGCCTCCCTGCCTCAGTCTCCCCACATCTCACATGCCCACCTTAGGTCTTCTTCCTCTTCTATCTGAAAAAAGCAAGGGCTTCACGGGTATGGAGTCCTGGCTCTCCCACTGACTGGATGTGACCTTGTGCATCTGTGTCTTGGTTTCCTCATCTGTGAGTGGGGACTACAACCGTCCCTTCATCTTGTGAGGACTATAGGAGACATAGCAGCTATTGCTACGAAACAAGCCACCCCAAAACCTAGTGCTTCAAACAGCAGCCATGTTATTTGCTCACAATTGTGTGGGCTGGGCTCAGCTGGGCAGTTCTTCTGCTGGTCTCACCTTGCGTGGCTGTAGTTGTCCAGTGGCTCGACTAGGACCAGATGGTCTGAGATGGCCTCACCCTTGTGGCTGGCGGTTGGGCCATGTGTGCCCAGCAGGCTGGTCTGGGCCTCCCACACGGTTGTGTTGCAGGAGGCAGAGCAGAAGCTGCAGGGCCTCTTGTCTAGCTCTGAAGTCACACAATGTCACTTCTTCTGCCGTCTATGGGTCAAAGCAAGTCATAGATTGAAGGAGTGAGGAAATAGGCTCCACCTCTCAGTAGGAGGTGCAGCAGTTGCCGTGCATGGGTACAGGGAGGAGGAATGTGTGGTCTTCTACAATCACCACTTCCCTTCCTCCCAACAGACCCTCCCAAGACGCCCACCATGATGGTCTTTGTGGAGCCCGAGGGTGGCCTCCAGGGCATCCTGGACTGCCAAGTGGACAGTGAGCCCCTGGCCAACCTGACCCTCCACCTCGGCAGCCGACTGGTGGCCTCCAGTCAGCCCTGGGGTGCTCCTGCTGATCCACACATCCATGTCTCGGCCTCCCCCAATGCCCTGAGGGTGGATATCAAGGAGCTGAGGCCCAGCGATCAAGGGGAATACATGTGCTCTGCCTCCAATGCCCTGGGCTCTGCCTCTGCCTCCACCTACTTTGGGGTCAGAGGTGAGTGAGGGGAGGGGGCTCCATCTCCCAGGCTACTCTGCACAAAGGCCCAGCTCTCTGGTCCAACGGCATCCTTCCCTGAATCCCTTCTGCTACAAGACAGTTTGTTTGTCTAGTCTAAATGAATTGCTTGGAGCTCCCTTGCATGGAGGGCCTTGCAGATAAAGTGAAGAATATAAGGTTTCATCTTGGGCAGGTCACCTTGGGTAGGAGCATTGGGGTCCTGGAACTGGAGATTTCCCCTGAACCCCACCTCCGTGTTGCAGCCCTGCACCGGCTGCATCTGTTCCAGCAGCTACTCTGGATCCTGGGGCTGCTGGTGGGCCTCCTGTTCCTGCTGTTGGGCCTGGGAGCCTGCCATACCTGGAGGTGAGTCCAGAGCTGGGGGTGAGGGGCCGGGCCATCTCATCCTCTCTGCTTTCTCCCAACATCCCCACATTCTTTAGGGGAACCTCCCTCCTACCAAGTTCACAGGCTGCATTACTTCCTAGCCTGTTCCCACCAAACTTGAGTATCCCTTCTAGAATCACCTCTAAATAATCCTTGCTGTAGTTTTCTTCTTTCCTTCTCTCTGCGCTGTCTGTGGTGGAGAAAAGACTGGGGAGGAAGAAAGATAAATCATCCCGCTCTCCTCCGGGCTCCCACTTCTCTGCACAGTGATGAGCAGTCTGGGGCCAGCCTTTGGGGAGGAGAAGGGGAAGGGAAGCCCGCAGTATGTGGGGAGGCTCTCTGAGTCCACTCTTGCCCTTGCAGAACGAGGCATTTCCATAAGCTGAGAATTGGCGAGAACTCGGTGGAGATGGTTTCTCAGAAAGAGACCACACAGGTATCCATTCAACACATGTGAGCACATGCGGACACAATGCTTGGCTCACCTACACTGCTGAGCTGGCATCTGGAGTCTGCTCTCATTTATAGGACGGTGCCTGGACTGGGGGAATTTGGGGAGAGAGTACAGGTTCCCAGGACCCCCTCAAGAGGTAGGGAGAGCCATACTCTGATTTAGGCAGAGAGCAGCCACATGTTTGCTGGGTGGCTGGCTACATGACTGGAGCAGACTTTCTGGATTTAGCAGGACCACCCCACTTCCAAGACACATTTTCTGCTTCCCCCACTTTTGTTTTGAGGTCTCTCTTCCCCACTTCCTGAGCCTGTCCATCACCTGGGCAGGGGTGAAAGTCTGTTTCTCCTCCGCTGTGATGTGCCCTTCCACAGATGATCCATCTGGTGGACCAGGGCCCCAGGCTCAGTTCCAACCATGCACACTCCCACCGGTCCCCTTGGGGCCCCTACCTAAGGCTGGGGGTGTGGGGCACTGCCCTTGCTCCAGAGTCCTCCTGTGACCAGGGTTTTCTCTGTGGGAAGCTCATTGATCCTGACGCAGCCATGTGTGGGACCTCGTCCTGTGCTCCACCCCTGAGTTGACTGTGACTGCGCATTGCCCGCCCCCAGGAGGAGGAGGTTACCAGTATATTTGATGACTCTGACCTGGTGAATGTGAATGAGGCAGCCTTAGGTCCTGCCTGCCTCTGCGAAAACAGTTGTGACATCTGACTTTTTATGACCTTGATCCAGGCCTCTTGCCCCCAAGAAAAATGGGTGGTAAGAGATGGGATGAACCCCAATTTACCCAGGCGGTTGTTGACCCTGGGGGACTCTGAAGGGAATTGAGTTGGTGTGTTGCCCCCTGCCCCCGCCGTCTCTGTCTCTAGCTTTCTTCTGGCTCTTCTCTCTCATCTCCATTTCTCCTTCTAAGAAGGCACCGATCCTTCCCATTTTTCTTCTTAAAGCCTCCCAACCCTGGACTTTATAGATGGATCAGAACAGAAAAGGAGCATTCTGCGTCTTCGCAGGCTCACCAAGGCACTCTGTATTAGGCAGAACATAAGTCAGGATGCTCTAACAAGAGACCAAATACAGTGACTGCAACATGATAGAATTTTATTTTTCTAGGGCCAGCCAGTGGCTCACTCGGGAGAGTGCGGTGCTGATAACACCAAGGTCATAGGTTCAGATCCTATGTAGGGATGGCCGGTTCGCTCACTGGCTGAGCGTGGTGCTGACAACACCAAGCCAAGGATTACGATCCCCTTACCGGTCATCTTTTTAAAAAAAAAGAATTTTATTTTTCTCTCACATTCTAGTCTGGGTATGTCACGGTGGTTTAAAGTGTTTAGGATATTGGCACTCAGGATCCTTCTACCTTACTTTTCTCCATCCCTAAAATGTCGCCTTTGATTGTGAGGTTTACGGTGGCCCATGTGTCCACATTCCAGCCAACCAGAAGAGGGAAACATGGAAGTAGAAGGCACACCCATGGACACAACATGGGACCCATGTTGCCATCAGACACAACCCAGAAGTTGCACATGTCATTTCCACTCACTTCCCATTGGCTAGAGTTTAGTCACATGGCCAATCCATGCTGCAAAGGAGGCTGGGAAATGTAGTTTTTATTCTGAGTCCAGAGTACATTTGGAAATTTGATTTCCAAAGGACTCTCAACTATGGACTCATCCCGAGGACTTTTTGATACCTATTAAATGCCACCAGCAGGCCATGTCCTGTCTCAGTGCCCATCTATTGAAGGTCCTGGGCTTCCTGGAGGAGGTAGTCCCTCTCTCACAGTAAGACTGAGGAAATCAAGCAGGTTTGGTCATCCCTAAGGAGAGGGCAGGCCAAGCAGTGGGGTTGCCTGAGCAGGCATCCTTGAGCCAGATCTGGACCCTGGAAGAAGAAGTGTCCCCATTCCCCTCCCCACCCCACCCCCAGCCCCAGGGCTGGGCCCTGCCTTACCAGCTCTTTTAAGTGTTGGGAGCAGACACAGATGTCATCAGCATCCTTGTTTCTGCTTCAGGTTCATTCCTCTCCATAGCTGAGTGAGCTGCTGTCTTTTTCCTGGAGGCCCATGGGCTAGGGGCTGTTAAAGGGAATGCGAGTCATCAAGAAGGAATAAAGTGCTCCTGGGAAATTAGGGACCAAGGGGAGCCAGATCTCGAGTGGGTTAGTGACTCCCCTTGTCACCTGGTGGCAGATGGTGGGAGAGTGAAGAGTCTGCTGCTCTAGGATTTTGGCTGAGAAACAGAGAGTAGTGGGGCATTGGCACAGGAGCTAGCAGGTTGGGAAGAAATCATAGGCCAGGTGAGCTTTGTGTAGCCAAGGCTGCACTCTCCCTCATTCCAGGCCCTATTCCGACTCTTCCTGGGAGCCTGTCCAGCATGTCTTTCCAATAAACTTCCATCCTGTGATGCAACTGGAGTGAGTCTCTTGCTTGCAACCCAAACTGCTGGGCTAGACACAGAGGATTCAAATGTTGGTAGGGTTTATTCTCAGAGATCATCAGTAGGAAGTGGCCAGGAGGTGCAAACTACATGCCATGTATCACAAACTACTTTGTGCTGGAGTGGTATGTGTCCCTGCCTGCTCCTGAGGCTTACTGTGTGACCAGCAGTGTTCAGCATGTGGTAGGTGAGGACTTAGCAAGCACCTGTTTCTTTACATTGTGGTTGAGCAGGAAAGTGGCAAGCCTGGGCTACATGTGGAGGTAGGACAGGGAGAGAGCAGGCCAAATGTAGCCAGCTGTTTGGGGGCTTTCTGGGGAAGAGAGGGTGAGGGGAGGACCACAGAGGGCCACAGAAGGGGTGGCTACTGGGGGATTTGGGAACACCTGACTTGGGAGTCTTCCTCTGCTTCTGTGTACCTGCAAGGGGACATATGTCCACCTTAGATTGGAGGGTTCTCAGAGGAGTTAGTTGTGTCTACTCCCAGTGTCTGAGGCCCCCAAGACTTTTTAAATGAACTTTTAATTGAAGAGTAACATACAGATTGAGAAGTGCTCACATTACAAGTGTCCAGCTCAATGACTTTTCCAAAAGTGAGAACACCCACGTTACCAGCACCCAAATCAAGAAATAGACCATACCAGCACCCCAGAGTCCCCCTCACGCCCCACCCAAGGGCAACTACAATCTTGACTTCTAATGCCATAGATTTGCTTTATCTCATTTTGAACTTTATATAAATGGAATCATACAGTATGTACCATGACTTTGGAAAACTGTTTGACAATATCTGTTCAAGCTAAAATAAGTGTACAGTTAGATGAGTTTTGATAAATGTCTATACCTGTGTAACCATCACCACAGTCAAGATACAACATTTCCATCATTCCCAAAAAGCTCCCTTGTGCCCCTTCCCAGTCAATTTCTCTCACTCCCAGCCCCAGACAACCACTAATCTGTTTTCTATCTATAGATAAGTTTTGCCTGTTCTAGAATTTTGTATAAATAGAATCATACAGCGTGTTCTCTTCTGTGTTTTGCTTCCTTTCCTCTTTACAATGTTTTTGAGATTCATTTACACTGCTTTGTGTATCAATAGTTTGTTCCTTCGAATGGTATGAGTGAACCACAGTTTCTCTATTCACCAGTGAGACATGTGGGTTCTTTTCCAGTTTGGGGCTCTTATAAATGTAGCTGCTATGAAATTGCTGCATGAACAAGTGTTTTCATTTCTCAGCTGTAACTACCTAGAAGTACAGTTTCAGGGTCATATGGTAAGGGCATATTTCATTTTTAAGAAACTCTCAAAGTATTTCCCAAAGTGTCTGTCCTAGTTTACTTCCCTACCAGCAACGTAAGAGAGTTCCAGTTCTTCCACATCTTCACCAACATGCAGTGATGTCAGCCTTTCTCATTTTAGCCATGCTGGTGGTTGTGTAGCATCCTCATTATTTTTGTGGTTGAATGCTATCATTCAGTGTTCTTCATGTAATAAATCTCTCTCACTTTCTCTGTCTTTCCATACATTTAGATATAGACATAGACATGGAGAGAGAGAGAGAGACTCATTTATATAAATTTGCTTATGTGCTTATGGAGGCCAAGAAGTTCCACGATCTGCCATCTGCAAGCTGGAGAAACAGGAAAGCTGGTGGTATAATTCAGTCTGAGTTCAAAGGCCTGAGAACCAGGAGCGTCGATGTCCCAGATCAAGCAGAGAGAACAAATTGCCCTTCCTCCACCATTTCATTCGATTCAGACCCTCAATGGATTGAATGATGCTCGCCCACATCAGTGAGGGTGATCTTCTTTACTCAGTCTACCAATTCAAATGCTAATCTCTTTCAGAAACTCCCTCATAGACACACCTAGAAATAATGTTCTACCAGCAATCTGGGCATCTCTTAGTCTAGTCAAGTTGACACATAAAATTAACCATCACACTTTCTATTATAAACAATGCTAGGATGGATAATCTTATACACAAGTATATCTGTGAGATAAGTTTCTACAAGCAGGATTACTGGGTCAAAGGATATATGTGATTGTGATTTGAGTCAAATTGCCCTCCAATTGTACTGATTTATCATTGCACCAGCAATATCTGAGAGTATTTGTTTTCTCACAGCCTCACCAACACAGTGTGTTTTCAAACTTTGTGATATTTACTAGCCGGAAAAGTGAGAATACAGTTTTAGTTTTCTTTCCTCCTACAAGTGAGGTTGAATATTTGTCCAAACATTTAAGAGCCATTCATATCTCCTTTCCCCTGAATTGTCTGTTCATATCTACAGCCCATCTTTTTAATTGAATTGTTGGTCTTTCTCTTAACAATTTGAAGGAACTCTTTACATACAGGGGAAATCAACCATTTATTTGGAGTATGAATCGTGCAGTTTAGGAAATGTATCCAGGCTGTTGTATGTGTCTTTAGCTCATTCATATTCATTGCTGGGTAGTATTCAATTGCATGACCATGACCACATTTTTCCCCCAAACAATTCCACTGTTGCTGGGCATTTGGGTGGCTCCTAGTTTGGGCAGCTGCTGTGAACATTCATATGCTTATGTCTTTAGCTTTCTCCCTTTGCCTGTCCTGCATCTCCTACTCCATGACTGGTCTCCCCAGGAGCACATCCTTAATAAATCACTTATACATGAATTCTTGGGGAATCAGACATAATATAAACAATAACGGCTTCGGTCATGTTGGGGACTCCAGTGTGGACAGGTTGGAGAGGCTTCAACTCCTTACTCTGTAGATGACTAAGTGGGGTTAGCAGGGGTGCTGATGGCAGCACAGGCTACCTTCACTCCAGGATTGAATTCCTGGATCCTCCTGTGAAGTGAGCCAAGGTGCCAGAGAGTGAGGCATCCTGTCATGTCCAGGGTCTGTTTTTGATATCTCTTCTCTCATGCTGGGAGGATTTGGGAAAGAATAAAGGGTGGACAGAGAAACCCGGGCTTCTGTTTTGAACCAGAAGCACAACTGGAGGTTCCAAAAGGGACTCCTGAGAAATGGATCCTGGGCAATGGGAATTTATGAAAACACAAGTCCTAACCATGGTAATGGAAACAGTCCTGAAGAGGAAGAAGGAGAGGAAGCTGAGAAAGCTCCAGAGGTCACAGACAGTGGCAGGACAACACCAGATGCGCAGCCTGGCAGGGCCTGGCTGATAGCTTTTTTTTTTTCTTTTTAATTTAAAAATATTTATTTATTTGTTTGTTTGTTTATTTAATCTTTTTTAAAACATATTTTTGGAGTTCAATGTTGACATATGTTGACCAAATCAATATTACTAGTATATATATTGTTACAAATTGTACTTATTCTTTATGCCCCTTGTCCAATCTCTCCCCATCCCCCTCTCCTTCCCCCTCTAATCACCCTAGATTTCTTCTCTCCTTCTGAAAGAATAATGGTTACTCTGTTGATTTGCTGCCTAGATGACCTGTCCAATGTTGACAGGTGTGTTCAGGTCCCCCAATATTATTATAGAGCAGATGCTTCTTCTGTCACTCTGGACTGAGCTTTGTGGAGAGAGACATCTTCATCTTTTCTTCGGTCTCTGCTGGTGACTCTCCTCATGTCAATGCGCTCCAGTGGCTGGTGGACCATCTGCACGGTGGTTGTGGTGTCTAGCCACTTTCGTGGCAGCTATGGTTATGGTGGTGGCTGTGGTGGGCCACCCACATGGAGGTGATGTTTTTGGCATGCTCCTTACCTAGTTGGTGGTGGTGATGGCAGTGTGCCTGGTTGTGGGACAGGGTCTGGTACCTGGCTCTATGCTTCAGTAACCCCAGGAGGGTGCCTGGCTGATAGCTTTGAGGTGGCTCAAGCCCAGAGCAAGATGGGGACCAGGAAAGCAAAGCAGGCCCCCAAAGAGGATCCCCAGAGAGGCTTCTCCACTGTGCCCAAAGCAAGGCTGAATGCAGAGGGGGCAGTGCTATGATTTGAGTGTGTCCCCCAAATTTCATGCGTTGGAAACTTAATTCCCAAATTTACATGTTGATTGGGGTAACATCAACATATGTTTGAGGGGTAATTAGGATTAGATAGTCATCAGGGTGAGGCCTCCATGATGGGACTGGTGACTTTGTAAGAAGAAAGAGCTGAGCTGACACACACGCTTCCTCTCTCTTACTGTGTGACACCCACCACCATGTTACAGCAAGAAGGTCCTCACCAAATGCTGGCCCCTCAGTCTTGGACTTCCCAGCCTCATAACTGTGAGAAGTAAATTTCTTTTCTTATAAATTACCTAGTCTCTGGTATTCTGTTATAGCAACAGAAAACACACTCGGGTGACTTCAGTGTGGACATCAGAGAGAGAAGGCAGAGCCCCTCAAAGAGCTACTCTGGCAAAAATACAGTGAACTGGCAAACTCTTACTGACAACCATGGCTTTGACGTCTTCTCATTCAGGGGCCCTCCCTTACACACAGCCAGGTTACCGTCCCTTGCACAACACTTCTCGCTGCACCATGTCTCACGTGGCATTGTAGTTGTCCATTTCCTTGTCTCTCTCCCCCAGACCCTGAGCTCCATGAGGCCTGGGAATATGGGTCTTGTTCACTGCTTGGCACAGAGCTTAGCACAGTTGGTGCTAAGAAAATGAAAGGGACATGTAGCCTAAGAGCCATGTGGGGATGAGAGTCATCCTTGCAAAGTTGATGCCTCCCAAACCCAGAAGAACTATGTCCAAGGAAATTGGGCAAAGGAATTTTCTGCCCAAATCTCTGAGCAATGATTTATTTACATTTTGGTGTGGCAGAGGAGAAGATGGAGCCATTGGACCAAAGTTGAGGAAGATGGATGCTAAAACGCCACTAATCAGCTCGGTGTTCGTGCCTGGTAACAGTATGGGAAAGATGATTTATCAATGGCTTGTTGGTGTCTCTCTCAAGAGGAGCAACAGGAAGTGTCCTGGGAACTAGGCAAACCAGTGAGAGTTAAACCTTAGAAGTGTTCAGAATGGGCGACCACCATCTGTAAACAGGACTCATCCTGAGGAGTGACCCAGAACAGGGTATCTGACGTAGGTGCTGCCAACTCTAGCCCACAGATATGTCCAGGATGGCACCTGGATAGGACAGGCCAGTGCCTGGGTGTGCCAGAAAAGTCTCATGCATGAATAGAGGGCCCCAAAGTCAAGGCTCCATCCCTGACAACCCAGTACATTTAAAGGGGAAAGTGTTGTCCCTTGGCAAGGGGAAAGAGGTGCTTAGAAAAACCAAATGGTCAGCCAGAATTTGGGAAGACTGTTCTGGGTACTCAACATCAAAGGTAGGGGATTTTTAAAAACTTTTTTTTTGTGGTGGCTGGCCCATGCAGAGATCCAAATCCCTAACCTTGGTGTTGTAAGGCTGTGCCCTAACCAACTGAACTAACCGGCCAGCCCGAAAACTTTCTTACTGAAGTCTAACAGGTATTCAGAAAAGTGAGCAGCTCAATGAATTTTCACAAGGTGAACACACCCATATAACCTGCACCCAGACCAAGAAATAGCATCTTCCTGGCGCCCTGAAAGCCCCTTTGTCGCCCCTTCCAATCATTTTCCCCATAGGTAACCACTATTTTGACTTCTATCACCATTGATAAGTTTCGCCTGTTCTTGAACCTCACAAAAATGGAACCACACCATCTGTGCTTTCAGCGTCTGAAATGTCCCCTCACCGAATGCTGTACTTGAGAGCACTGCCCACGTTGTTGCAGGTACTTGCAGCTCCTGCTCACTGCTGTAATTAATAAATCACATAAGTCATAATAAATCACATTAATAAAATTGATTTAAAAACCCAAAGTAATAATAGTAACAATAAGAAGAACAGTAATTAAGACCCTCTAAACGCACTCATATTCAAGGTGTATTAAGTGAAGAAAAAAAAAAAATCAAGGTGCAGAAAAATGTTGATATAAGAGAAAAAACATGACTATATTGTCTACAAGCCTATGCAAGAAACGAATAATAGCGGCTTCCTATTGGGGAGTGAGGGCTAAGAGGACGGGGACAGAAGAGGTAGGGAGACTTTTCCTTAAGCATTCTGTCACACTTTTTGATGTTTAAATCACATGAACGTAGGTTTCTCTCGCTGCTGAAACTCTTACTAACTGAACTACGACGTTCCAAATTTTCAGATACAAATAGACTTGCTTAAAAGTTAACGTGCCTCGCTGTACGAATTTACACTTAGAACCCAAAGAACAAGCAGAAAACTAAAACAAGAAACAGATGTTACTTAGGCAGAGAGGACCCTCCACGTCCGGGAGTCTAAGGCTTTGTACAGTTCTGCCCTCTGGCCATCTCCAGGGACAAAGGGCTGCCCGCCCGCCCTGCGCCTGTCCTGCCGCGTCGCATTTGCCCAGCACTGAAGTCCCCCCCCTCCCGCGCGCACCTCGGGGTCAGGGGCCGCTGGCCACTGTGGCTCGGGGACGAGCTACACCTGACCGCCGCGGTCGCCAGGGCCTGCCTTCCCCTGGGGCCCCCAGAGCAGGTAGATGAACCTTCCGCGGGGTTCTCGTCGGGGCGCCTCTGGGCAGGACGGGTGGTCAGGCAGGGACAGAGACCAGACCCAGGAGACCGCGGATGGGGGCGCTCCCCGGCCAGACCCGAGCGGCGACAGGCGGCCCCCGTCCACCACCCCGCCCCAGCCCGCCGGAATCCTCAAAGAACCTTCCCCGCGGTTCCAGTCCCCGCCCATCACTCCACCCCCACCAGCAGGGGGCGGGGCGGGACGGCGCGGGCCAGTCCCCCGAGGAGGGGGCCACACGGATTCCCGCCTCCACCCCAGCTCTACCCTCGACGGCCGCTGTGACCCGGGAGGGTCGTCCCGGCTCTCCCAGGGCGCTCGAGGTCGGGTCCCGCCCGCCAGCGTCGGGACGGGACCGGCCGCAGTCCCGGCTCCCCGTATGGTCGCGCGGGGAGGGGTCGCGCAGGGAGGGCTGGCGGGCGGGAGGGTCCGGAGGCGCCGGGCCGGGCCGCGCTGGGCGTGGGTGGCCGCGATCCAGCAGGGGCGGAGCCGGAGCCGGCGGCCGCGAGCCACCGCTTAGAGGCCCCGGCGCTCACAGCTATGGTCCGGGGGTCCGGGGGAACTCGGGGGTCGTCGGTGCTGCTGCTGCTGCTACTGGGGCTCCTGCCAGGCACCTGGGTGCTTCAAGGTGAGGAGGTGGGAGGGGGTGCGCCCGAGGGGCAGGTGAGGTCAGGGGGCATGGGGGGCGCTGTCAGCTCAGAGTCCTGGTCAGCGGATGGAGGGTCTGAAATTCCCAGACCACACGGCGGGGAGGACGGGGCGTGGGCAGGTTGGGGTGGGCCTCCGTGGGACCTGCCCAGGGACTCTCCACTGTGCTTGGGCTGGCCTCGGGCCGGACTTGCCCACACACTCCCGCAGAGCAGAGGGGCCTCGCCCTTGGCCTCGCTGCAGCTGCCCAGCCCCGAGCCCCCTCTGCCTGGATTCTCCACTCTCACGACCTCCAGCCCCCTCCGTCAGGGTGAACTGCTCCTGCACCTCCACCCCTTAGGGCTTAGAGGATCTCCCTCCTCCAGAAAGCCCCGGTGCCCACCACTGGCCCCCCAGAGTCCCTGCTGTACCCCCAGGCTGCAGGTCTAACTGTGGCCTCGGCCCCACGCTCACCCCCTCTCCCTCACCCCAGCGCCGTGGGCAGTGTGTGTGTTGTTTATAATGTTGCCTTGTTTGGTGAGATAGAGAAGGACTTCTCCAAACAGAAGATGCCTGTTCAGCAGTGCCCTGGGGAAGACAGCAGCTGTCTCTTCCCCTGTAGTCTCTCCAAACCCTCTGTAAGATGGGGCTGTTAACATCCACCTCTCCGGGTGGGTGGCAGGGGGTCCTGGACATCAAGTGCCTGAAGGGGGAACAGGGAGGGCAACCAGGGAGCAGGAAGGGCTGGGCTGGGCTGGGCACCACTGTGCCGGGGGATCCCATAGCTATAGGGTCCTGCTCTGTTCAGTTCTCATGCCTTTGAGGATCCTTAGGCTTTCCCACCCCTCAGAGCCCTACCCTTGGGCCAGGAGAGGGTGATGGGATGCCTGGAACTGAGAGGGCCCCCCAACACCAGATCGGCTTCCTCAGTTTCTACCCCCATCCACCTAGTCACCAGAGCTCCATCTCTGCCTCTCTGTCCCTTGTCAAGGTGCCAGCGGCCAGCATGCATATGCAGGGCCGTGTGGAGGACACCCACACCTCTGCATGGGCATACCCCCCCCCTTTCCACTTTTGGAGGCCTGGGACCAGGAAGGCTTGGTTCCCACACCCAGTCCTCTCTGCGCTGAGAGACCTCCCCGTGAGACCCACTCAGACCCCTCCCTTCAGCCTCCTTGCCAAGGCATGACCCCCTACCCCCCAATCTGCCTGGTAGCAACTTACTCATCCAATTAAGGAGGGCTTCTTGGGGGAAGGGGCTCCTGGAGCTGGTGCTGTTCCAGGTTTTTGATGCCTGAGATCTGGGAGAGGAGATGGAGGAAGGAAAAGGAGTGAGCCACCTCCACTGGCAGCCATCAGTCTGGACAGTATTGGGTCAGAACTAGGTGGCGGTTGATGAGCTGTCGTTCTGGGAGCTGGGCTGGCCCCAGGGACTCAGTGCCAGAGGGGTGGGAGGGCTGGCTGCAGGCTCTGGGTGGCCTCAGGCCTGGCTCCTGCAGGGCCAGCCTGGTGAGAGTTGCTGGAGCCAGTGGGGAGGCCAGAGCATTCCAGGCACTCTCTGAGTAATGCTTGGTTCTGGGATTCCTCTAGAATCCCTGAGGCACATCTGGCCTGGGAGCACTGAGGCTCTGTCCCCCAGCCTCCCCTCACCTTGAAGAGGAGGGGGCTTCTGGGCCAGGGTCCCCAGGAACTGGGCCACTAGCATGAAGCTCCCAAGGGGAGCTCTGGCAAGGTGGAGTCCTCCCAAGAAAACATCTGGCTATTGATTTTCTGAGATGGACGGGGAGACACAGGCATCCTCTCTTCACAGACCTCACACCCCAAAGCCATCTGCTGCCCAGTCTAAAACTACCCCAGGTTGCCTTCCCCGTCCCTTCCCCTCTGCACTGGGGGCCTTAGCCTCTTCCTTGTGACCTCTGACCCCAAGCCTGGCCTCCCCAAAGGTCATCCCCAGCTGAGCTGTCCCTTCTCAGGCTCCTCTGTCTCTCTTCTGCCAGTTCTCTGGTGGCTCCTCAGTTCCAAGGATGCCCCACATCTTTCTCCATCTTTCTCCAGCCCATGAGTGTTGAGGATGGAGCCTGTCCCTCAAGGCCTCCCATTCCTCCCTGCCAATGTCCTATAACCCCATCCCTCTGCCATCCCCCACTCCGCCATGTTCTTCAAGTCCCCCTCACTGTGTGCTCTGTTCTCACCCCAGGAAACAGGCCTGGAGAGCCAGTTACTCCCCACTGGGTCCTGGATGGACAACCCTGGCAAATGGTCACCCTCGAGGAGCCGGTCAGTGCAACGTCAACCTGTCCTCTGCAGGGGCCCCAGGTCTCCCACCCTTTTGCCCCTCTCCAAATTTCAGCAGGGCAGTTTCTCTGGGGTCCCCAGCTCCTTTAGGCCCCTCCTCTCGGGTCAGCAGGCGGGGGCAGGGAGACATCTTGATGGTGTGAGCCTGCACACGTGGAAGTCATTTTCAGCTTCCTCCACCCCATCTCCCCGCTTTCCTTCCCTCCCTGGATTATCTGGGCTACTCCCACACCCACCAGACAGAGGTGGGTCCAGGGTTTGTGTAGCCCGAAGCTTTTCAGGAGCCTCTTTAAGAAAACACCAAAGTATCTTCCTTTTGCACAGTTTACCAGGAAGTGTGACCTTGTGGACACATTGCTGTCCCTGCCAGGGCCCTGCCATGGAGGGGCCTGAAATTTCAGCATCACTGGCTCATGTGGAATCCACCTCTGGCCAGCGGGTAGCGGTCACTCTACTTATGACCCCTGAATGCAGGCCCACTGCATTTTGCCTCTCCAGGACACTCTGTCCCTACCTCCTCCCACCTCCTGCCCATGACACACTTCCAGAATAACCACACCCCATCTGTTTGTGCCACAACATCTGTGCTGCAAACCAGGAGGCCTGGAGCCTTGGTATGCCCATTTCACAGAGGGGCAGTCTGAAGCCCAGAGAGCTTGGGGAAGTTGCCATGGTCACACAGCTCTTTCACCTGGGAGTCTGAGACCCACTAAGGTCTGAAAGACTTCAGATCATTGGCCAACCCCCCTGCCAACCCTAGAGAGCCCTCTTTGTTCTGAATTTCCAGGCAAGGGAGGACAAGCCCAGCGAGGACAAAGGCAGGAGAGCCTTGAAGGCTGGGATGCCCCCAGAGGCCTAGCAGCTCCTGGCCTAGGGCCCTCACTAGGGTTCCCCAGACCTTCAGGGCCCCCAGTCAACTGGTCAAACACAGTGCAGGCCTGAACTTGGAGACTGTTCACGACATCCCCGTTGGAGGGGAAGGCTAGGCACACACTGGGGTCACTGACTATGAGCCTCCCTCCTTGTGTGACCTGGGCTGTGACCAAAAGGGAAATCCCAGAGAGGCTCTGCTTTCTCAGCTTGTGGGCCCCCGCCCCCAGGAAGCCTGCCAAGACAGAACAGGAGCCAGAGTTGAGGCAGGGTGTCTTCCCCAAAGGGTGGGAAACACTCATATCTCAAGATGGAGATGGGGTACATAGCAAGGGGCAGGGTCACCAGGAAGCAAGGAATGAAGGCTGCAGAGGGACAGGGACCTGAGTGTGGCCTTCCATCTGGGCCGCCGCCTCTCTCCCAGTGCAAACCTTTCCCCACTGAAGCAAGTGGCATTCCAGCCACATGAGCTCATGCTTTTAGCCTTGTGGGGCCTGTGGCCAGGGAGTCGAGGGCTGTCTGCTCCCCACCTGCAGAGGAAGGGCCCCCCCAAGACTCTGAACCCCTTGGCCTGGGTCCCAACCCAGTGCATTTGGGGATAGAAGGACAGGACCAGCAAGGGAGGGGCAAACATTCCAAAGATACAGCAGCCCCCTGGGGGTGGCTCCCGGGCCAGCTCCAACTCTGGGCCCCCAGCCAGGCTGAATGGTCAGCAAGGGGGGAAGATTCCTACTGGGTGGAAGAGGCAAGAGGGTGGGGAGAAGGAGAAGAGGGCTGGCGGGCCAGGGCCAGCCTCCTGACATTGCTGACAAAGCCAGCGTTTTCCCTTGGCTTGGGAGGGGTCCATGTTTACTGCATGAGCTCAGTGAAGCAGGTGCCGGGCCTGCTGGAAGCCAAGATAAACTTTGGGGGGGGGCAGTGGGAGAGGGACAGTTAGCCAGAATTGGAGGTGGAAGCATCAAGCCTGAATTCTGTAGGGAATGAAACAAGCCCCCAAATACCACAGAGGCTGTGAGGAGGCCCAAGCCATGGCCACCCAATGCCCCACAGTGTCCTCAGGGCCTGCTTTTCATGCTCCTTCCAGGTACGAAAGAAGAGGGAGGGCTACGGGAAGGGCCCCGAAACCACGGGCAAAGCAGGGCGCCTTTCTGGCCCCTCATCTCTAGGGAGGGTGTCGTGTGCAGCTGGCAGGCTGTGCTCATGCACTTTCAAGTGGCTGTTGTCAGAACCACAAACATCCTGAGTTTGGAAATGCCCTTGTCGGCATGTCGTCACCCCCACTCTCATTCATGGCCCCCATGACACCTGGGGGCCTGCTCGTCACATGGACTCCCTCGTCAGACAGCTGCACATCCCACCTGCTCCCCAGCAGATGGAGGCCTGGAGGTCCACCATCCCTGCCCTCCACTCCTTCTTGCCCAGGTCTCCAAGCCAGACGTGGGGCTGGTGGCCTTGGTGGCTGAAGGCCAGGAGCTCCTGCTTGAGCTGGAGAAGAACCAGTGAGTACCAGGCTGGGGAGGGGGCTAGGAGCTGAAAACAGACCCTCTCTCTGGAGGGCTCAGTGATGGGGGACAGGGACTGACATGGACCCATGAGGATGTCTGGATAAGGAGAGGGCGCAGAGGTGATGCAGGTGACAAGAGAGTCACACAGGCGCATGGCTGGCCCCTCTGAGGTGGAAGTGGACTGTTGAGGCTGGGCCAGCCCAGCTGCGGGGCACATCCCTCATCCCAACCCCAGATGTATCTTGGCGGCTGTCAGTTGGAAATAAGTTAGCACCACCTAGTGGGCGTTCATGGGATTCCAGAGATGGGAGGGCACTCCGGGCTGAGGAGAGAAGAGAATGAATGGCCCGGACAAAGGTGCAGAAGATGCAAAGGTCAGTTCAGGGGGCGGCACATTCAGGTAGCGGTAATTTGTCTGGCTTGCCTGGAGGTGCCCAGCACAGGGAAGGGAACAGGGGAAAATGAATTTGGGGAGTCTCAGTAGGGCCAGATCACAGAAGGCCATTTAGTGCATAGTGTCCTGAATGGTGCGGAGCCAAAGATTTTGAGCTGGTGAATGAGCAGGCAGAGCTGTGCTGAGGATTGTGGCCTGGGCTGGGTGGGGTGGGTGTCCAAGATGGAACGCGGGGTCTTGAAACCACCCAGACTCTATTGTCAGTATCACTTTCTGAGTGCTTGCTCCATATCAGCCACTGTTCTAAGCACAAGTATTTCATTCTCCCCATGGAGTCAGATGGGCTGGGAACAAGCTCTAGTTCCATCATGCCTACCCATAGTTTCTCTGGGGTTCAGACTCCCTACTCATTAAATGTGTTGATCACAAATGGGGTGTGTGCAGTGGAGAAGCAAAGAGAAGGTGGAGGACCTACCGAGAGGTGGAGAAGCAGGAATCACAGGTCTCTTGGGACTGTCTGGGGGTAAAGAGATCACAGTGAGGCTGGAGACGGGATTTTCTTTAAAAGAGAGAGATTGACCTATGGTTGATCCATCCTGGTGGGAAGGATCCAGGTAAGATGGAGCCTGAAGATGGAATCATTACAGGAGTGGGGTCTGGAGAAGGTTGGGCTGGCGATCCCTGCTCAGGTGGGTAGGGCAGGAGCAGGTGTGGGCAGGTGTGGATTCTGTTTTCTCTAGAAGCAGGGAACGAGCATCACTGAAAGACAATTGGGAGGCACATGGGATCTGGATGCCTGAGAAGATTTAAAGGATCTGGACTGGGACAGGGTGAGAGGGTTGACCAGATGCCTAACAAGAATTAGGCAGCTGACAGGGGTAACCAGGGAGTCCGGTACACTTCCTGGTTTCCAAGTCTCACCTTATCAGCACTGTCTCCTGAATCCTCCCCTCCTGACCTGTGGATCCAACTGCCTTCTGTAGGTGCCACAGGGACCACAAACTCTTCCCCTATTCCTGTTCCTCCCTGGCGTTTCCCGTATTTCCACTTCCCACATCCAAGCCATCACCAAAGCTCCTTCCTGACTTCACCTTCTTTCCTCTAGTCCAGAGTGTTTCTGAGCTCAGCAACGCACAGCTGCTCATGTCCCATCCCTAAAACACACTCTGGGTGCCTCACTCACAGAGCTGCTCAGCTAGCATTCAGGGAGGGAAGGCTGGAAGGCATCCTGGAGAAGGCAGGGCTGAATTAGGTGATTCCTATAACTTCCCCTCCATATTAGTCCGTTTTTGTGCTGCTATAACAAAATACCTGGAACTGGATGATTTATAAAGAAAAATGACGTTTATTGCTTATGATTTCTGAGGCCAGGAAGTCCAAAGTCCATCTGGTGATGGTGACAGTGACCCAGGGGTCTCATATTGCACAATGGTGGAAACAGAGACAGCAGAGAGAGTCAAAGACAGACTCTTCTCTTCTTTTAGAGCCCTCAGAACCACGCCCCTGACCACCATTTTTTATCCATTCACTACTGCAGGGTCCTACAATCCAATCACCTCTTCAAGCCTCCACCTTTCAACTACCATAATAGGATTTCCCACCCTCTTAACAGTCACAGTGGGAACCAAGTTTCTAATACATAAAACTTGAGGGACACAATTCAAGTTTCAGTGAGTTTTGGGGGGACATAATCCAATCCACTACACCCTCCCAGCAGGCTTCTGGCCCCAGGATACACAGAGACCCACTACAGGCCAGATGGGCAGCCCGTGATGCTGATCCCCAACCACACGGTGAGATAATTCCAGGGGTTCTGAGGACAGGGTGGGGGGTGCTGGGGGATGCATGCCCCCCCATTCGTACCTCATTCCCTTCCTCCTGTTCCTAAGGAGAGATTGGAGCCAGTCCCCTTACCATGCCCAACCCCCTTGCCCTTCCTGCTTCAGTCATGGCTGAAATTTGAGACTGGGTCCCTTCCTCTCCAGGATCATTGCCACTACCGTGGGCGCGTGAGGGGCTTCCCTAACTCGTGGGTAGTCCTCAGCACCTGCTCTGGGATGAGGTGAGGAGTTTGGGGGCAGGGGGCTGGGCCTTGCGCTGGGAAAAGAGCTCTCTCACACTTCCTCTGCACCCCTCTGCACCCTAGTGGCCTGATCACACTCAGCAGCAATGTCAGCTATTATCTGCGTCCCTGGCCACCTGACTCGGAGAACTTCTCAACCCACAAGATATTGCGGATGGAGCAACTGCTTACCGGGAAAGGGCCCTGTGGCCATAGGGACCAGGGGGACAAAGGGGGCATGACCTGCCTTCCTCGCGCTCCCCGGAGCAGGGTCAGGGGCGGGGACGGGATTGGGAGTGGAAATGCGGTATCCAGAGCCCTCCAAATCATTAGAGACAGAATAAGCAGGCGCCAGGCCAGGGCCTCCCGCACGGTATTTTTATTCGGAGTCTGAAGAAATAAGTTCCAGCAAAAACTTAAAACTGTTCTTTCTGGGAATTGGGGTTGGTGGTCAGGGCTCAAGCCCAGCAGCCTGACACTCAGGTCACCTTTTGCCCCTCTGCAGGAGAGGCGACAGGCCCGCAGGAGCCCGAGGTACCTGGAGCTGTACATAGTGGCTGACCACACGCTGGTGAGGGGAGTCGGGGGCACGGGGGGGTGGTGGCGCGGTCTGCAATCGGACCAGCCCGGTCCCTCACGTCCGCCGCGGGATTTCTGCCTTCCCAGTTCTTGACCCAGCACCGCAACTTGAGCCACACCAAACAGCGTCTCCTGGAGGTCGCCAACTATGTGGACCAGGTTGGGGGCGGCGGGGAGGGAGCAGCGAAGGGGGTGACCGCGGCAGGGGCGGGCAGGTCGTAGCGGGGCGCAGTGAAGGCCGCCAGAGGAGGGGGCGCCCCGAGGAGCACCGGCGAGGTGGGGCGCCGGGTCCCCGCCTCAGCCCCGCCCCGCCCTCAGATTCTCAGGACTCTGGACATTCAGGTGGCGCTGACCGGCCTGGAAGTGTGGAGCGAGCAGGACCGGAGCCGCGTCACGCAGGACGCGAACGCCACGCTCTGGGCCTTCCTGCAGTGGCGCCGGGGGCTGTGGGCGCGGCGGCCACACGACTCGGCGCAGCTGCTCACGTGGGTGCCTCCGACGCCCACGCGTGTCCCCGGCCGGGCGGCCCGGACTCCCGGCCCCGCCCGGTCACGCCGCGCTCCGCCCTCAGGGGCCGCGCTTTCCGGGGCGCCACCGTGGGCCTGGCGCCCGTCGAGGGCATGTGTCGCGCCGAGAGCTCTGGAGGCGTGAGCACGGTGAGCTCCGCAGGGGACTCGGAGAGAAGAGGTGCGGGCCGGGAGGGGGCAGCTCGCAGTGACCGCCCCCCACGCCCTCCCAGGACCACTCGGAGCTCCCCATTGGCGCCGCAGCCACCATGGCCCACGAGATAGGCCACAGCCTGGGCCTCAGCCACGACCCCGACGGCTGCTGCGTGGAGGCGGCGGCGGAGCAGGGCGGCTGCGTCATGGCGGCGGCCACGGGGTGCGCGCGCGGGCGTGGGGACAGGGACCGCCGAGCCCGGGGTGTTCCTCCGCTGCCTTTCTGAGGTTACCCCCCGTTCCGTCTCCTGTAAAATGGGCACGATGACAATAGTACCCGCCGTTAGGGCTGTTCGTGCGTCTTACGTGGAGGCAACGCAGGCAGGGAGGGTTCTCAGAGCAGGAAGGTTATTTCGGAACAACCTAGCGAGGTTACTCCAGCCCCGGGAGCAGCAGCGCTGGTCAACCCCGGGTCACTACTTTGGGCTTGCTTCCCGCGCTCTCTGTGTGACTTTGCGCAGGTCACTTCCCATCGCTCGGGCGGCGACCCGGCCTCTGCCGGCTGTGTGGCCAAGCCCGGGGTCGGGGACCGGAGACTAGTCCCCGCACGCCCGACGCCCTGCCCCCGCCCGTAGGCGCCCGTTCCCGCGCGTGTTCAGCGCCTGCAGCCGCCGCCAGCTGCGCGCCTTCTTCCGCAAGGGGGGCGGCGCGTGCCTCTCCGACGCTCCGAACCCCGGGCTCCTGGTGCCGCCGGCGCGCTGCGGGAACGGCTTCGTGGAGGCGGGCGAGGAGTGCGACTGCGGCTCCAGCCAGGTCAGCGTGTCCGGCCCCGGGGACCAAGGCTAGCCCCGACTCTTCCGATCCTCCGAGATCCTTGGCGTTGTGCCCTCACCCGGTCCCTTCTCGCCTTTTCGGCCCCAGGAGTGCCGGGACCTCTGCTGCTTCGCCCACAACTGCTCGCTGCGCGCCGGGGCCCAGTGCGCCCACGGGGACTGCTGCGCGCGCTGCCTGGTGAGGGCACGAGAGGCCCGGGGGTGAGCGGCGCAGGGTGCCTGGGAGCCGGCCTGCTGGTCTCGGCTGATTGGCGCCCTTCGGTGCCCCTGATGCGTGCAGGCGCTGCTCTGCGCATGGGTCCGCCGCGCCCGGCTCCTCCACCTCAGCCGCCCGGGGTGGATCTCTCACTGTCCATTGTCTCTCTGCCCTCCCCGTATCTGGTCACCCGCGCAGTTGAAGCCTGCGGGCTCGCCGTGCCGCCTGGCCGCGGGCGAGTGTGATCTGCCCGAATTCTGCACGGGCGCCTCTCTCCACTGTCCCCCGGACATTTACCTACTGGATGGCTCGCCCTGCGCCGGAGGCCGCGGCTACTGCCGGGACGGCGCGTGTCCCACGCTCGAGCAGCAGTGTCAGCAGCTCTGGGGGCCTGGTGAGGATACGCCGCGCCCTTGCACCCAGTCCCCATCGTCGGGTCGGCCCAGTTTTCTGCTGTGGGGAAGATTGGCAGGAAGAACTGAGGCAGCCGGGCCCATGCTTCCTCAGGCTCCCGCCCAGCCCCGGAGGCCTGTTTCCAGGTCGTGAACTCTGCCGGAGACGCCCATGGAAACTGTGGCCAGGACAGCGAGAGCCGCTTCGTGCCTTGTGCACAGAGGTGGGGAGTGGAGCGAAGCTGCGGAGTGAGTGGGGGAAGGCGGGCACTTCACGCTGTTGACCACCCTCTCCTTCCTCCCCAGAGATGCTCAGTGTGGGAAGCTGCAGTGCCAGGGTGGGGAGCTGAGCCCACTTGTGCCGCACATGATGCCAGTGAACTCCACTGTTCACCTAGATGGCCATGAGGTGACCTGTCGGGGAGCCTTTGCACTCCCTGGTGCCCAGCTGGACCTGCTTGACTTGGGCCTGGTAGAGCCAGGCACCCAATGTGGACCTAGAATGGTGAGCCCTGCGCACCTGACCTTCCTTGCCACTTCAGTCCCGCAAGTCAAAGCGTTCCCGCTCACTGCCCAGTGTGTGCACCACCCATAGGTGTGCCAGGACAGGCGCTGCCAGGACACTACCTCCCAGGAGCTGGAGCACTGCCTGACTGCCTGCCACAACCATGGGGTGAGTAGCTGTGGGGGAGGGTGGCCTTGGGGTCCCACGTGACCCTCCTTCCCTTCTCTTCCCCTCTGCAGGTGTGTAATAGCAACCATAATTGCCACTGCGCTCCAGGCTGGGCTCCACCCTTCTGTGACAAGCCAGGCTTCGGTGGCAGCGTGGACAGTGGCCCCATGCAGCCTGAAAGTGCGCCAATGGGAGAAAAAGGGGGCAGGAGCCGAGGTGGTGCATGTGCTCAGGACTCAGCCCCATCCTGTCCTCCACAGACCACAATGCCCTCCTGCTGGCTGTGCTCCTTAGCTTCCTGCTGCCTCTGCTCCCTGGGGCCGGCCTGGCCTGGTGCTGCTACCGGCTCCCAGGATCCCATCTCCAGCGATGCCTGTGGGGCTGGAGGAGGAGCCCCGCGTGCAGTGGGTAGGTTCTGAGTGCCCAGCCTCTGAGGTTCCTTCTCCTCAGAGCTCTGCCAGGGCTTCATGGTGCTGGAGTGGGGTCTTCAGCCATGCCCCAGGTGCAGAGAGGTCCCCAGAGGCAGTGGAAAGAAGCCTTGAGCGGAGGTCCAGTGACCACCCAATCAAGCCAAGGGCGTGGATCCCTCCCCACCACCGGCACCTCAGGGCATGGCTTTCTACCCCCACTCAACATCCCCTCCTGTTCCATCAGATGACTTTGCCATTTTCCCACCAGCTCATAATGCAGTCTGTGCTCCCCTCTGCCACTTCCTCTGCCCAAGTAACTTGTCACCCCCTTCAAGTTCCCAAATGTGGGACCCAGCACACCTTTTTACTCCATACACAGGTCAGCTATGGTGTGGCTGTAATTGTACTAGGAGCCTGACCCTAACCCAGTTCTCTCTGGCCTGGGAGGGGGCTACATAATACTAAGCATGGTCGACCTCGGGCTACCCTTACATTGGGGCCCTGGGCAAGGCATGCACCCTGTGCCCATCTCTGACACAATGGCCTTGGGAGTGCTCTGGGCAAGCTGAGGTAGAGGGCAGAGTTTGGTCTGGAGGTGGGGGCAGAGGGCATCCCAAACAAGGTCAGGGTACCAGCCAGGCTCCAGGTGCCAGCTGAGAGAGCCTGGACACATGAATAAGAAGTGGGGGTATGTGGGCAGATGAGCAAGGTGGTTCAAGCTTGGTGTGTCAGCTTAGGGGTGGGTGGGCTGCAGAGGGGTGGTGGCTGCATCTTGTCACTGGCAGGGGGCAGGCCTTGAGGGCAGTGGAGACTGTTTTGAAGAGACATCAGAGGAAGTGGCAAGGCCCTGGGAGATGTGGCATCATCAAGGGCTGCAGGGCATCCAACAGCAAGGAGCACAGGCGCAGCTGCCACAGGGGGAGGACATCCAGCTCTCTTTGCTGATGCCTGGAGGGTGCTGAGATGCTGGAGTGGTGCCAGAGCTTGGGAGACATGTCAGGGCAGGAGAGAAGGGATGCCAGCTGCCCTTGGAGGGCATGAGTCTTCAGTGGAGCCTGGATCCCAGAGGCCACTCCCAGGAGGGAGCAGGAAGGGAGCCAGAGTGAATGACCTGGGGCAGATGGGTGGATGCTCAGTCACTGCCGACTTGGGCTGGGCACCATGCTGCATGGGCAGTGGTTCCGGGCGCCCTGCTCAGGGTCACTGTGCCAGCCTCTGGCTCTTCTCCCGCTGCTCAGGCCCAAGGATGACCCACGCAGGGACCACTGCCTGGGCAGCGTTCACACCATGGAGTTGGATCCAGCAGCCACTGGAGAGCCCCAGCCTCAGGGTAAGTGAGGCGGTGGGGGGATGTCAGGGAAGTGAAGCAATGGCTCTTGCCTCCTTCCAGACAGGCCCCTCCCCTCCACTTAGCACCCAGCCACCTTGCATCCCTGAGCCCTGCCTCGGCCCCAGGGACTTATGTTCACTGCGTTCACAGCATTCACCCTCCACCATTGCTCCCAGACCCTGAGAACACTGCCAGAGCCCACCAGCCACCCTGAGAAGCCTGTGTCCCAGAGGCCTGCCCCCTGCCTGACCCCTAGGGAAGGTGGAGACCCTGATGCTTTTGCTCCCCCCCATTGCTCATCCACCCACCTCTCTTGCCCCTCAGCTTGCTGCCCCCTACTTTGAGGTTTCTGGGCTTGGGTTATTATGGAGATGAGACGTGACCACCTGGAGAAGCTGTTGTCATGGAGACCAAGATGTTGGATGCCCCTGGGATGGGGGAGGGAGAAGTTGTGGCTCTTTGTGAGTCACTGGTCCTCATTGAGGGGGATGGGGGCTCCCTACCACATAACTTGCATCTTGGAGCGCAGCCCTCTGGGGATGACCCCTCCTTCACTTCATTCTCAACAGGTCAAGTCCAGAAGCCAAGGTCCTATCTCTGGTGAGAGGTGGCAACTGAGATGGGAAGACTTAAAGTCAGGTGGCCATTGACAACCACCCTAGGAACTTGGATCCCCCAGGGCAGAGCCAGCAAGTCAGTGGACCTGCTGCACCCTCAGGCAGCTTGAAAGTTTATTCCCCCAGTTGAGCACTGACCCATCCATTCCAGGAACTCAGAGCCTCATCAGAAGTGGCCCAATAGTGTCCCTGCCCCTGAGGGCTGGAGTATCCTGCAGGGTACACGCTCCAGCTCAATAATCCATCAGTCCAAGGAACAAAGGTGACATGGTCCCTGACCTCCCCCCTCCAGGGGAGGCTGGGTCATGATGGGCACCCAGAGAGGCCTCTGTCCTGGCAGCCTGGTGTGTCTCCTACATGTGCTTCCTCAGACCTAGCTCTGCAGGGCAGAGACTGCAGAACCAGAAGCTGGAACTCCTGAGGCCCTACATTTCCAACTGAGTCTGCAGTTTCCTGGAGCTTGGCCCCAGCAAACAAACAAAATTGTTGGGACCTTCTTTCCTGTCTCCTCCTGCCCTGTCTTGTTCCCTAGATGCTTGCTAAGCCCCCACTCTCGTGCCTAGTCCTCCACCTGAGGTTTTGGAGGATTGTAGGGTGTGCAGCAGCCCCCTCACTTTGGACATTACCCAACCTCTCCCCCGTTCTGTGGGAGGAGACAAAGGCAGCCGTTGTAGAAAAGACACCAGAGTAGAAGTCAGCAGACAGATACGTTGTTCTTGGGCCTCTGTGAGTCTTTTCTGTCAACCCCGTGAGGCACCCTGGCTGGTGGGTGGAGCTTCAGATTGCAGCCCCAGGCATGTGTCTGGGTGTAAGGCTGCGCTGCGGAGCCTGCATAACCTTTTGCCCTGCCTCCTGCCTCCCTTGGACGTTCTCATACTCCCACTGTTTCATGCAAGCTTTGCTGAGTGACCTTCTATATCAGCCAGCTGTTGCTGTATAACAAAACCACCCCAAAACTTAGCAGCTTAAAACAACCACCAGTTCTGTGAATTGGCAAATTAGGTTGAGCTCAGCAGGATGGTTTTTTTTTTTTTTTTCTTTTTTTTTTTTTTTTAAAAGATGACCGGTAAGGGGATCTTAGCTCTTGACTTGGTGTTGTCAGCACCACGCTCAGCCAGTGAGCGAACCGGCCATCCGTATATGGGATCCGAACCCGTGGCCTTGGTGTTATCAGCCCCGCACTCTCCCGAGTGAGCCACGGGCCGGCCCACAGCAGGATGGTTTGATGGGTCTCACAAGGCTCGCTCATATGTCTGCAGGCAACTGCTGGTCAGTGAGGCACTTCTATTTCTGGGTCCGGCTGACTGATGGCTGGGGTGAGGGGGATGCATGGGCTGTGTCTCTCTCATTTCTAGCAGGCTTGTGCACGTGACAGGACAGCCGTGGAGGGTCTAAGAGAGCAGGACCAGGACTAGGGGGAGCAAGTGAGGCACTTGCTTTGGATGCAAATTTTAAGGGGGCACAAAAAAGTAATCAAGATAAATAATACCTTAGTGAAATATTTTAAAAGATCAAAGTTAGGGGGCTGGCCAGTTGGCTCCATTGGTTAGAGTGTAGTGTTATTACACTAAGATCAAGGGTTGGGATGCCCATACTGGCCAGCTACCAATAATTAACTAATTAATTAATTAATTAATGCAAAAAACCATGATGAACAAAATAGCAAAATTTTAACTAATGCCAGGATTAGTTATGGTGCTATGCCCAGCCCTGCTGGGGGTATGACAAAGGGAAACCTCAGCAGCAGTGGCCCTGAGGCAAGCGCCTCACTCACCCCTCCCTGCCCCGGGAGAGTGTAAGCAGTGCCCTCAAGGCGTCCCGAGATCGCATGACCGACACCTTTTACTTCCATAACATTCTCAGGGCTCAAGCAAGTCACAGGCCAGGCCAGAAGGGATGGGGAAGAACTCCACCTTTTGATGGGAGGAGCAGCAAGATCATATTTTAGAGGGTGTGAAGAATTCAGGAAGTTTTGCATCAACCCTTCCTTCCTTTGGCAGTAGAGAAGAGGCAGGTGGCTCAGGCTTGCCCCCTCCTGTCTCAGTTGTACTGTGGAATTTTAATTTATGGAGGTGACTGCTTGAAAACAGAGAGGTTAATGCCATTGAAAGAAGTTAGTTACCAAGAGAAGTGGGCACAGTGTGCCACGCAGGGCCACGTGGGAGGTACCAGGTTTGGTCAGGAGGCAGAGGCAGGAGCAAGGGGAAAGCTTGGGCCACAGTCTTTACTGGGGTCTCCATGGAGAGGCAGGGTGGGGTGAACAGCTAGGATTGGCTAGTTTGAATAATTCTGTGGGGCTCTGGGGCATGGGGGCGGTCTCTAGTCTGGTACCTGGTCCTGGGTTGATTTAGGGCAGGGGAAATACTGGCTTGGTATGCGAGAGTTCTCTCCACTCTTCCCACCTTGAGGATCCCCACCCTGCAGAAGGCAGGTGTTCACACCTGAGTGGTGGTGACCCCCCACAAAGACAGGTGGGGGAGCACCTGCCCTGTGTAGTCAGAGCTTGGTCTTGAGTTTCTTTCCCTCATCGCCTCTCTGCTCATGTACCAGAATATGAGCACAAGTGGATTTTCTAGAATTAAACACAACCAACTGCAGTGGCAGGATGGTTTGCATTTTGCTTAGTGGCCATGGTTATCAGCAGTACAAAGCCCGTTGTGGCCTCCCGATTCATGAAACAAATTAAGAAATAAATCATCACAAACCACAGAGAGAAGTATTGCCATAGCCAGGGGCAGCCAGGCTGGTTGTGGCTCTTAGAATATATGTTGAATGCCTGGGTTTTAAAGGTCAGTAGGGACAACAAAAATCATGTAGGGAAAGAACTCCCTTGGTCCTGAGGGGAACTTCTGGCTTCAGGTGACAGAAATCCAACTCAAATGAGCTTTAATATGAAAGAGGAGTCTGCGGGCTCATGTAACTGGGACATTGTCAGGTTCTGCATTCTCTTGCTTTCCTCTAGGATGACTTATTCAGGCAGGGTCCCCCAAGAAGCTCCTGAGAGCTGCAGGTCTACCTTCCTCCAGCATAGTTAGCCCAATGCAGACTGCCCCTTTTATAAAAGTCCCAGAATTAACTGTGACTTGTCTAGCTTGGGTCACGTGTCCATTCATGAGCCAGTCACTAAAGCCTGAGAAATACTGTACTGTTATCGGCCGGGCCGGATCATGCACCCTCCCCTGGAGTCCTGGGGTAAGGCCAACCCAGCAGAGTCACAAGGACTGAGACGGGAAGGAGAGGTTTCCACGAACGAAGAGATAGACTTTGTTACTAGAAGAAAGAATGCTGGACAGACAAAAATGATTGTTCCCTATGTGAGATATTTGCTCCTGGAGCCACCTTTCTGTTTCAGCTCTGGAAGTCTTCCCAGTTCTCCTCTATAATCCTCCAACCCCACCCTCCCGCAGGAATCAGCAGAAGCTCCTCTGTATCTAGCCCAACCAGTACCCAAGCCAGTTCAAGACACAGAGGGTAGAGGTGTCCCCACAGATCAGTTAGTGTCAGTTTGCTTTGTAAAAATGTATTTACACCACAGATTTGCATGTTTTACAAAATTATGATAATAGGAATGCTAATTTGCGGGGTTAGGAAAATGACTGGACAAAATATTAGATAACAGCAACCGAGCCTGGATGGGGAAATGGGTTGAAGTGTTGTATGTCCTTGTATAGTTCAAGAGGAGGGTTAAGATACTGGGTAACACTTAGCTAAGCTAGGGATTTCAAAGTGAGCCACTAACATAGCCTCAGGTGGGGACTCGGTGGGGGTGGGGAGTCATTTGCCCGCAAAGGCTCCTCCCAGGAGCACAGGTGTCAGCGCAGGCACCTGGGTTTGCACGGTGCTCCTGCTCAGGAGGCACTAGGAAGGGGGCACCTGTCTGACTGTGACGCTGCCTCGGGCTGTCCTCTCCGCTGCCAACCATTGGGCATGGCCCGCTGCTTGGGGCCCGTGCTGCTGCTGTTATTGCTACTGGGTGAGTGCCTGTCTCCTCTCCCGACCCTAAATCCTGGTCTCTCTGTCTCCGATTCTTGGGGACAGGGTGGGAGGGCAAGAGGGCGATTCTTGGGGAAAAGGTGGAAAGTAGGAAGGGGCACCGGCAAGAGGGCTATGCAGGGACACTTGGCAGTCTGCCTGGCTGTGCACTTCGTACCCTGCCTTCAGGCCCAGCTGAGCCCTGCTCCCTACCCCACTTCACCCTCCGGGGTACGTCTTCCCCCAGAACTTTTTCCTATTGTCTTCCCTCTCCCAAATCTTTTACCCTTCCCCCAGCCCCAGCCCTCCACCCTAGTCTTGGAGCTTTACAACTCCTTTCCTGCCATCTTTAGTGTTTCTGTGCCTCCCATCTGCTGTTCCACCTTCTTGGGCTGCCCTTCCCCCACCTGGGGCATCGCGGAGGGAGGGGTCACTTTAAGGAATGGGGTGTAGTGTGGAGAATAGAATCTGGAAAAGGTTTATGGCAGAGAAGATCCTGGAGCTGAGACGCCCTGTTTTGAGGGTAGAGACAAAGTAAAGGTGCTCCTGGAGAAGGAAGACAGGTAAACAAAAGAGCAGAGGTGGGTCCAAGGCCTTAGGTGACATTAGGTGCTTTAGGTGCTGTGTGTGTGGCTGAGGGTTTGCCCGGCAAAGCTGGGAGAGGACAAAGTATGCCTGCTGTTCTGTGCCTCTGGGAGGGGAGGACAAGGCTCGCCCCTCTCTCGTCTACCCACTCCATTCCTGTACCCATTCCAAGCCCTCAGCGTCTGCCCTCAGCAGAGCAGATGGCGCTGAAGCCACAGCAAGAATCACCATCACCCTTGTCGTGCAATCCATGCCCCCAAAAAGAGGTGGCCAATGCCAGAGAGGGTCCTGCTCCCAGCCCTGAGGCAGGAGACCTCCCTTCACTTCTGCTCCCCCCACCCTCAGCAAGATGGGTGAGGAGCCAGGCTCAGCACCTTCACTGAGATTGGGGATGCCAGAAAGGCTTTTAGTCTGGGCGAGGTACTCCCACGGGCTGAGAGCACTGAGAGGCATGGGGCAGGGGTGTCAGTTAGCCTGGTTTTGGTGACCCAGGACCTAGGAAGGGCCTGCCAAGTCCCAACTTCCGTATACCCCGGCTTGGCTCCATTTCGACGTGCCCCGTGGCACATATGGGCTCACCCCTGTTGTGTGACTCTGCAGTGCCAAGTGTCTCTCTGCCCCCCGCCCCCCCTCCCCCCCGCGGAGTGCCAACTCTCCCGGGAGCCCACATCTTTACTGAAACCACTGATGAACCCTCGGATCCTGTGGCTCAGGACAAAGCCCCGTGGCCTGCCATCAGAGACTTCTCTGGATCCACACACCGGCAGCCAGGCCCAAATGGGCTCTCTAATGGCCAGAGCCCTTGTGGGGAATCCTCTTTGGTCTGGCTGGTGGTGGGGCCGGGGCAGCCAGAGTCACAATGCGGTAGGGTGAGTTACACCCGTGAGAAAGAGCATCAGGAAGGACTGGAGAGGTAAGACGCTCGCCGCACAGGCCAGGAGGAAACACACGAAAAGTTCAGGAAGGAGAACCAGAAACCTACAGACCCACCCATGTTGGGGGGGTGGACGTGGAGGAGGAAAGGACAGGCGTCCTGGCGTGTCAAAAAGAGGACGAGGAGCGGCCACTGTCCTCAAGGCCATTTCTGATAAGCCTCCATCAGCCAGCTCCCCAGAAAGCCCCACTGTTCCCTGACAGGAAGAGCGCGTGAGGGTGGAAAGAGCCTCTTTGGATGTGTGTGGCAGTGCTGGGGGTGGTGGTGGTGGTACGTGGGGGAAGATGGGCCTCAGCTTCTGGGGAAGGCCGGGCCCAGCCTCCACGCTCCCCATCCATCCCTGAGGTGTTGCAGGGACCCACCAGAGCCGCCGCTGTCCAAACCCCACGACGGAGGGTCCGTCAGTACCAGTCGACCCCGCCTTTGGGACACACTCTGTCCCCAGCTTTTGAAGGCGTGGACTGGGGGCGGGGGTGAAGCTTGCACGGAGCGCGAACGGCGCACTGCAGCCTGCCGCCCCTCCACCAGGGTCGGAGAGCTCCGCCGGAGGGAACCGATGTGTGGACGCGGCCGAGGCGTGCACGGCGGACGCGCGCTGCCAGCGGCTGCGCGCCGAGTACGTGGCGCAGTGCCTGGGGCCGGGTGGCTGTCCCCGCGCCCGCTGCCGCCGCGCCCTGCGCCACTTTTTCGCCCGCGGTCCGCCCGCGCTCACCCACGCGCTGCTCTTCTGCCCGTGCTCCGGCCCCGCGTGCGCCGAGCGCCGACGCCAGACCTTCGTGCCTGACTGCGCCTTCTCGGGGCCGGGCCCGGCGCCACCGCCCTGCCTCGCGCCCTTAGACGCCTGCGAGCACAGCCCGCTCTGCAGGTGCGCGCGGGGGAGGCGGCGCAGGTGCGCACGAGCGGGGGGCGGGGTGGGGCCGCTCGCACGCTCACCGCGCCCCCGCCGCGCCACGCAGGCCCCGCCTCCTGGCCTTCCAGGCCTCCTGCGCGCCGGTCCCCAGCGCCCCCGACGGCTGCCCGCGGGACCAGGGCCCCCGCTGCTTGCGAGCATACGCAGGCCTGGTGGGTACGCACGGCCGGGATCCGGGCGCGGGCGGCGGCTCTCCATCAGATGCCTCCGCCGGGGTGGGCCGATGACCCCGCCCTTGGGGTCTCCGCAGGTACCGCCGTCACCCCCAACTACTTGGACAACATGAGCGCGCGCGTGGCGCCCTGGTGCGACTGCAGAACCAGCGGAAACCGGCATGAGGAGTGTGAAGCCTTCCGGGGGCTCTTTACAAGGAACCGCTGCTTGGGTGAGGGGCCCGGGGAGGGCGTCGGGGCGGCGCTTACTGTCCTCTCTCAAGTCTTCTGGCTGGCGGGAGCCCATTTTAGAGGTGAGGAAACTGAGGCTGTCTGCGGCAGCCACACAGGCACACTCCGCCCTCTGCTGTTGTCCTGCCCTGGGGGAATTGGCGCCCTGCTGTCTCCGGAGACCAGGTCACAGACCAGAAGCAGAGTCATAGGGGTGTCAAGGCTGGTGTCCTTGTGGGCAGGAGGGGGCGAGAATTAAAACAAGTTTCCGAGGACCTGGAATTGCACAGGGTGAGACTCCTACTTTCTGCACTCCTGAGAGGGTTCCATCCTTGAGGTACTCCCAACTCCCCCCACTGGTGATCTTGCCTTTCGGGGTCTGAATATCTCAGTGATCTGGAAGTTAGGGGGCCTGAGTTTGAAGCTGACTTTGTCACTTACTAGCTGAGAGTTAGTTAACTCTATCCTTTTTTGTGTTCATCTGCAAAATGGGGTGATAATTGTCACCTTCCCTTGTGAGGATGAAAGACCATACAATTTATGAGGCACTCAGCACAGTTGTCCTCACCATGCACCTTCCATCCCAGGAGCCAATTCTTGCAAACACCAGAGGGGGTCTTCCAGTTTTTCCCCAAGGAGCTAGGCCCTGTGCTAGGGTTTCCCAGCCAAGCCTGCCCTGGACCCTTACTTCCATAGATGGTGCCATAAAGACCTTTGAGAGTGGGTGGACCCCAATCCTGCAGGACCAGCTGGACCTCCACCGGAACCCTGAGCAGGTAGGTGCAGGGAGGGGATGGTGAGCTGGCAGTTCCCACACTGTCTCCTTCCACAGCCTTCCATGCCAGGTGGGCCTCAATGGAGGCATGCATGTCCTGGGGTGGGGGTGCATGCAGAGCAGAGCCAGGCTGCTTCCTCAAGGCCGCACTCTGCTCCCGCCCCACAAGGTGTCCTCTGCAGTTGGGTCCCTGGAGGGGAGCTCCCTGCTCTTCATACTCCCTGTCCTGGCTCTCCAGGCCCTGCTCTGATTAGGACGGCAGACTTCGGACAACACAGCCAGCTATGTACAGGCCATATCCATGCCACTGAAAAGGGACTGGCTTACCTCCCCAACTGGACCTAGTGCTTCTGGACACCCTGTGTGTCTGTCCCCTGGCCTAAAGGATATGGGTTGGGGACCTGACTGCAAAGCTTCTGGTTTCCCTATCAGTAGGCAGCTTGGTTGTAGGTCCCTTTCTCTGCAGATCTTGAGACAATTGGGGTCTCCCATCGGGTAGAGACAGGAGAGGGTCTCTATTGTAGCTGAGGCTCCATGGGGCCCCATCCAAACTTCCAGAATTCTAGGAAATTGTATAAGTCTCCCAATCAGATGACAGCCTAAGGAATGCATCTGAGCAGACTTGTAGGCAAGACGGCCTCTAACAGTGCAGCCTTTCTGGCCACTCTCCCAGTTAGGCATTTCCCACCATTGTACCACCTGTACCCCATGTCTAAAGTTGGCAGAGTGCTTCCCACCCATGGTTGCTGCCTGGTGGGCACCTGGAGTGAGTGAGAATCCAGTCCCCACCTGCCTCTGCATTGTGCTGGCCATATGGCCATCTTCTCTCTGGTTGACCCCAGCACTAAGAATGGCATACAGTGCTCAATAAACCCATGTGCACTGAGACTGACCCTGTTTTCATGTGATCTGTATCCTGGGAGAGCCCAGAGACCAGGCTCTGCCACAGGGTGTGGCCCTGCTGGCCTGTGTGACCTCCGATGCCCTCAGAACATCTCTAGGCTCCATCTTCTCATCTATGGATGCTGAAATGAATTAACTCTTAGGTCCTAGTGGTAGGGACTTTCATTGTTTTCATCTATTCTTTTCTTTTTTGCTAGTCCTCAGGTAAAGACACTAAATTTCCCAGCCTCCCTTGCAGCTGTGAGATGGCCAGATGAGAGACACCAGCCAGTGTGGGCCCAGCGAGTGTCAAGGGCATTATTAAGTTGCAGTTCTGTGAAGGAGGTTGGGGAGGAGAGGGCAGAAGGATGTGGTCCAGGTATTAAGACTTCTGCACACTTCCTTCTTCCTCAAGAGCTTGAAGACTTCTGATGAGTGAAGTTACCATGTCTGTGGGCTGTTTCCTCTCAAGCTTAGGGAGGTTTAGCAGGAGCCTTGAGACAGGTTGAAGTGGAGGCTGTGGGTGCCTTGCTCAGGGACCTCTCTGAGCCAGTGCACCCATGGCCCAGCCACTGGCAGTGGTGGCTGCTAACACAGCTCACAGTGGCCCTCTTCTCTAGAAAATCGCCCTCCCAGAAATGCCTCTAAGGTGACACTGTACTCCCCAAAGCCATTGCAGCCAGTGACTGACTCAGGCAGGGGTACAAAGGCCTGGCCAGCCTGCCTCAAGGGGGGATAATTGTTTCCATTCATGCTGCAGAGCTCCCTTGGGGTCAGGCTGCGGCCACATCCTAGCTCAGTTTCTGCCCCTGCCCCACCCCATCCTGCTTCCCTCAGGCACAGGTTCCCTTGAGGGTATTCCTTCTAATAAATCATGGCAGGAGAAATCCCTGTCTTGGGCTTGACTCCTGGAGATCCTGACCTAAGACATGGGTTAGGTACAGACGACACAAAAACTCAGGCTTGGGGCTGTCCTGACCAGGAAGAGAGCCACCAGCTCTGAGACTATGTACTTAGCATTAGCAACTCATAACAAACACACAGAGACTGCTTGCTGGCAACTGTCAACCAGCCTCCCAGCTTCAGTCAGGACGCTCCTGGTTGTAACAAAACAAATCAGTCTGGCTTGAGCATGCACCTGAGCAATCTGGGCCTCGGGCACAGCTATCTCCAGGGGTTCTGATGATGTTGCCTCTGCTGATCTGTGCATGGCTTCTGTGCCCGTTTTTGTGTTGCTATAACAGAATACCCCAAACTGGGTAATTTATAAAGAAAAGAGGTTTATTTGGCTCATGATTCTGGGACAGCTATCTGGTACAGGCCTCAAGCTGCTTCTACTCATGGCAGAAAGTGGCAGGGCAGCCAGCAGGTGAAGATCACATGCCAAGAGGAAGCAAGAGAGAGAGGGAGGGGAGGTGCCAGGGTCCTTTAAACAACCAGCTCTCATGGGAACTAATAGAGTGAGAACTCACTCACTACCTTACCCCCACCAGGGAGGGCATTAATCTATTCATGAGGGATCCACCCCTATGACCCAAACACCTCCTAGCACTGCCACATTGGGGATAAGT
The DNA here is from genome assembly GCF_027409185.1 of Cynocephalus volans. Taxonomy (NCBI): domain Eukaryota; kingdom Metazoa; phylum Chordata; class Mammalia; order Dermoptera; family Cynocephalidae; genus Cynocephalus; species Cynocephalus volans. Next base: position 24,346,738 of record NC_084460.1, read on the forward strand.
TTTCAAAATGAGCTTTGGGGGGACAAACATATCCCAACTATATCAGCTTTCCTCTACAGCCAGACAGGCTCTCACCGAGGGGTGGGTAGGACTGACACCAACAGCTCCAGGTTAACAATCTCTCCTTTTACCAATCTCAGGAGAGAAAGGCACCTCTCTTTCCCAGCATTCATGGACTGTCCCAGGCGGGATCCTGATGGGCCCAGCATGGGTTATGGGCCTCTTTACTATGGCCTGACATTAGCTCACAAGGATCACATAGAATGGGAGGAATGTTTTTCCAAAGAAAAAGGAGTGTTGGGTCAAGTGAAGCTAAGTCCAAGCCCTTCTCATCTCACGAAGAGGGAATATTCTCAACCACCTACACGTGCACAGCAATGGACACCTGAAAGTGGGCTGAGTAGAGATGGGTGGGTGTGTGTGTGTGTGTTGGGGGATGGGGGCAGGGGAGTGAAAGCATTGCCTTGCCCTGGTCACCATCACATGGTAAGCCAAACGCAGAATTAAATGTCTGCTAAATGATTTACCTTATGTGAGTGTGTTAAACTCTACTCCGTTTTTGACTCAGATAATTAGAGTAAAATATTGACATTAAAAAAAGTGGAAATGATTCCAAATGACAATAGAATTCTGGATAAAAAAATATATAGGCAATTACCTCCTGAAAGATTGGGAAGATTAAGTAAACAGAATCTATTTGAAAATAGCAACATTGTTCCATGGCTGCTGGTGGTCCCAAAGATATGTCCATGTCCTAATCCCTGGAACCTGAAAATGTTATTTTACACAAAGGCAAAAGAGTGAGTATTGCCTTATAGGGCAAAAGATGTCATTTAGTTATGGATCTTAAGAGGAGGAGCTTATCCTGGATTATCTGAGTGGGCCCCAAATGCAATCCCACGTATCCTTATAAGAACGATGGACAGAGAGACTAGACACAGACAAATAGGAAGAGGTGGCATGGAGACAGAGGCAGAGATTAGAGTGATGCAGCCACAAGCCAAAGAATGGCAGGAGCCACTAGAAGCAAGAGCAGACAAGGCACAGATTTGCCCCCAGAGCCTCCGAAGGGAGTGCAGCCCTGCCAACACCTCAGTGTCAGACTTCTGGCCTCCAGGACTGTGAGAATAAGCTCCTGCTGTTTTAAGCCACGAAGACTGTGGTATAGTCAGCCCTCTGTATCCGTGGGTTCCAATCTGTGAATTCATCCAACCACAGATCGAAAATACAGTATTTGAAAAAACAAAAAACGGTACAATAAAAAATACAAAATTTAAAATGCAGTATAACAACTATTTAAATAGCATTACTTGTATGAGGTATAAGTAGTCTAGAGATATAAAGTACATTGGGAAGTATGCATAGGTTATATACAAATACTAAGCCATTTTATATCAGGGACTTGAGCATCTGTGGATTTTGGTATCTGAGGGGGGATCCTGGAACAGGTCCCCTGTGGATACTGGCAATTTGTTATGGCAGCTCCAGGGAACTAATAGTGTTGTCTAAGGTTGTTAGAGTTTGTTTCTGTCACTTCTACCTAAAAAGGTCCTGGTCTATACATGGTGTTAAGTCTGGCCACACGCCCTGAGGCTGAGTCCAGCTGGGGCCCCCATGACCAGGAACAGGTTGTGCCTTTTTCCTCCACATCTTAATGTCAGCCTCGGTGTCCACTAGGTAGCTGTCACTCACATGTATGCACTCTCGGCCCTGGACTACACCCATGACTGGGTCTCTGTTACCTGTTGCCAACATTGAACCCCCAACCAGCAGGTGGCTGGGGGTGAGGGTGAAGCAGAAAGGCAGGTGTTAGAAGTATCTGTGGATTTATTGGTGGAAACTTCATGGCTCATGAATGGAGCCTGGCTTGGAGCCCAGTGTCTAGGTGCAGAGTTAATGTGGAAATCACTCACTGCCCACCCCTCTTCCCCACCCTCCCCAAGTAAGTCAGGTCAGGCCAAGCTCAGAGAGCCAGCCCATTTTTGCAGAAAGTGTGGACACTGGCTGGTGAAGTTTCCAGAGGGCCAGGAAGACAGAACTGTGTAGGGCTTCAGAGCGGTCTCCCAGCTGGACAGCAACTTGCCAGTGAGCCTGGCATGCCTATGAGAAGAGGTGAGGACATGGCCCTGCCTTCCTGGGCTGCAGGCCTGGGAAGACCTGGGTTGAAGGATGTCTTGGGAAGCTGTTCTGCCAGGCACACATCACTCCACACACAAATGAGCCTCCAGCCCAAGGCAGAAGATACAGAGAGAAAAATTAAGATGAGTACACACCCAAGAAAATAAAATACACACACACAAACTCTCAAACTGAGCCCTCAAGGGAAACAAATTAAGCAAATTCGGAGGAAAGGCTTATAGGGTATGCAACCCTGTCCAGCACACTTCATATGGTCGTTGGGATCATCTGGTCTAATCCCTTTCTTGTGTTGGGGGCACAGGACAGAAGGAAATTCTTGCCAGTCATGTTACTCAGTAATGCAGGGCTGCAGGATGTGGGTCTGTACAGACGTGGCCCATCCAGTGGAGTTGGGGACTCAGATGCTGGGAATGATGTGGTATTGGAGACAGAATTTTCAACAATGATGACCAGCTTATGGTTAAGTTTTTAGAAAAGCAAATTTCAGGCTTCCCTTGGTTTACATAGTTGTATTTCTGGAAAACTGACTGTATTAAACCAGCTCTCAAATACTTTGTGTTTACAACAGGATTAGGTTCTACACTAAAATAATTAGAAACAAATTTTTTCATCTACACACATACCCAGCAATATGTTTGAAAACTGGGTAGGATGTGGGTCAATTCTAGTCTTGCACATCACAAGGATGTCCACCTTCCAGGCCACCCCTAAATCACAGCAGCACCTCCCTCATCAATGGGATAATCAAAATCATCCCACATACTGCCACCCACTGTCAGACCCACTGGGCATGCTGCCACCACAGGGCCTCTGCGTCTGCTGCTCTGTTTGCACTGCTCTTCTTGCAGACGTCCCCAATTCCCCCTCCCTCCTTCATTCAGCTCTGCTCAGCTGTCACCTGGTCAGAATGGCCTTCCCCAGCCACACTACCTTAAGTAGCAACCCCCCCAGCACTTCCTACCCCTAACCTTACTTTTACCTTTCTTCATGGAACTTATCATGTGATGTTTTATTTTATTTATTGTCTCCTCCACTAGATTGTAAACTTCTCAAGGACGGGAATTTTTTTGTTTGCTGCAGAATCTCTGGTCCCTGCACAGTGCCTAGCCCTGTTTGTGCTCAATATAAATTTGTTGAATGACTCGATGAATAAATCTAGGTGAATGCTAATTAACTCATTTAGGCAGGGTAAGAAAAGATATCTAATTTCACTAACTTTGGTCTTTAAGGCTGTTTCCACAAGTCATTCAGGGACCCAGACTCCTTCAGTCCTGTTGCACAACCATCTTCAACATGAGCCTACGAGGTTCATATGGAGAGAGTGGAGGAGACACACTCACTCTTAATTGCCCTTACAAGGAAGTGACAAATCACAGGTGAGGACTGGGCGCATGGCTCCACCCAGATGCCATGGCCCAGGCAATGCATTTGAAGCTGTGGACTCAGGAAGAGGATACTGTGTGGTAAGCATCCAGCCAGTCGCTGGCAGTTTGCTGTTCTGGTGATGGTAACCCATTTTGCTCTTCCTCCCCCACATGGGACACAGGCACCCTCTTGTAGGGGAACAATACAAGGTCCCATCCCATACAGACTGCCAGGTGACGCAGTCTTCCTCAGGCGGTTCTTTGGAGTCCTACGACTCCGACTTAACTTATCCACCCCATCCCACAACAGGCAGTGGTGAGACCAGAGAGGACACCCACATAAACCCTCTAGTGCAGGAAGAAGTAGGGTGGCACTCACACACAGCAATCACTGGTCTACAGCACGTCTGCGATCCTCCTAGGTCCTGCCCTTGGGTTGGGGAAGTCCTTCCTCAAGCTCAGTTCTGCTCTCTGGGCCACATCTGAGGTGCCACTGTGTTGTAAGCCCTCTCTGGACACAGCTCTCACAACTATCTTCTTGCCTGAGGGTGTTTTAAGGATTCCTCAGTAGTCACAGGGTTGTTTTTTTGGTTGTTGTTAAGGCCATGCTAATGGTTTCTTGAAGTTACTACATCTTGTATTATCTCTTGTTTTCCAGGCAGTGACTCCACTCATGGCTCTTTCCTGGACACAGTTCTCAGCCAGCTTTATTTCTTTGCTTCCTTATCCACATGCCTCTCCCTCAAGATGGTGGCCTTGATGTTACCAGGCTTAAGTGGGAAGCCCACACCCTCCATCTGATTTTCACCACGAGGCCAAGTCACTGTGTCCCACTGAGTCTCACTGGGTCTCTGCTGCTCACAAGCATGTTACTGTTTGGAGACTAGAGGCAGTTTCCAACATCGCAAGGCCCTGGATCTCAGGTCTCTCCACCCCCTTTCCCTTCTGCTCATAAACTGGCTAATTCTTTCTTGAACTCTTCTTTCTTGTGAAGCCTTGCCAAAAGCAGCCAATAAAAATCAACACATACCAAGTTTTGGTTTTTTCCAACTTCTTCCCCTCAGGCTCAAAACGAGGTGGACATGTAGTTTGCTTTCCAAGTAACCGAACATAACAGCCTTCCCAGATGTTTTGCCACCACCTGGCAAGGACCTCCAGCTGTCTAGCCTGCTGTATGTTTTCTCACTCACCACCTGACCACAAACTAAGCCAATAAATGCCACGTATTTTAGGTTTTGGTTACAAGTACATTGCGTTTCAAGGTACCGATCTGTGTATTAGTAAGAACAAGAAAAGCTGAGTGTGGTAACAAAACCCTAAATCCCAGTGGATCAGTGGAGTAAAATTTGCTTTTCAGTGATGTAAAGACTAACACAGCTCATGCTGATCAGGTGGTGCCTCCAAGTGGTTACTCAGGGACCCACATTCCCTGTAACATCTTTAACATGTGGCCTCCAGGGAGAGTCCCACATGGGAGCAGTTTATATGCCAAGTTTGGAACTGGTGTACATCACTTCTTCCAACATTTCATTGGCCATGGCCCAGTTTGGCCCCATCCTCACTGCAAGGGGGCTGGGGAATGTTGACCTGTAGGTGTGACAGCAAAATATAGCAGGCTTGGTGAATACACATTGTCTCTGTCACAGTGCCACCAAATCACAGGTTTTTATCCTGTCGGAAACTGTTGATGACTCCCACAGCCCTCCATGGAAGAGTTTCAAGGTCCTTCCTAACTTGGTTGCAGCGATCAGTCCAACTCAAGCTCTGGTGGGCAGGCCTCCCTGCGCTCCCACCCCTCCCCTGCTCAGGCCCTAGCCCTAGTCGCCTGGTGCCGCATCACCCTCCTCTACAGGAGTGACTGCCCTTCTTTGTGTTTCCTTCTACTTTCAATGACGTCTCTTCTGAACTGCTAGCACTGGGAATCTGCACTCTGCACCAGGGTGTGGAGTACAATCCTCTCACCCCCATTCTGAAGGCAGGGGCCAGATAACGTGGGCCTGGGCCTGCAGAGAGCCCACAAACAGGGCTTTGTGAATGGAAATAACTTTATCAAGAGTTCAAGACCAAGGATAACGCTGTAGCCATGGGGGACTAGAGACCTGTCAGCGTACCTGAGATTCAGCAGTTTGGAGAACCTAGAGAGACATTCGGGAGCCCATGGGGAGATGGAGAAGCAGAGGGCTAAAGGGGCAACTGGAGGTAGCAGCCTGGTTAATGGAGGAGGAGAAGGCAGGTAATGGTTCACACCTTGACTGCTCAGACCTGATCCTCACCCCCCACAGTACTTGTTCCTGGTAGAGTTGTTCTGTGGGTACACACAGGCTACTGCGGGGATGTCAGGAAGTCATCCGGGTCACAGGTCCCCCCACAGGTGGCTTTACACCCCCACCTGCATGACTGCCAAGTGCTTCCCCTCAGGCAGTCTGAAAACAAGTAAACATTTTAAACACTTCCCCCCTTTCCTTAAGGTTCTAATGACCAAAATGTAAATATAAGCAAAGCAAAACCAAAATTAAATACTCAGAACAAAAACCACATTTTTACCAGATCTACTTTTATTTCAGAAGGAAGTTTGTATTATAGTATTTACTTTTGTTTATATACAAGTTCTTCACATTTGTGTTTAAAATGCACAGACCTCCCTTAATTCTCTGTTCCTGCTTAAATTAGCTGTTATTTTACAATACAAAAAATACCAAAAAAATTGCAGTCCTAAGTGTATGTATAACACCCACGATCCCCAGCAATGGAATAGTTTACAATACTTACTCCATATTTACATGAGTGCAAGAGATGCTGAATTATACATATTAACAAACTAAGCTTGAATACAAACAAACAACAACAAAAAAACCGTAAATAACCATAAAACGAAAACATCTCCAGGGCCAGAATTAGTTCAACGAAGCAGGCTTCACTAGTGTTTAGAATTTTTTGTGCACAAGTCCAGTTACTGAGAGTTGATTCCATTATTGCCTGAAAAGAGAAGGCGCCGGTTCTTGTCTCCATCCCAAGGCGTCTCCCTTCAGGCGGGGTGTTTGAGGATCTGAGCAACTCGACTCATCGAGGGCCCTGTCTTGTGGTGGGCCTGGCTATCTGAAACCATCATGGTGTTCTTTATGGTTGGAGCCAAGTTCGGTCAACAGGATAAACATTTCAGAGGGGAGCCAAGGCACACCCTGAGGACAGGAGGCCTCTACCTTCTGGTTCTGCCCGAGGAAAGATCTGATGGCAGGGGTGTGAGGAGTTAGATTTTATTGTAATTCTACAGAGAAGCTTTTACTTCTGAGTCACTGCCATAGCACTGGCTTAAGTTAGTAAGTGTTTAGTGAATATCTGTTGAATGAATGGATCAAGGGGGTTCATGAAAATGATAGCACCCAAGGAAGTAAATCCTCCACTCCCTACCTCCAATACACTCCATTAAGCTGAAGGAGCAAGATTTGCACTGGAAGGTGAAATGTTTTCCTACCAATTTCCTACCCCAGATTTCCTAGTGTGTCTCCAATCTTGCATCTCACCCACAGATATTACAGTACTTTCTTCTGCTGACAGTCTCCTGTCCAGGACTTCCTTGCCTCTGGGTTAGCTCAGGGGAGTATGCGTTGCATTCTCTCACCTCCTCCCACCTTTACCAGTGATCCTCAGAGGGAAGCACAGGCTTCTCCCCAAGTTGTGTGTAGTGAGACAGGGGAGGTTGATAGGAATCCAGGGTATGTGCAATTCTCCATGAGGAAATGGGAGCTATTTATCAACAAACTAGCCTCCCCACTCCCACCCCCAGTTTTCAGTATAATAAACTATAGTCCTGGGAAATGGTCATTCAAAATGGAGAGAAAACCACGACAAAATGCAGCCTGAAGAACTCCTCTTTGCAAAGTCTAATTTCCACAGGCTATAGTCTTTGAACTCAAAGACTAAGAAAAACATTTCTCAGGACGTGAGAGGTCATCCTTTGCCACCAAGAGTACCAAGAAACTGCCAGAAAGATTCATGATAAGCTTGCAGAGTCTCCTGCTTCCTTGAATCTCCTTATACACACTGTTGTTTAAAGAGATTCACCGCCTGACTTTTCATTTGCATTCTGATAGGTGAGTCCTGTTTCAGAGTTATCTAATTGGTACCAGACGCACTGAACACATCAACGCCATGGGGATTTATTTCCAGGCTTTGTTATTAACATATCAGGGCCTGATGAGAGGACTTCTCAGAACTCAGATATTCAGTATATGGCACAAAAACATATTAGGTGAAACTCAGACAGTTATGTTTGATAAAAATACATTAAGATATTTTTCTGTTTTATGTACACTCCAAATGTGTGAACATTCTGGACACTACTGTATAGCTATGTACAAGTGCAAGATCAATGTTTCCATGATTATTTTATATACAGGCTCTCCTGTGACACACACAGTTACCAGATGATGGCCCATTCCCTTTTGGTGACTGGACCTATGATGGCCTGTTCCCTTTTGGTGACTGGACCTAGGCTGAGCTCCTCTTCCTCCCTTGCCACCCCTTCTTCTGCCTTGAGCCTGGAGGAAGCTATTTGCTGTTGGCTGCAAAGGAGAAGCAGGTGGATTCAGTTTACTTCTTCCTTTCTTTTTAAAAATAAACATTATCTTTTAGGAAAAAAACAAAAAGACATAACCAGGTGGCTGTGGGTCATGGTGCATGTTATTTCAAGGCATGGGACTAACAAGGGGAGGAGTCTTCTTTGGCCAAGTAAAACCTGGCCCCTTGAACAAACAAGGAAGATCTTCCTGGTAGGAGGACAGTCCTCAATGGCCTCCCTCTTCCTTTGTCCAGAGGCCTCACAGTAGTTATAGGGGTGAAGAGCCCATCCACTACAGGCTCTCTGTGGGTGCTGCGTTCTGGGGTCTTTACTAGAGTGCTCTTTAACAATGATGTGAAAAAGAAGCTTTTTGAAAGGTGAGTCTCGAGTAGAGGTGTCTTGTGCATCAGCGTATTATGATTCAGCTTCCTCGAAAACATCTTTCCAGGCAGTTCTTCATGGGAGTGGGGTTAATGTGTTGGGGAAGAGATAATGCTCTCTCTCCAGGCACTGCATTCAAAGATGAAATGCCACAGTTTTTGCTTTTAGTATTAATTTCTTCAAATTCACAAACTTGAGAACTGCTGTTCAGAAGTCCATCCCAATAGGGTAATGCCATACAATCCCAGGTTTTGAAGCAGAAGAGAGACCTTGGGGAGGCTGCTGCATAATGCCACAATACAGAGCACCATAAATGGGGAAAACATAACATCCAGGCAGTGCCCTGTGGGATAAGAGCAGGGAACCGTTCCACCCCTCTTAAATTTGGTCATTTTCCATTTAGTAGTTTTCCTTCCTTGCCTATTTTTTCCATGTGCCCTTCACCCTTAGTGTTCACTGCCCTCCTCACAGCCACCAATGGGTCTGGGAAGGAGGATGCGTGGGCCGAGCCCCTCCTGGGGGAAATTGGGTAAACAGCTCCAGGTCCTTCTCCAGGCTTTCAGCAGGTTCTGCCCAATAACAGGAGGCTGTCCCTCTCCTGACATCCGATTCCACCCCCAGCCAGAGAATAACCCGCAAGTTCACAGCAGGCTACAGGAACACAGAGTCACTCTGATTCAGGGGTCCCAAGTGCTCTTGATGCTCTTTTCTGCTCAAAGGAGACATGTGACATGAGGGAGTCCCTCTGTGGTACCCTGGCAGGAGGAGGCCAGAGGGCCAATCAAATATCAGGCCTAGAGTGACACGGGGAGAGGGGGTGGGAGGGCGCATGGGGACTGAGCCTTCTTGACAGTGTCTTTTTAGACAATAAAAACAGAAGCTTTCACAGTTTATTTCTGCTTTCCTCTCAGTCCCTGCTGCTAGATCAAATGTTCCTTGGGGTGAGAAAATTCTTTCCTGGCTGCAAATTAGATTTTAGAAAAAGATGAGATTGCCAATGGTAGCTATTTAAATTTTACAAGAATGTAGGAATGCAACTATGTAAAAACTCAGGCTTATTAACTTTCCAATTGCTAGATCTATTTGAAGTCTAGGCACTTAGTGTGTGTTAGTGTGTGTGTTAGTGTGTGTGTGTGTGGAGGGGAGACGTAAGGAGGGAGAGAAAAAGAGAGGAAGAAAGAGAATTTCAAATGGATTAAGACTAAATTAAGTCGCTATAGAAAACTACCTATTACATCAGTTTACATTCTAACACTGCTGACCTTAACATTTAAAATAGCCCCCTTCTATCCTAGTTTGATATGATTCAAAAGAGATGGACCATTATTCTCTACTAGAAAAAAAAGTTACTCCCTGGAAGAGAGATATATGCCTAAATTGTGCAAGAATAAATAGCACGTCTTTAAAAAAAGATAACAGGCTTCAGATGAAAACAAGTTAGTTCATCTGACTAGTTTTTAAAAGACCATGTTCAAGAACACCTGATGACAAATGTCTACCTGTAAACACGCCATCATTTGTTTTTTGCACAGCTGAGACAGTCCCAAGAACAGTTTCCACACGTGAACCTGAGCGTCATTCCTAGCGTTCTCACTGGCTCTACACCGGCCTTCTCCAGCAACAATTGGATCATCCCTGGACCTGTTTTTAAATCAATTTCCTATGCAAAAGTCAAAGGTTAGATGCTGGAACACGGATGGGAGAAACCGTCAAAAAAAGCTTGTGATCATGCAGATGAGTCAGATGCTTAGAGGGTTTCCAGTCTTCGGCCTGCACTGCACAGTCGCTTCCCCGCCTGGCCCTCCCCTGCCGATGTCTCTGGTGTGCCACATGCTTGGGCATGCGCGCAGGAGAGTCCCTGGGCCCAGCCTCAAATGCAGGTTCCAGGCTGGGCAGGGGGCTGCTGCTTCCGGTTCCTCACAGCTCCTGACTTCTCTTTGTATACTATTGGCATCTGCTGAGAAATGTCTACCAGGGCACTGGCCACAGCAAGACCTTGGGAGAACCCACAGAGGGAACGTGTGTTAAGGAGCAGCTTGCTTTTATTTTGTTTTTAAAGATAATTTTAAAATTTCCTTTTACATTCCCATGGTGAAAAAACAAACAAAAACCCAAATAAGGTATATAAACAAAAAGGCCCCACACTCCACCCCCCCCCCCCAAAGGGAATGGTGACCTCAGGAAAACAGTGCTGGGAACAATGGGATTATCTCATCTAGTCCTTGCCATACCTTTATATCCAGGTTCTCTGTACTTAGCTCCTTCCCACATCTAAAACACGTTTGTCACCAACCCCATCTACTTACCCGACTGCCCAGGGGGAGGGATTCCATCTAGGCCTCGAGGGAGCCTCACAAACACAGAAAGGACAGCAGCTTTGTTGCCAAAACATGGCTCCAGTGCAATGGGTTTGGGAACAGTCTGGCAAAAGAAAACAAGAAATTACCTAATGAGGAGTTTCTCAAGCTTTAACAAAACACGAACCATGTTAAGATTATTGGTGCTTACAAAGACCATTGATTTTAGGTATGTAGAAAAAGACATCACAGTTTTTAAGATAATGAAAATGATACATGAAAGCTAACAGTAATCACTGAACATCAGTGAGAGGGATGGTATTGCTTGCTACCTTCCTCAGAGGTTTCCACATCTACCTTCCCAAAGAACTGCTTGAACTGTACAGAAGGGTCCACATCTAGATGGTTTTTTTTGGGCTCTGTATTTTTACTCAATTTGAAATCCTAACTCATAATTGTAGGTCACAGGAATGGCAGTGCTTGTTTGGTAGATTTGTAAGATAGTTCTGCATACCTGACTCAAACAGAGACCTGGCCATTATGGAGACTTTCTTTTTTTTTCAATTCAGACTTGCTTCATCTGTCCTTCAGACACTAAGCAGATGAGACTGCTAGATGTAAAAGCTTGTAAAAGCTGGATGCCTGACCAAATGGATTCCTCATACCTACACTTCGGATGCACTAGGCTGTGGAAAATGTCTCATTTTCTGTTGCAGCCTTTAGATGTGATTTGTAAAGACGCCCCTGCACCAGTATTAGTTTCTATTGCTATGTAACAGATTACTACAAACTTAGGTGCTTAAAACAGCACCCATTATTATCTCACAGTTTTATAGGCCAGAAGTCCAGGCAAGTACTATAGGGTCCTCTGCTTAGAGATATTGGTCTGTTCATGTCTTCCATCAGTTCTGGAAAATTCTTAGCTATCATTTCACAAGGGTCTCCCAAGGCTGAAGTCAAGTTGTTGGCTGGGCTTGGCTCTTATCTGGACATTCTGGGAAAGACTCTGCTTCAAAACTCATTTGAGTTGTTGGCTGAATCCAGTTCTTTGCAGCTGTAGGTCTGAGGTCCTCATTTCCTCTCTTCTTTTTGAGGCCACCCACGTTCCTTCTCATGTAGCCCCCTATATCTCAAACCAGTGATGTGCGTCAAGCCCTTTTCATGCCTGGAATCTCTCTGGCTTCCTCTTCTACTACCAGCTAGAGAAACTTTCTTTGTGTCTTAAGGTCAACTCCCTTGGGACTTTTACTCCATTGCAAAATCCCTTCACAGCAGTACCTAGAACAGTTTTTTACTGTATAATCAGAAACCCTGGGGACCATCTTTAGAATTCTGCCTAAATGCACCCACAAATATGTCATCAATTTCTTCAATTTAGATGAAGAAAATCATTCTCAGTACCACTCTGGGTGTGGCACAGGGAGCTAACCAGATGGGTGAAATGGCAGAAGCAGGAAAATCAGTTATGAGGCAAATGCAAGAATCCAGGTGAGAGATGACGGTGAGAGGTGACAGTGGCAAAGGTGATGCCCAGTGGCTGAGAAGTATTTTTGAAGACAGTCAAGAAGATTTGCTGATAGAATGACTGTCCAATGATAGGATGATTTTGGCCTGAGCAACCAGAATGATGGAGGTGATATTTACTGAGTGGGGGAAGATATGAGAGAGGAGCAGGTCTGGAGAATAAATACTGAGAGCTCAGATTAGACATGTTAAATCTGAGATGTCTGTTAAGACATCCTAGTGGAGACACTGAGTAACCAATTGATATATGAGTTGGAGGCTCACAGGAGCAGTCTGGGCGGAGATGATCATGGTGTTCTATATCCATGACAAATAAGATCATCACGGAGTAGGTGTAAAAAGACACGGGAAGGGGCTGAAGACTGAGCCTGAGGTATTCCACTGTTAAAAGATGTTGGGGAGGGGCTGGACAGTTAGCTCAGTTGGTTTGGCACCAGCCAACTGCCAAAAAAAAAAAAAAAAAAAAAGGGTAAATAAGGACAATAATTGAGCAAAGACCACTGAACAAGAAGAGCCAACCAAGCCAAGTGTGTGGTGCCCTGGAAGTCAAGAAAGTGTTTTAAGGAGTAACTAAGTGTGTCATATGCTGCTTACATATAGTTTTGTTCAGTACTTTAGGTCTTTTTTTTTTTTTTTTTTGCAGCTGGCCAGTATGGGGATCCAAACCTGTGACCTTGGTGTTATAAGGCTGAGCTCTAACCAACTGAACTAACCAGCCAGCCCTATTTTTTTAATCCCACAAATGATTACTTTATGAGGACAATGTTTGTTTAGATTTATGTACATGTTACAATTTTATTTACTTAAATTTCTTAGTCTATCTTCCTGGGGTAATTTTCCTCTTTGTAGCACATCCTTTAGACATTTCTTTTGTATAGATGTGTTGGTGGCAAACTCGCAGTTTTTCTTGTACTCTGAAGATACCTTTATTTCATCCTTGTTTTTGGAAGGTACGTACTGGGCACACTATTCTAGGCTGGCAGTTCTTCTCTTTCATTACTTTGAAGACATTTTCTCACTCTCTTCTGGCTTCTGGTATTACTAGTGAGAAGTCAGCTATCAGTTTGTCATTCCTTTGTATGTGATCTATCCTTTGTCCCAATTTCTTTATATTGTAAAATACAGGTAAAATTTACCATCCTAACGATTTTTAAGTGTGCTGTTCAGTGGTGTTTATACTGTTGTGCAACCATCATCAACGTCCACCTCCACAACTTTTTTCATCTTGCAAAACTGAGACTCTGTACCCGATAAACACTAACTCCCCATTTTCCCTTCCCCCCAGCTCTCTAGCAACCATTCTACTTTCTGTGTCTCTGAACTTGATTACTCTAGGTAGATACCTCATATAAGTAGAATCATACAGTATTTGTCCTTCTGTGACTGGCTTATTCCACTCAGCATAATGTCCTCAAGGTTCATCCATGTTGTAGCATGGGTCAGAATTTCCTTCCTTTCTATGGCTGAATAATATTCCATTGTATGTTCATATCATATTCATCTGTCAATGGACACTTGGGTTGCTTCCACTTTTTAACTTTGGTGAATAATACTACCATGAACTTTGGTGTACAAATATCTGAGACTCTGCTTTCAATTCTTTTGGGTATATGTCCAGAAGTGGAAATGCTAGACCATATAGTAATTCTATTTTTAATTTTTTAGAGAATAGCAATATTGTTTTCTACAGTGGCTGCATCATTTACATTTCTACCAATGGTGCATAAGCGTTCCAGTTTCCCAACACTGTAGGTGATCTTTTTTCCTCTGGCTGATTTTAAGATGTTCTCTGTTCTGCAGTTTCACTATCATAAATCCAACAGTAGTTTTCTTTCCTTCCTACCCTCCCTCTTTCTTATTTTAATTCTACTTATGATATGTTTTACTTTTGGAATCTGTATATTCATGTTTTCCATCAGTCTGGAAAGTTCTCAGCTACCATCTCTTTGAATATTGCCTCTCATCCATTCATTTGTTCTGGGACTCTGAAAATATATATTTGGATCTTATTCTATCCTCTTATTCTTATTATCTGTCATATTTTCCATCTCCTTGTCTCTCTGAGCTGTATTCTGTATAATATTTTTTCGGATTCATCTTCCAGTTCATAAATTCTCTCCTATGTCTGATGTGCTGTTTAACACGTAAATTCAGTTATTTATTTAAAAATTTCCAACTACTGTATTTTTCATTTCTACAAGTTTCATTTGGTTTTTTCAGATCTTCTTGGCCATTCTTGACTCTTATGGCTTCCTCATCTTTATGATTCCATCTTGTATTTCTTTAAATATTTCAAACATAGTTATATTTTATTCTTCAGATGTCGATTCTAACACTTGAATACTGTCTAAATCCATCATCTGTTGTTCCTGCTGACTCTTATTCATGGTGGCTTGCCTCTTCTTGTCCTTGGTGATCTTTAATTACATGATCTTGATCTGTGCAAATCCTACAGGGCTGGATTGGGGATATTTTCCTACAGAGAAGAAATGCATCTCCTTAAGCTGGGAGTCATGGAGTGTTAACAATCTGGAACCACTTGTTCCATGGTTCTGGTTTTGGTTCATGATTTGTTCTTTTTTGGCATAGGGAAAAGAGAGTAGTCCCTGGAAAATTAACCTACTTCCTATGAACTCAGTAATGCTTTAATAAATAGCTTCTATTCGGGACATAACTGTTTCCCCAGAGTATCTGTAATATTTTGTCATTTTTCTGAAAGAGAAAGTCTTATCACTTTCTTTATCATTTGGGGGGTGTCCAGAAATATTTATTTTCTACAGAATACCTACTAAACTATGATTCTGCTTCTTTAACAGAATCAGCAGAATTGGCAGAATCAGCAGAATCAGAATAGCTATTGGCCTATTTACTCAACAAATTGGGGTTTAAGGAAAAAAATCCCCCAAATATAATTATAAATAACGATGATTCACTTTAGCTATTTTCAAATAAAAGTTTTAAAGTATTATGCCACAGAATACTTACAAGAATATCAGACAAATCGTTTATATTTAAAAATCCCCCAGACACAAAACTGCTTAATGACGTGACATAAAGATGGGAAAACGAAAGTGAAAGAATATCTGACAACTTCAGTGTTTTGGCTTATGTTAAAAGAAAGAGAAAAAATAAGAGGTAATTGTAGTGGATTATGTCCCCCCAAAACTCACTGGAAGCTTGAATTGTATCCCCAAAGTTTTATGTATTAGAAACTTAGCCCCCTCTGTGGATGTTAAGAGGGTTGGGAAACCCTATTTGGTAATTAAAGGTGGAGCCTTGAAGAGATGATTAGTGTGTAGGACCATGCAGTAGTGAATGGATTAAAAATGGTGGTCAGGGGCATGGTTCTGAGGGCTTTAAAAGAAAAGAGTCAGTCTGTCTTGCTCTCTCTGTTCTCTCTGCTTCCACCATCTTGCCATGTGAGGGATCACTGACACTACCACCAAATGTGTTCCTTGGACTGTGGATTTCCAAGCCTCAGAAACTGTAAGCAATAAATTTCATTTTCTTTATAAATCACCCAGTTCTGTGTATTTTGTTATATAAGCAACAGAAACAGACTAATACAGTAATGAAGTAAAATTCTTGCTACCTCTGGTTTTCCAGACTTAGAAGTCTGAGTTTTAAAAAGTTATAAGGAGTTTCGAATCATATTCTCACCTTTATACTCCCCCCAATAAGATCAGGAGGCTCTTCATCTGTTTCCAAGGCAACGTTTACAGAGGCAAAGGGACGGCTGGCCATCTGTTGCATCTCCCGAAGAAGTTGCTAATGAATAATGTAGCAAGCATTAATGCAACAAGTACTGAGGGGATTTTATTAGTGAATACTACATATGAAAAATATCTCATCCTCTTTGATTCAAACAAATCCAGTCCAAAATGATATTTTTGTGACAGTTGATGAAAACTAGACCTGGGCCAGTATTAGATAACATTAAAAATTATTAAATTTTGTTGGATGTGATAACAGTATTGTTATATTTTTAGAGTCCTAATCTGTTAGAGATACTCATACATACTAAAGTACTGGTGGATATAATGCTGTGATGTCTTCTTGTTAAAATAAGAAGATGTAGCCCTAACGCCTTATATTTCTATTACTAGATTCAAGTCAGGCTTTCTTCCTGTTGAACCTTGAACCAGGTATTCACATAGCAACGAAAACCTGTCCCTTGTTACACAGTACATAGGAACTGAGAGAATTCTTCATTCAAAGTGGCGGTACAAGCTAAAAACAAACAAACCTGAGGGACAAACAGAGGCTCTGGATTTAGGGAGGCTTGGCTGTGAATCCCTGCTCCAACACTCTCCAGCTGTGTAACCAACCTTAAGAAAGGTGGTTAAGGGCCGGCCTGTGGCTCACTCGGGAAAGTGCGGTACTGTTGGCACCAAGGCCATGGGTTCGGATCCCATATGGGGAATGGCCAGTTAGCTCACTGGGTGACTGTGGTGCTGACAACACCAAGCCAAGGGTTAAGATCCCCTATCGGTCATCTTTAAAAAAAAAAAGAAAGATGGTTAAAGTCTCTGAGATTCACCTTCTTCCTTTCTGAAATGTGTTTTTATTCCATAAGATTGTCATTAGGATCAAATGAGACGCTACTGCACAGTGCCTAGCACATGGTGAATGGCCATTCATATATCATTAGGATATTAAGAGATCTTCTGGGCTTGCTTTTGAGGTTTTGAGGTTATGCCGTGGGAGACAAATACTTCTTACTTCAAACAACCTCCTTGGAACTATTGTAGGAGACAGAATCTTGGGTTAAACAGATCATGGCTCTGTTCTAGAAGGGCATTTTCATGTTAACAATTTTCTTAAAATACCAATAATAACATTCCTACATTTCATAAAGCTGTTGGTCTATTTATTCAACAAATATATGCAACATATATTTGTTATTCTAAGGTGGATTCAGTTATTCTAAGTGCTGGAGTCTGTAGCAAGGACTTAGTGTCAGCTGCTACTATTATTGTTGTTATAAATAACAACAAATCATTTCTTCTACAATTTTGAGGGGGATAAATCATGACTGACACTTTAGAAATGATGAAATATACTCTGAAAAGTCAGGTTCAGAGTTTCAGAGAAATTCCAAATCACAAGGGTAAAATCTTAGTTCATTAGCTGATGAACTGCATACTAAGCATACTTTTTTTTAACCTTTTTTTTCCCCACAGGGTGTTCTTTTCTCCTTATTTTCTCTCTCAACACAAAATTACTTGTGTTGCAAATAATTACCAGTTGACTGTTTATCTTTCGTGTCATTCATTTATTTTTTATATACTTAAGTATTATTTTTTATGTAGGCAAATCTCTACTATACTGTGTCTCAATAACCTTAAATGAAAACAATAATTATGTCTCCTTTCCAATGGTAAAAAAAGCTTGTTTCTCTTTCTTTTTGTGTAGAGTCTAGAACATCTAGAACAAAGTGAAGTGACTGTAGACTTCATGATGATTAGGAACATAAACTGTGAAGACAAAAGACCCTAGTTTAAAGCCCAGTTCTTCCTCTTTGTAATTGTGGGATGATGGGTAAGTTGCTTTACCTCTCTGAGCCTCAGTTCCCTCATCTACAAAACAAGGCTAGTGACAGTATCTATTTCATAGGATTGGTCTGAGGATTAAATTAGTTGATCCATGTAAAACCACTTAGAACAGTGCCTAGAACTTAGAAATGCTTAAATGTCAGTTTTATCACATCTAACTTGGCTAGATTTTATGGGTACAACCTCTAGTGTTTTCTCACCACAGGTGGTGCTGGTTATCTAGACATTCTTCATAGTGTTAAAAAGGTACTTTGAGTTTACTAAGAATTTTATTTTTAAATTTGAAACGGATGTTGAATTTTAATAAATGACTAAATAATTACTCGGCCTCTATTAAGAATTTAGGTGTTATTTCTCATCCACTGATATATACTCTAATATGTTTTCTGATATTAAATGATCCTGTTATTAGATTGGCAATTAGACTGCTGCACATACGTGCATTATGTGACTGGCCTTTATTTTTTGGTGTTACCTTTGTCAGGTTTTGGTATCAAGGTTTCTATAAATAAAATGAATTAGGAAATCTTTTGAGCTTTCCATCTTTTCCTTTGCTCTGGAACAGTTTATAGGTTTCAGAAATAATTAATTCTTATAAGCACCCAAAGGCTTATCATTATCATCACCATTAATGACAGCACCCATTAGGCTGAGCTTATTTCCATAAGCTCATTGCAATCTTGAAACTCCCGGGGACTAATGCCCTCTTGGAGAGAGTAATACTTCAACAGGTTTTCAGTTCCTTTCCTGGTTACTGGTTTATTGTGGCTCCCTACTTCTTTCTTACTCCATTTTGATTATGTATATTTTTTCAGAACATCATACAATTCATTGGCATTTTTAAATGTATCAGTAGCAGCTATTTAAAAACGCTGTGAATATGTTATCCCCTGAATTTTCAAAATAATAATAAAGATGCGACATTATCTTTACCATAACGATGTGAGTCAGAAAAAGTGGTGTTGGGGCCCACAGGAAGAGGCCCATGTCCTGGAACCTATCTTAACTCTATTACAGACACTAATGTTCTATAAATAGTGTTGAGTACTTGAGTAGTGATTTTTGATACTCTCATTCTCTTCTAAATATCATCTATAAATAAATTTTTACATAGAAAAGTGTATGAGTAGATACAGAAAACCAAGGGCAGCATCTAAGTCTAGATCATATATATATGAGTATTTCTATTAGTAACAATCCAACAGGCATGATGACTAAAAGAAAGGCAAAGTAATGATGCAAGTGAAACTTGCTATAAACAAATTTTTTATGTTGTAATTTTTAGTCAAGTTCATTCATTTGAATTTGCAAATTGTAAATATTTGCTTGACTTACTACTCTTGGAATGGAGCTCTGCAAACAAATTAAGATTCATTAAAAAATAAAACTCAAGTAAAGATTTAATTAGTCACACATTTATCTTTCCTTGAGTAATGAGAAATTTTTGAGAAGCTTAAGTGGCTGATTTCATTCTCATTCTTATGAAAGACTCTTGTGAAGTCCATGCCAAATCAAATGGTGGCTGTGGCTGTGCTAATGAGCCCTCAGATCTCCTACCCAAGTCAAGGACTTGGTGTTCTGGTAGTAAAGTTAAAACTGGCATATATAAGTCAATATTAGAGTTTCCTTTTAGAAAGTTAAAACCCTGCGATGTAGAATTAATTACACTTTATGCAGCACTAATCTAAGTCTACTGACCATATAGTACTGCAGAATCCTATACTGCAGAAAAGGTGGCATTATTCTTACTGTGGATATGTCTACCTACCAGTTATCACTAAACAGCGAAAACTGACTTGCTTAAGAGAAAAAAAATAAATAAATAAAATAAAGTTCTTATAGGAATTCTTTAATCTTTATCTGTTCAGGCTTACCTCTCTACGCCTGGAGGCCCAACAACTTTGTTTGATCTTCCAAACCACAGCAGCCACCAGGAGCAAAGAGAGGAAACAACTGTGAGAGAGCAAAGTACTGAGTTATTATCCCAGCCCCCAGGGCCAGCGCCTGTACCATCCCCCACCTCAGGCCAGACAGCAAAACAATCCCCCAAATACCAACTCCTAGCTCTTTTCTGATGCTTCCTCACAACTATGTCCTGGTTCTTAGGAAGCAAAATGTGAGAAGACTTCGGTAAGCTGAGCTTCCTGACTGACCTCAATACTGTACTGTTTCTACAAGGTGCTCAGAGAGCGCCCTGACCTCCCACTGTGCCTTTATCAAAATGGCCCACTGTGGCTCATTCCAAATAAGAAAAATAATTCTAAGATAATTATAACAAATAACAAGCATGCTATTTAATTGAATTAGCAAATGTTTACTGGTAAAGTCTAAGAAAATGAGAAAAGTTAGAAACAATCAGCTTTTCATAAGGAAGAGGTAAACAGAAGAAACAGATTAATATATACCCAATAATATTTTACAAAGTAAATACATATATATTTATTTTATAAAATAAAACACATTTAAGATAATGATTTGAAACTCAAGCCAACAACTTTCTTAAAAATATTAGAAGAAAATAACCCAGTGGTCTTATAACTGCAAATGATTCCACTGTTCTCATCTGTAACCAGGTGTTGAATGATTTGAAAAGCTACTGTGGCAGCAAAGAGAACAGCTGACTTTCTGTTAAAAGGAAGAATGAGCCTAACAAATAAACTTCTTAAGATATAACAACCACAATTATTCGAAGTTGATACAACAAGCAAACAGAAAGGACATTGTCCATTGTCGGGGGGGGGGGGGGGGGGGGGGGGGGGGGAGAAGGGAGGGAGGTTTTGGTGATGGGAAGCAATAATCAGCTACAATGTATATCGACAAAATAAAATTTAAAAAAATAAATAAATAAATTTAAAAAAATAAATAAATAAATAAATAAACTTCTTAGATAACTGCTATAGATAATCTTAAAACTGGCATTTTTACTCATTAACTTATAAAAGGGGCTCGCTGCAGAATGTTTTTCCATAGTGTTACATGCAGATACAAAGCCCTCTGCCCTGGGCGTGAGGTACCCTCCTGTCGGGCTCTGCATTTGCAGGACAGTCAGCTTTGTGAATAGCACCTCAGTACACTGAAGTGCTGACCCTGAGACAGTCCTGTGGGGTGGGCCGGAGAAAGGAACTCTACAATGCTAGGATGACAGAACTTCCCTTTCACAAATAGAAACCTCAAGGCTCCCACAGCCCACTGCCTCCTCAAGAGGCACAAGGGTGCAGACCCCTCCAATTGTTGTCCTGACAAAAGAAAAGTGCCTGTGGCCCCTCAGGGTCATCACTCAGTGAAGAGCCTTCAATTCCTATCTTGCTGGGCCTTTCTGTTGTCCCAACACTGCCGATCCTTCCTCCTCCTTGACAGTCTACATTGTTCTTCTAATCGATACTTTACTGGGCCAGGTCCTGTTCTAGGCTCACAGAATACATGGATGAACAGAACAAAGATCACTATTCCCATGGAGTTTACAATCCAGCTGGTGGAGACAAACAGTAAACAAAATAAATAAGCAAATTAGAGCCTGTCCGAAGGTGGTGTTACAGCTACGCAAAGGTGGTAAGGGGAAGGGCCTCAGGAGTGCCAGCAGCACTGAGCAGGATGGCCAGAGTGGGTGTGCTGTACTTCCTGAGAAGGTGACCTCTGAGCAAAGACTGGGAGGTGGTGTGGGAGGTTGCTGTGGATATCTGCAAAAGTGCACCTGGACAAATGGGTCAATGAGTACAAAGCCCGAGGCAAAGACATGACTGGGATGACTTGAGGAACTTCAGGAGGCCAGCCTGGCTTCAGTGGGGTGAGTCAGGCCAGAGATAAAGGCATAGAGGTGAGGGCAGGGGTAGAGAGCAGACCACCTGAGGTCCTGCAGGTGTTATAAGGGCACTGGACTTTATTGAGCGGGACAAGGAACCAGTGTAGGTTTTTGAGCAGAGAAGTGTCATGATTTAACTTATGCTGAGAAGACCATTAGGGTAGCAATGGCAGGACCATTAGGGTAGCAATGGCAGAACCACGGAGAGCAGCAGTCTAAGTGAGAGATGATGGTGGCTCAAACCAGGGTGGTGGTAGCAGAGGTGTGAAAAGCACTTTGGAATCTGGATATGATATGAAGGAAAAGAGAGAAGCCTGAGCTTTTGGCCTGAGGGACTTGGCATCAACCTAGAAGAAGGCTCTGGTTGGAGCAGGTAGAAGATGACAGATCTGGAGTTCCACTTTAGATACACTAAGCCCGAGACATCTACCAGACAGCCAAGGGGAGCTGTCCTGGGCAGATATATGAGCCTGGAGGCTGGGGCTGGGTCTGGACTGGAGACGGCATGTGGGAGTCATCAGCGAGCACATACATGGTATCTGAAGCAATAAACCTGGATGAGGTCACCAAGGGAGTGAATACAGATAGAGGAGAATGTCCTGGGGGGTACCCCAACATTGAGAAGAGTCTTAGAATAACCTTCTAGGTCTTGGTTTCTATGCATAATCCTGCTTTTTGTTTTTATTCTAATAGATAAACACACGTCCACAAGGAAGAACATGAAGCCAATGAGAAGACCTTTTAAGTTGGTCAGGAGATTGCTGCTGTAGTTTAGTACTGCAAGGTGAGGACCCTTGTGTCACTCCGAGGCCTCTCTTGGGACTACCCTTAACACAGAAGTCTGTGCCCCTTTCCCCTGAGCCCTGGGGGTGCCAGGGAGCTTCTGTCTTCAACGCAGACCTGCTTAGAACACCAACTACCCAGTTCCTTCTACCTGCACCAGCTACAAGAAGTGACACAAACAGCATACTAACACAGTGATTGTCTCTCAACAGCAATAACGTGCATGATTTCCCCTAAGGTAAATACAACGAAGAACTTAATAGTCATTTCGGAAAAGATTACTCCCTCATACCCCTCCCTTCTTTTTCTTTCCTACCACTAATTTGGATACAGGTGTGGCTGTAATTTGGTGTTCATCCTACTACCGTCCCTCTTATCAATTGTTTTCTATATTTTTCAATACAAATGTCATTTAAAAAAATCATATCATGGAAATTTTTAATCATACACAAAAGTAGAGAGAACGATCTGGTGAATTCCTATATGTCCATTACTCAGCCTCAACAATTATTAATATTTTGTCAATGTCATTCAAAGATTTTTCTTAAAGAAGAAAAGAATGTACATCTCCAACTTACAATGGTTCAACTTAACGATTTTTTAACTTTATGATAGTGCAAAAGCGATATGCATTCAGTAGAAACAGTTTTTTTTTTTTTTTTGTCATTTTTTCGTGACCGGCACTCAGCCAGTGAGTGCACCGGTCATTCCTATATAGGATCCGAACCCGCGGTGGGAGCGTCGCCGCGCTCCCAGCGCAGCACTCTACCGAGTGCGCCACGGGCTCGGCCCAGAAACAGTTTTTTGAGTACCCATACAACCATTCTGTTTCTCACTTTCAATACAGTACTCAATAAATTACACGAGATATCAACACTTTATTTTAAAACAGGTTTTGTGTCAGATGATTTTGCTCAAATGTAGGCCAATGTAAGTGGCCTGAGCACACTTAAGGTAGGCTAGGCTAAGCTATGATGTTTGGTAGCTAGGTGTATTAAATGCATACTCAACTTATGATATTTTCAACTTACAATGGGTTTATGGAGATGTAACCTCATTGTAGATCCAAAGTTCTGTATTCTTTTCCAAAGATTCAACCTCCAAAAGGGAGAAGTGTTAAAAATGCCATCTGTCCTTGTTTATTACACAAGATTTTCCTGGTCCCTAAAGATGCTTCCCTGATCAATTCTGATGTCATTCAGTCTTCTAGTGACTGAATTTCCAGCAGAAGAGGCTAGTTCTCACTTGGCAGCAGGGTTGTCTTGTTTAGTACACATGTTCCAAGAATATAGCATACCTCTAACTGGAGCTTCTGAGTTAGCATATGGACTCTATAGCCCCTTAAAAGCAAGCTAGCTTTTTTCCCTGAGAAAGGTTGGTGTCTATGGTTCCTCATTACTCTGCACTTTTCCTGAAGGTCTAGTTTACTCACTGCAAACATCTGAGCAGACTACCTGCTAGAGGCCAAAGGTGTGTGTGTATCTAGGCATGAGCAAGAGACAGCATCCTGGCCCCCTGAAGCCTAGAGTCTGAGGACACAGATATTAAGAAAATAAACACTCATATTATTCAAATTGCAGGAAGTACCATAATGAAAAATAATATGGTTTTATAGGAGAGAAGAACAAGGGAAGTCAATTTAGTTTGGGGGTTCCAGGATGGTATCTTGGAAGAAGTGACTCTGTGCCAAGATTTTGAAGGATGAGTGTGGTATTAAAAAATATGTGTGTCTCTCTCTCTCTCTCTCTCTCTCTCTCTCTCTCTCTCTCTCACTTTCCTGGCACAGAGATCTAAAACCCTTGGAAATTTCAGAGTAATAGGAGTGTCTTTTATATGATATGCTAATGAGATGACTCATGAAGAGGAGGAGCAGGATGAGGGCTGGTCACCAGAAAAATCAACTAGGTGATTAGAGGCTTACAACTTTCAGTCCCATCCTCCAACTCCCAGAGAGGGAAGAGGGAATGGAGATTGAGTTCAATCACCAGTGGCCAGTGATTTCATCAATAATGCCTATATAATGAAACTGCAATAAAAAGCTCAGAATGGCAAGGTTTGGGGGAGCTTCTGGAATGGTGAACACATCCCCCATGCCTTGCCCTATTCATCTCTTCCTTTTGGCTGTTCCTGAGCGTACCCTTTCTTTAAAAAAAACTGGAATTGTAAGTACAGTGCTTTCCTGACTTCTGTGAGTTGTTCTCACAAATTGTTGAACCTTGGTGGGGGATGGTCATGGGAACCCCAGAATTTGTAGCCAGCTGAGCAGAAGTGAGGGAGCCTGGGGACCCATTTGTGGCTGCTGTCTGAAGTGGGAGCAGTTTCATGGGACTGAGCCCTTAACCTGTGGAGTCTGCTCTAATAAGTATGGGTAGTTAGTGTCAGAATTTAATTGTAGGACACCCAGTTAGTGTCAGAGAATTGGAAAACTGGTTGCTGTCTAGAAAAATCAAGCAATGAGTAAAAGTATGCAGATGAAGGGTAGTAAGAAGAATGTTCCAGAAAGAGGGAAAAGCAGGTACCAGTGATCATAGGTGGGAAAGAGCTTGGTGCTTTTGAAGAAAAAGGAGAAGGCTGTAGCCAAAATGCAGAGAAGAATGTCAGATAAATTTGGAGAAGTAAGCAGAGGCCAGTTCACCCAAGACTGTGGATTTAATTTTAGATACAATGGGAAGCCGTTGGAAATGAGATAAGGGAATAGACACAAACTAGTTCATGATTTCAAAGATCTTCTCTGGACTTTTTGTGAACTGTAGAGGGGCCAAACTCAACTGAGTCCAGGAGAGACTGATAGTCAGGGGGCTGGGGTGGGATAGCAGACCTACATGCTTTATAGCTGTAACTGCTGCAGTGTGGTGAGGGAGAGCCTGCTGGGTTTGAAAGGGACAGAAGTGGCTTGGAACTGGCAGCGCCATGTTGCTACTTAGTGAGAAGGGAAGATTGGTGAGGAAGGATCAAATCATTCACTTCTGGGTATATGATGCTGCAGATGGGGAGGGCAGAGTCCAACCAGAGAATGTAGACTGAGGAAATGGCCAGGGCCAAGCTCTGAAGAACATCAACAGTGAGAGGCTGAACAGAAAAGGTCGTACAGCAGGGGAGGCCAAGAAGGAGCGGCCTCTGGACAGTATGGGCCCCAGAAGGCTAGAAGAGTCTCACTGATGATACTACTGAGAAAGTTGAAAGGTGAGAACTCAAAAGTATCCTTCGGATTTGGCAATATAGATGTGTTAGTCACCTTCAAAACAAAACATAGATGGGGCAGCCTGACTGGAAAGGGCTGAAAAATAAAAAAGGTGCTCCAAGCTCAAAGCCAATGGATACAAGGAGGGAAGGGGTCCTGGGGAACTGCCAGAGTTGGGGGGTCAGGGGGAGAGGCAGCATTCACAGTGGCCACACCAGATGGCTTCTTCCCCCTTCTCTGCCTTCGCTGAGCAACGGAAGACAACAGCTAAGACAGTGAGCTCTTGGCCTGGACTGGAAGGCCAGGCAAGATAGGCGCTCTCTCATTCACAAGAGAAACTAACAGCACACCCCACCCAGCAACACATTCTACCCCAACTCCACACTCACTGGAGGTTGTGCCAAAAAGAAACAGCATCCACAGACAGGCAAACGTGGAATCTTCAAAACAACCAAAAATCGGACATTTTGAGGAAGAGCAACATCATGCAAGAGAGGTACCCAACAACAAAAAATCTGAGGACACAGTTACTAGCAGCAAAAACTGACTTCAAAATCAAATACAATATTATTAATCTCACAAAGGAGTATGAAAGGACACCTCATTCATAAAACCAAAACAGGGTATAAGGAAAAATATATTAGAATTAAAAATGCAAATGTTAAAAAAAAAAACAAAACACTGTATGGGCTCTAAGAAATGGACCCAACTTTGGAGTAAATTAATGCAGTGCAAAAGGAAAACAAGAAAGTAAATGACAGTCCAGTTAAGAAATATGGAGGACAGATCAAGAATCTTCCTCATTCATCTGACAGAAAATTCTGGAACAAGCAAATAGAATTAAATGAGAAATAATAAAGAAATAAAAGACAATGTTGCAAAACTCAAGAATAACTCTGGTCTTCACACCGAAGCCCCTCCTCCCCACTTAGTATCAAATTCTTTCTAAGAACCTCTCAGAGAATTACTGTAGGATATAGTTCTGCATAACAACAACAAAAAACATCCCCAAAAGGGGGAAGACATGGGACACATAACATGGTGTAAGAAAAAACAAGTAAAACTTAAAGAACTGTTCCCATATGGTATAAAATCATTACAATCCACAATTTAAATCCCAGATAACTGCTACCTAGGTAGTCACTGGATAGCTGTGGGGAAATAATTATGGGGCACTAAAGCCAGCCCTTGCAGGAACTGGAAACATGAAGCTGCCAGGAACTAAGGCCATGTTCACATCCCCTCAGTGATCTCGTGTTCGTTCTCCCTCTCTCCTTTCCCATCTAGCCTCTTATCCTTTAGCTTGCATATGGATGGATATAACACTACCCCAGCACCTGAATCCGCATAACTTTCAACTGACTCAGGGTCTCTCAATGCTGGCTGAACATCACAATCACTGGAGAGCCTTTAAAATGTCACATTGATCAGGTCCCACATCAGACCAGTTAAATCAGCATCTCTGGCAGGGGTGGGGGTGTGAGCTGGGCTGCTGCTGCTTTTTTTAAGTTTTCCAGGTGGTTCTGAAGTATTGCCAGGCTGAGAGTTATGAGATCACTGTTTCAGGCTCTCAGAACCCAATTTAAAATTTGTAGGAGAGACCTCTAATTGGTCCTGTTCATCTTTGCATGTCAAATTGTAGATTAGTCAATGTGTTGGCTGCCCTTAAGATCCAGACTATTAAATAACTGCATTAAAGGGTGTTAAGTGCTATCATTAAGAACATGAGTAAGGTGAGTTCAAGAAGGGGTGGTCTGTCTCTGGGGTTAATGCGCCAGGAGAAGACTTACAGAGTACACAATTACATTGCGTTGTGAAAGAGTAAGAAATGACAGGTCTCAGTAGGTTCCACTAAGAACTTTTGAGGCAAATGCAGAGGAGAACTAGATATGTGCCAGGCCCTGCTACTCACATGGCCATAAAGGAAGGAAAATGACAACCACTTCAGAGAGACTCATAATTTGGTGGAAGCCACAGGGCCGAGACATGAAATACTGAACGTGCGAGAATGTAAGATGATTCTGTGGCCCCACTCCGGAGGAAACATGGGAGGTGGCTGATGTCAATGAGTCCATGTGCCTGGCACTAAGCAGGATAAAAACATGTTGGGAGGGGTGGGAAGAGATTTGGGGATTCTAATTTTTCTGTGATAACATGATAGAGGGCAGTTTCCTTTTGTAATCTACATTTCTGTGGAAAGAAGAGACTTCCTTGCAAAAAGGAGGGAGTTTCATCCATTTCCAGCATTTGATATTGCTGGCATTGCATCATTTGGGACAGGCTCCGTGGTGCCCATGAAGCTCCATTGAGCTAAGGTGGGCATACTATGAAAAAAGTAAAAACAGAGGGTGAATTCCTGGTCTAGCGGATGGTGTGGCCTCAGATCTGAGAGGATAATATCCTGCCTTGACTCACTGATAAGCTTCTGGAAGCCTACCGATTTGGAAAAACAGTATAGCTATATCCAGATAAATTAAAAATGGATAAGAAGGACATAAACATTAAAAAACAATAATAGATAAAACACTCATGAAGAAAACAGGAAAAGACTGACAGATATACCTGATGAAAAATACCATAAATGGATTAAAGACAAACTGATTAGAAGAACACACACACACACACACACACACACTCTCTCTCTCTCTCTCTCTCTCTCTCTCTCTCTCTCTCTCTCTCTAACAGTCACAAATTATAAAGAGCTCCCAAATTTCGGTAAGGAAAAGAGAAAACATCCCAATAGAAACATGAGTGAAGGATACGAACAGGTAATTCAAAGAACTATAAGAGACCAGTGAATGTCACTAATAATTAAACAAATCAAATTAAAAATAATGACAATTTCTAGTGTTACTGAGACTAAGAGAAATAGGCAGTTTCGTTCCTGCTATAGGAGTGTAAATTCATGCAATTGTTCTGAGGGGCTATTTGGCAGTGTTTTCACATTTTATTACAGAAATTATAAAATAAAAAACTATTCTAGAGAGATATTCACAGAAAAATGCAAAGACATATGTGATCTAAGAGTCAGTCAAAAGAGGAATGGTTAAATAAAATACAGCACATTCATGCTTTTCATTTAAAAAAATGAGGTGGATCTCCACATGGGAAAAATAAACCACAGAAAACTGAGTTAAAAAAGCCAATTACAGAACAACATGTAAGAAGGTAGACTATTTTATAAACCAAAGAATCAGAAAAGGCAAAATTTACGTGCAGAGCATAAACACAGAGAAAAGTTTTTGGAAACATAAACACCAAAATATTAACAGTGGTCATTTCTAGAGAGCGGGATTGGGAGTTGACATTTTTACTTTATTTTTATATTGTTTGAAGTTTTACAATGAACATAAATTACCTCTGGTATTTTATAAGAACTCTTGTCTTCATGCTGGTTTTCTACTTTAAGAAATCTTAATGAAGATTTAATATTTTTGCTTTAAAATAATTGGATTAGTTCATTTATTATACCTTTTTTTTTTTTTTTTGCTCCCAGCACTGCACTCTCCCGAGTGAGCCACGGGGTCGGCCCCATTTATTATACCTTTTTATGTTGTCCCTATAATTTTTTCTGTGTATATTATCTATATCATTGTTATCTGATAGAAATGTAATGTGAATCACATATGTAATTCTAATTGTTCTTGTAGCCACATTAAAAAAGTAAAAGAGGGCTGGCCCCTGGTTCATTTGGGAGAGTGTGGTGCTGATAACACCAAGGCCACGGTTCAGATCCCTATATAGGGATGGCTAGTTAGCTCACTTGGGACAGCGTGGTGCTGACAACACCAAGTCAAGAGTTAAGATGCTCTTACTGGTCATCTTTTAAATTAAAAAAAAAAAAAAAAGTAAAAAGAAACAGGTGAAATTAATTTTAATAATATATTCTTATTTAATGCAATATTCCCAAAACATAATTTCAACATGTGACCAATATAAAAATCATTAATGAGCTTTTTATATTCTTATTTTCTACTAAGTCTTCAAAACCTACTGTGTATTTTATACCTATAAGCACATCTCAAGAGGGAGATTGGGGAGAGATGGGGTAAGGGGCATAAAGAATAATTACGATTTGTAATAATGAATATGTTAATAATATTGATTAGATTATCACGTTGTACACAGGTGATGGCAGTCAACGCTGTACCCCAAAAATGTGTATAATCAATTATTCTTCAATAAAAAATAAATACATAAATTTCAGCCAGATAGATAAAAGATGTACTACCTTCACCTGCTTCATTTATGTAAATTAAACTAAATTCTGATCTACAAATAATGTATCACTTTCTTTTACATAAAAAAGACAACAAGCCTGACTGAAGAGTTAAAAAAAAAAAAAGTACACCTCAATTTGAACACTAAATTTTCATCAGAAAATATTTGCTCTATATTTAGATTTAATAAAATTCACATTTGAAATAGTAGATTCACATATCCAAGTTGTTTTAAACATACTTAAAAGTTTTCCAATAAATAAATCATCAGTTTTTAAATTATATTTAGATTAATTAAAACTAAAAAAAATGGAAATTCAGTTTCTCAGTGAAGTGCCCATGAGCCACATGTAACTTATTGACTATCAAGACCATATTGTTCTTGTAGCTTCTTGTTTGTTTTAATCTATTTTAAGTTGATTTTGGTATATGGTGAGAGCTGCAGATCTAGTTTCATTCTTCCACATATGGATGTCCAACTTTCCCAGCACCGTTTACTGAAGACGCAGTCTTTTTCCCCAAAGTATACTCTTTTTGCCTTTTCAAACACCAGTTGGCTGTAAGTCTCTGGGTTAACTTCTCTATTCTGTTCCATTGATCCAAGTGTCTATTTGTATGCCAGTACCATGCTGTTTTGGTTAATAAAACTTTGTAGTATAATTTGAAGTCAGCTAGTGTTATACCTCTGACTTTTTTTTTTTTTTTTTTTGCTCAGGATTGTCTTGGCCATTCAGGGTCTCTTGTTGTTCCATATGAATGTTAGGACTGTTTTTACTATTTCTGTGAAGAATGGCACTGGTATTTTGATGGCAATTGCCTTGAATCTGTAGATCATTTTGGGTGTATGTGCATTTTCACAATGTTGATTCTTCCAGTCCTAGAGTATGTCCTTCTACCTTTTTGTGTTTTCTTTAACTTCTTTCAGTGGTGATTCATAGTTCTTATTCATAGAGATCTTTCACCTTCTTGGTTAAATTGATTCCTAGGTGCTTAATTTTTTTTAGTGATTATTGTAAATGGGCTTACTTTCTTGATTTCTTTTTCTGCTAGTTGTTGGAGAATAAAAACACTACTGATTTTTGGGCGTTGATTTTGTATCTTGCAACATAACTGAAATTGTTAATTAGCTCTAAGAGTATTTTGGTAGAGTCTTTAGATTTTTCTATATATAGGATCATGTCATCTGTAAACAGGAACAGTTTGACTTTACCAATCTGGATGCCCTTTATTTCTTTCTCTTGCCTGACTGCTCTTGCTAGCACTTTTAACACTATGTTAAATAAGAGTGGTGATAAGGGGCATCCTTGATATTCAGGATAATATTGGTGGTGGGTTTGTCGTATAGGGCTTTTATTGTGTCGAGATGCTTTCCTTCTATACCTAATTTGCTGAGAATCGTTATCATGAAGGGATGTTGAATTTTGCTGAATGCTTTTTCTGTGTCTATTGAGATAATCACATGGTTTTTGTCCTCAATTTTGTTGATGTGGTGTATCACATTTATTAACTTGTCTCCCTGGGATGAATCTCACTTGATCCTGGTGTATAATTTTTTTGGTGTGTTGCTGTATTCTGATTGCTAGTATTTTGTTGAGGATTTTGCATCTCTGTTTGTGGAATATACTATAAAGCATATGTACTTCACAGTGCCTGGTTTTCCAAAGTCTTGCAGTTTCAAATATTGACCTTGTGGAGGACTGGAAATTTTCCTCAGGCTATAAAGTCTCTGGTGTAAGATAAAGATTTGTGGCACAGCAAGGTTGCTGGCGAAAGAACACACTAGTTACTAATTGTTATATAAAGATACTGGAAAATTTCTGAAGGGAGAAGGAATGTTTGTTAAGATCAAGCCTTTGTTGGTGGATCACTTAATTGTCTAATGGAATGTCATCTGACTTGTTTCACTGAAAGTTACCAGCCTATATTGTTAAACTATAATCCCACCTATGTTCTCTTCCTGGTCTGGAGACTAAATGCAGGAAGAGAACCCTAATTCAGGGTTAATTTCCCAAGGAAGGGATGCCTCTCGCTGGAGGGTCCCAGGAAGATTAACTACTTCGGGGTCTCTCACTGCTCAGAAGAGATGGGCTTTGAGTAATCCTTTGCGACTCCGTCACCCAGGGGAAGTGGGGTGACAAACCTGTGGGGGGTGAAGCAACATAAAGGAATATATGTTCATAAAAAATATTGGCCTGGGGCCAGCCCCATGGCTCACTCGGAAGAGTGTGGCACTGGTAGGCCGAGGCCACGGGTTCGGATCCTATATAGGGATGGCCAATGTGCTCAATGGCTGAGCATGGTGCAGACCACACCATGCCGAGGGTTGCAATCCCCTTACCGGGCAAAAAAATAAAAATAAAATTAAAAAATATATATATACACATATATATTGGCCTGTAGTTTTCTTTCTTTGTTTTTTCTTTGGTTTTGGTATCAAGGTGATGCTGGCTTCATAGAATGAGTTTGGGAGAACAGCCTCTGTTTCAATTTTTTGGAATAGTTTGAAGAGAATTAGTATTAATTCCTCTTTAAAGGTTTGGTAGAATTCAGCAGTAAAGTCATCTGGTCCTGCGCTTTTCATTTTCATCACTTAAAACAAATTTAAACCTTATAAACTTTATCAGCTTCCTTGGTTATGTGTTACATTCCACTGGTGTAGTGGAATGAATTATGTACCCGCAAAACTCACTGGAGCTTGAATTATGTCCCCCCAAAACTCTCTGAAGCTCAAATTGAGTTTTATGTATTAGAAACTTAGCCCCTACTGTGACTGTTAAGAGTGTGGGAAATCCTATTATGGTAATTGGCAGTGGAGCCTTGAAGAGGTGACTGGATTATAGAACCGTGTTGTAGTGAATGGATTAAAAATGGTGGTCAGGGGTGTAGTTCTGAGGGCTTTAAAAAGAAGAGGAGAGTCTGTCTTTCTCTCTGCTCTCTCTGCTTCCACCATTGTGCAGTGTGAGACCCCTGAATCACTATTGCCACCATCAGATGGACTTTGGACTTCCCAGCCTCGGAAATTGTAAGCAATAAATGTTTTTCTTTATCAATCACCCTGTTTCAGGTATTCTGTTATAGCAACACAAAACAGACTAGTACAACTGGTCAATCTGACATTGTGTGAGTGCTGCAATCATCCCTGTAACTTGGCAAAATGTTCACTATCTGGGAGAGACAGTGGACTTTCATCCCCGCCTCCCATTTCTTCTTGGTCATTCTTTTTTGATATAGATATGCTATAATTTTGAACAATTTTATTTATCAAAGGAACATAAACATGTGATTCTCATTTTTGTTGGTGAAATACAGAAATAGAATTGATTTTTTTCCCTTAGAAATATCAAACGTCTTTATTAAATTCTTTTATCTCCTTCCAAGATTGGAATGACACAACCAGTTGCTTCTCAATGGAGAGGTCATCATACAGAAACTAATTAAAGGCTATACAGGATGTTGGGTCTCTCATACTCTGGAGAAAAAAATCCATTAGCAACCGAAGGAAAAATACATATAGATTACAAAGAACTTTATATTGAAAAGGGCAAGCTTGGAATTTGTCAATAACTCTCCCTCTCAATCTCATCAGCTCACAGGAGGCAGAAGTGGACCCTTCAGGATGTCAATGAATCTTGATAGGAGATCATCTGCTCACCAGCATCACTCAGGAAGGGATTTGTCCTTTCATGGTCCAGAGGAGAGGAGGCCACCTACTGGCTTATCATGGGAAATACAACTGCATGGTTTTCATACCACCATCTGCCCTTACTGATAATGTCCTTGTGATTAGCAACTTTGCTAAATTTACTTATTAATTGTAATACTCAAAGATGTTTTTGAATTTTTATGAATACAATCATGTCATGAGTAATGATGATTTTGTTTTTTCCTTTCTAATCCTTATATCTTTCATTTATTTTTCTTGTCTTACTATACTGGCTAGAAACTCAATCACAGTGCTGAACAGAAGTGACAGTGGGCATCTTTTTCTTACTTCCAAACTCAAACTTCTAACATTTTACCATTAAGAATGTAGTTTACTATTGATTTTATATAGTATTCCTTTACCAGCTTTAAAGAAGCTTCTATTCCTAGTTTTCTAAGAGTTTCTTTTTAAAACAATGGATATTAAAATTCATCAAATGCTTCCCCCCATCAATAAAGATGATTATATTATTCTTTTATGCAATTAATGTAAATTACATTGACTGCTATTCTGATGCTAAATCAATTTTGCAATTCCTGGAATAAACCCAACTGGGTCATGATATACAATAGCCTTTTTATCTTATTGATAGATTTTGCTTTCTCATTCATGAGTGACACAGGCTTGTAAATTTTTTTCTGCATAAAATTCTTGTTAGGTTATGCTAGGCTCATAAAATGAATTGGGAAGTGTTTCTTATTTTTCTGTTCCTTAGATTTGGTTTCCTAGATTTCTTTCCTAAAAGGTTATATTACCAATGAAGCCACCTGGGCTTAGAGTTTTCACTGTGGGAAAACTTAAATTATGTATTTAAAAGATTTTTTTCTCCTGAAGTGCTTACAGCAAAATTATGTATTTCCTAAAAAATAGATATAGTACTATTAACATTTCCTTTTTCTTCTATGTCAGTTTTGGTAAGTTGTATACAGTTTCTTTGTTTTTTGTTTTTAATGGTTCCATTCCATCTGGTCCATTTTCAAATTTATTCACATAAAGTTGTTCGTTAAAAAGTTCTTCTGCAGGCCAAAAAAAATGTCTGTAGGATTTGGATTAATGCCCTTATTTCCTTTTCCTTTCCTTTTTCTTTTTTGGCGGCTGTCAGGAGTGGGGAACCCAACCCTTCACCTTGGTGTTTCAAGGCTGTGCTCTAACCAACTAAGCTTACCAGCCAGCTGATTTCCTTTTAATCTCCAACACTGGTTATTTATAACTTCTTTTTTTTGTGGTTAATCCCGCCAAAGGCTCATCAATATTATTATTTTCAAAAATCCAATTTGTGGTTCTTTTAATCCTCTCTACTGAACTTCTTCCTCTAGATCATTAATTTTTGGTCTTATTTATATTCTTTCCTTCCTTCTACTTTCTTTAGGTTTAATTAGCATTTCTTTTTCTGATTCATTGAGAGGGATGTTTTTTCTTTTCTAATATATGTTTTTAAAACAGTGATTATTAACTTTAGCTGTGCAATGGAATCACCTGGAGAGCTTTCAAATGCTTGGGTCTCACCCCTAGAGATTCTGATGTAATTGGTCTGAGACATGGCTTGGACATCATCAGCTCCCCAAGTGATTCTGGGTGCAGCTAAGGCAGAGAACCACAGATTTAAATCTATACCCTCTAAGTGCAACTTTAACTGCATCTCACAAGTTTTTAATATTTCTTCATCATTCAGTTCAAATCAGTTTAAAATTTCTGCTGTGATTTAATTTATATAAATTTTAAAAATAGGCTCCTACAGAATTGGTGATATTATGTCTCTTGTTCTGGGTAGTGGTTAATGAGCATGTTCAATTTTTGATAATTTACTGAGCTAGACCCTTAGGATTTGTAAATATTTCTGTAACTTTACATTACACTTCAATATAATATTTTTAAGAGAAAAAGCAGATCCCACACAAGGAGTGGGAATTATAATGGCATTAGCATTCTCAATATTATACTGGAAGCTAGAAGAAATAACACAATGCCTTCTAAATTCTAATGGAAAATGATTTCCAGCTTAGAATTCTGTATCCATATTTTCAATCAAATAATGAGTGTAAAATAAAGACATTTTCAGTGAGGGAAGCCCACAGAAAAGTTACCTCCCATGCACCTTTTCTCAGAAACCTCTTAGAGAATGTGCTCTAGTAAAAGGAGAGAATATATAGAAAGATGAAGACATGTGATCTGGAAAATGGAGACTCCAATATAGGAGAAAGGCAAGAGAAATCCCCAAGGGAAAAAGAAGAAAAAAAAAAAAAAAAAGAAATTCCCAAGATGACAGTTGTACAGCAGGCCTCAAGAACAACTAGTGCACTTGGGGGCAGGAGGCTGGAGGGTTCTAGGGCAGACATATCCAAAAGAAATCAAAGCCAAGAAGGTACCTGCTTATGTTTGACTCAATTGAGAGATATTTCTGTTCTGTCACAGTATAAAGCTATATCAGGAGTAGGTACATAGAAAAATCAAATGATTAAAAAAACCAAAACATGCAAATACTAGAAAAAAGCAAATAGTGACACCTCCCCCATCAAAAAAAGGGGTACTATAATCACAGTTCACTTCAGCTGTAAATAGGAGTTTTATGGTCATAATAATATAAATAGGGATCACTGGTGTAGCCAAGCACTGTAATATATCTGTACTAAATGAACGGGAGGAAGGAGATTTTGTATGTGTTTGTCATGTGGGGGGAGTTGGTAGGTGAGATAATGTAAGACAGTAGGACAATTTCTACAGTCTGACATCAAAAGATAACTGAACTAAAAAATTAAGAATTAGTGGTAAGCACAGAGAAGTGAAAAACAGCTGAAGCAATTTAAACTGAGGGGAAGTGGGAAGGCGTGAGGCAGGCTGTTGCTGCTTTCTCTTATAAGCACTGTAGCACTTATTTGTCTTTTCCAATTATTTGTATATAGTATTTTCAGAAAAATAAAATTAAACTAAGGAAAAAGCTATGAAAATAAAAGAGAATCCCAAGGAACTAAAAAAATAATTTTTAGTTTTAAAACTGGATAATCACTGGAATCATCTCTTGAACAAGCAGAAGAAGATACGTAGCTCACATCAGTAACCATTATTGTTAAATGTTGTTTTAGTCCAAAATTCTCCCCATATAGTCACATTTTCTACTATTTAGTATAAGGCACATGCAAAGCTGCCCCCACCAAAAGCCAGAACATACAAACCAAATGTTTTCATTTTATCAGGTTAGACTAAATTTACATTTTGTAATTTACATGTAACTCTTCAGGAACACATACAAAGTAAGTTTGATCTGCTGTGGAAACAGAATTATTCTTTTATCTTTTATGAGCTGATACTCAATTAATGGAATTAAGTGCTTGAATCAAAAAGACTGATATAGTTTGTATAAATGAAATTACCTGAAAAAAGTCACGAAGAACTGTACCAGGTCCATAAAATTGCTGTGCTGGGAGAAGGCAATCTGTGACAGAAAAACAGGTAGTGTGATTATGTAGGTTACGAAATAGCACCACTGGCTCAACCTTCTCATTTCAAGAGTTAAGCTGAAAGACAGACTTTACATTTTAAAGAAGAAATTAATGGAATTTTTTGCAGTTAAGGAAAAGTGCCTCACCCTTTAGCTTCTTTTCTTATTTAGTTGCCAACCCAAAAAGTAACATTCTGAGGCTTCAGCACAAACAAAAGCCCCCCTGTGAACTTTACAATAGATCTGCAGTCCTTTTCATCTGTCCCTGGAAACCCCTCGGCCCCCCACATGAATCCCTAATGGCAGGCGGGCTACCTCAAGGTAGCCTCATTTTGTGCCCTTCATCCCATCAATATGTATGTACTCATTGTGTACTCACTTTGATACTGCCCTTTTTTAAAAAAAATTGTCTCAAGTTTTGCTACAATGTATATCAACTGACAATATGTCATCAGTTGGAACTTAATTTTATTATCCAGTTAATAGTCTTTATACCAAGAATATGAAACATCCCTAATGTATATGAAATCATCAAATCTAAAACACCACTGACTGAAAGAGGCATTATTTTGTGTACAATTAAGAAAAAACACTGCCAATTAAACTATGACATAATGCCTTTTTAATCAGTGACTGTAAGATGTACTGTCATTTGAGAAATACCAGAATATGAAAAAATGTGCACCTCATAACTGATTAAATATAATTTACTCCTTATTATCACCTACGACATATGCAGTACTAGCCAGGTGTTCTGAGGTATTTCCTGCTTTTTTTAAGGAACACAGCCCTCTTTGAAGAGACAATGGTACTATAACTGAATCAATTAGTGAATAAGTGATAGTGATAATTGTTCCAGTATAGATAAGTATGACACAAATCAGGAAAGTAAATGATTAGCATCTTGTTTTCCTAATCCCACCCAACCCCCATCCCTTGCACTCTTTTTACAGCCAGACTCACAATGAGGCAGAAGGAAGACTCCCACTGTTTGCTATTTTGATGGTCTTATTTTCTTTTTGACATTCCAGTACCACCAAAAGGCCATAAAATATTATGGAGCATGAAATTTGAAGTTTTTGTGTCCTCCTTCTAGCCACCATTTACAATGAGAGATACAAAGTTACGTAGATTTCATATAATAGATAAAGAGAGAGACCCACTTTCTTTTCCTTCATTTTTTACAGTATCCAGTCCCAAATAACAAGGCTCCTTGACAGAAGGACAGCTGCAGAATAAGGGCCATGGGCCTCACATAAAAGCTTTTTAATAAGCCTGGAGAAGGACAATTATGTAAACAGGGTTATTCAATCTTAGGGAATGAAGATTCCAAGTTACAACACATCAGGAGAGAGAAGGAAACAGATTCTAGCCCATCTCAGCTGTTTAGATTTTAATCTTTTAAAACATTAGTGCTTCCTCAGTGTCTACATTTAAAGAATCCGTGAAATACTTTTACTCACTGGATGCTAAAAGCCTCTGGATGCTAATAGTACCTTCTGAGGACCCATCAAGTGTACATGTGCCCTGTGTCACACAAGATTCCTCAGGGCAGCGCCCCCACTGCTAGGATCCAAATCAGCCTGACTTCTTCTTGACACAGGATCACACCATGTTGATGTCCAATTTATAATAATAACCTCATATAAACTGGCTGTCAGTGGGGCTGATACCCAAGACAGTAAAAGAGGTCCTCTTTTGTTGAATCTTTATCATCTAAGTCCCCACAATTACAAAGTTGTGTAAGGAAGCAAAAGCCATAATGTAAACATGTTTATGAATGCACTGACCACTTGGAAACATCTAACCCGGCTTAATACCCCAACCATCTTGTCAGTCTTTGTTGGTCAATCTTTGACTGATAAGGTGATGAACTTATTGTCCAAACTGAGAATTTCTGAGAGTGAAGGGAATGCTATTAAAAATCACCCAGTGTAACAAGCATACATTTGGTAACAAGCATAAATAGGGCTGTTTCTACTCGTGATTGTCAGACAATGCAAACCAACCGCAAAATCAATCTTGCAAAAGACAAAATTTTAATAAAAGTGCTGTTGGAGAACTGCTCATACAAAACCATTGATAAATGAAGACTTGGCAAATTTAGCCCTGTTATCAACTGAAGAAGGGATAAAAAATGAAGACATAAGTGCCTCATAATACTCTGAACAGGATAAAGAGAGGACTTTGGGAAAACTGATGAGGCCTGTAACTACTGTTTTAAACTATGCTGTGAAGTGAAGGCCTCCATGGTGGAATTGTCATATCTCTCAGCACCATGTGTACAACTGAAGACACACTTCTATCTCCTTATCTTGCTCTATTTTTCTTCATAGCCCTTATCTGTACATTTATTTATGGTCTTTTTTCTTCCACTAAAACATAAGATCTGTGAGGACTGAGGACAGGGACTTTACCCTACTATGTTTCCAGTACCTAAAGCAGTGATTGACACATAATAGGTGCTTAATATATTTTGCTTAATAAATGAGTATGATAATTGGAAAAATAATAACCTCTCTTTCTCTCTAAACTCAATAATACCTGATTAATTTTTCTTTCTTTTAAGAACTGGCTCGTGGTTTCAACCATAATTTAAACTGTAAAATTAAAATAAACATTTTTCATACTTTTTGGGATTTTTTCAAGATAATATCCCAATCAAATCTTTCTTTCATAATTTATTGTGAAAACATTGAGATGGATATGGGGGCTTTTCTGGTAATAAAGGTAATGAGGACTTCCTATACTAAAATCTGTTTTAATACAGAAAAGAAAATCTCATTATAGTTTATAAATAAAACAATGTCCTTCTTTTCCTTTTCTAAATAGTAGATACCACTCTCCACACTCCAAGAAATCTAAAATTTATGTCCCCCTACATTTACACAACCTGATTCTAACTCAACTTTCACCAATATGTTTGATTAAGGTGTGTTTGCCCTGGGGCCCTGTGGATGTGTTATATAAATTCTGAAAAACTCAGAGGCTCAGCGAGCCCCAGGGTTTGGGTAGGATACTGTGACCTGCACTTCCCAAACACTAATTTTGTGCTTCAGCCAAACAAGTGTTTTCAGGTCACTGTACTACTCTACTTGATTCTGGACAAGGCACCAGACAGCTTCTGAGCCTGTCCACAGTGGGGGTCCTCCATGTCCTTCCTATCCCTCCCTCATTCAGCCACACCCAACCTCCACTGGGAATTGGCTTGCTCTCCTTTACACTCCCTCAGCGCTCGAACCACTTCCCTTTCATGGCAGGTGATAATCATATTCTGCCTTATGCTCTAAGATACCCCGGAGAAGAGGATTCCTATAGTCCTCATTCTATGAAGATACCAATTTCTGACTTTTTAATTGTTGTGGTAGGAAAATGAATAAAAAGGTAATTGCCTACCTCCCACACAAGAGCAGATATACCTTTGTATTCCAAAAACTAGGCCATGGTTCTCAAACTCTGGAGATCTTGCAACAAAGGCAGAATCCCAGGCCCTATTCCTACTTCTGTATCTTTAAGCTCCCCAGGTGATTCTGATGCTGGTGTCCACAGGCCACCCTTCAGGAAACTCTGAAATAAGGAATTATTAAAAAAAGAAAAAAAAAATCCTCTCGTGCTCCTTTCCCGAACAATTTTTTTTAGCGTTTCTGGAACCACACTGAAAAAAATCCTTACTTTACTTGAAAGGCTAAAGTCCCAAAAGAAATGAACTTGTATCTTCCCAGAGGGTGGGAGGGTGGTGGGGGAAGGATAAGGGTAGAGGAAGAAAGGACAGTGCTGCTGAACAAAAGGAAAGGCGTGGCCTAAACTTGGAGATTGCAAAGGGAGGGGGTGGAGAGGAGTTTTTAGCATTTTGAAAGTGCCTGGGAATATGGGGTGTCTGCATGGTGGGCCTGGGTAGGCTCTGGAGCCTCAGTGATTATTCTGTGTCCAAAGCTGTCACACATGACAGTGAGGGGCCAGAGCCCCCAGAGCAGCAGTCAGTGAATGAAGATCAATCAGAGGACCTTTCCCAAATCTTTGGGATCAATTAAGCCCTGAGGTTTCTGTATATCTCGGAGAGAAGGGAATGGGTCTCTGAAAACAGAGGCTGAGAATGAGTTTCTCATCATACGTGGTGGGTAGAGGCTGAGCCCAAGCATACTATAAAAATAAGGAAATATGGCATTTCTTATACTCAGCTACCACAGAACAAATGCTTTCCCTTTTTTTTTTAAAACATTTGTATTTCGCACCTACTAGGTGCCATCCACAAAGTATGCACTCAAAATCTTGAATGAATGAATGAATACTGAATGACTACAGAAAGAGCATTGTTTAACACAGAAGGTTTGAAAAGAGAAAAGGAACCTCTAATTTGCCTTTATCTTCTCCACCAAGAACCTCATTGTTCTAAGCATGCAAGACAGGGAGAGGATGATGAGAAAGGACAGCTGACCGCCCTGAGAGGTGAAGCCTTCCAGCTTCAAAGCAGTGCCTGTTGGGCTCTGAGAAAACCCAAGGTACGTATGTGTATATATACCTGCCAGAATCTCAGCAGGCTGCTCCCACAACCCCCTGGGGCCAGCAGCTCCACCAAGGCTAAGAGCCTAACCAAGCCTAGGCTCTACAGATGCTGAAGACCTTGTGAGTGCCCGTCCCTCACATCAGGACCTGAAAGAGCCTAAGAGACCATGGCTCCTGGTCTGACCATGCCAATCTTGCCACATAGTTCTGGACAATGCAAGTCTGGAAGCCAGGAAAGGACTGATTCCTCCCATGAGAGTTTAGGCCTGTCTATGAACATCCTTTCCACTCAGGCCTCAGCTTTGCTAACGATGAAAGCCTGAGGCTAGTGCTGTGTCACCAACTTGAGTTCTGCTGGGACAGAAAACAACTTTCTTTCAAAACCAAAATTCTATATGGAACTGTACATTGAGACCACAGCCCCGGACTGGAGCTCAGTGACCATCACCTGGCCTCACACACTACCCGCCTCACACTGGTTTGTGCTGGCACAGAAACTATACCCAAGCTCTGGTCAGAGCCTCAAAGCCAGTGAATACCACTGAGCAGCCCATTCCTGCCATTAAAGGAACACTCACCATCTGTCCACTCCCAACCTCCCACCTCAATACTGCTCTGTGCTTGCTTTCCCTAATTTCCTTCCAGCCATTCCTTTTCAACACTCACCAGAATTCCATTTCCTAACACTTATTAATAATTTAAAAATCATTAAAGAACTATATATACTTGGTTGAAATATTAAAAAGCACCAAAAGGCTAATGATGAAAAGCAATGGTCTCTGCCCACCCCCCCTCCAAGGCTTCTCTCCAGAGACCCCCATGTTTCTTTTCAGCTTTTCTGGGAATTGCCTTCTTATTACTAATGTTTATATTGTTATTTCTTGATCTATCCATTTTCGGCCTCACTTACTGACTTCCTACTGTAACAGAAGGTGATTTAGGCCATCAGCCCCTCTCCTCCTTCTAGTAGAGTTACATCACTGTTACCCACAAACAGCTGCAGGAGCAGGAGACACCACAGCTACAGCCCACCGGAGAACGAGGACGGAGGATGGAGGACGGCTTCCCAGGCCTCACAGCCCCATAGGAAGGAGCCCTTGCTTGGGGGTAAAGGTCGTAGGCTCTCCAGGAAACTCCCTTTGCCATTCTCACCAGAGTGGGGTGCCTGAAGGGGTTTTGTTCGGACTCCTGATTGTTCTAGTTCTAGAGACTGCCACCAGTGGCCAATAACTGGTCAAACCCTGGTACAATGCTGTGCGCTTCCTGCAAAGAAGAACAGAAGGGCAGTTCTGTGCCTCAGTTGGCCTCGCCTGTGGCCCAGCAGAGGTTTCTCCTGTAGCTACCTTTAGGAGGCTGAATAATACATTCTTTCCTTTATTTCTTGCTCTATTACCTGTATTATCTTTTTTCATTTTTTCATTATGGAAAATTAAAAAAAAATTTTTTTTAAGGCTTTATTTGCAAAGTCAACTGGTGTAGAGACAGGAGGTACAGCTCTCAAATTCTCAATTTTAAACTTTTAAAAAAGTAAAGAGAATAGTATAATGAATCCCATGTACTCATCACTCAGCTTTAATAATTATCAGCTCATGGACAATCACATTTTATTCTGTATTCCACCCTCTTTCCCTACGACCATAGTATTTTGAAGCAAATCCCAGACTTCCTATAATTCCACTCCTAACTATTTCAATATAGATAGTAGCTCTTAACTACCCTCTTTGTAAAACTAGGATGTTTGTGTCC
The DNA here is from genome assembly GCF_027409185.1 of Cynocephalus volans. NCBI lineage: Eukaryota > Metazoa > Chordata > Mammalia > Dermoptera > Cynocephalidae > Cynocephalus > Cynocephalus volans. The sequence continues at coordinate 24,389,927 of NC_084460.1, forward strand.
TCATCCCTCCTTTTTCTTCTACCTCCTAGCTCTTTGGACAAAATTCCAACCTAGAACAAATCAATTCTTGTAACACCACACTGTGTAGACTGGGATGGCAAATCCTTGGTCTTCAACGTCAGCTAGCCCTTAGCGCTGGTCAGCAATTGTTCTGACTTTATCAGAAAAAGCTGTCAGCACCTTTATAAAAGTTATAAAAGTTGCAAAAATCCCAAAATTCTGATATCTGCCCTAAAGCACTTGTACCAACAACTATTAATCCATCCAGCACACATTCATGGAGTGTCTACAATCAATTAACACTATGCCCTAACACTGAAATATAAAAATAGCACTTGTCTTTAAGTAAGTCTTTGTGTAGTGAAAAAAAGAGACAAGTCCATGGCTGTGATAACACAGTTGAGGAGAGGAAGTTGCTACAGGGTGTGTGTGAGGGTCATCAGATGGACCCCTCCCCTGGGTTTCTACATAACAATTCCACCTGGACTCCCTGCCTCAGGCCCGGCTCCTTCCAATCCACACTCCCAACTGCTACCAGAGAGAGGTCTTTTTTTTTTTTTTTTGATGGCTGGCCAGTATGGGGATACAAACCCTTGACCTTGGTGTTATAAAACCTTGCTCTAACAAACTGAGCTAACTGGCCAGCCCCAAAGAGGTCTTTCTAAAACACTGATCTTTGGTCATTTCTTGGCTTAAAACATTTCAATATCTTCCAGTGGTTTTAAGGCTACAGGTCACAATCCTCAGCTGAAAACCCCAGTCTCTTTATAGCAGCCCTGCCCAGCTCTCTGGCTCCTTACTCGCAAGCACCATCACTCAGCTCTGCTAAATTCCTGGTAGTTCCTAAAAGTGACTGGTTATCCCTTTTCCCCTCCACAAACACCCCCACTCCCTGGCCTCATGTTTCTTAGGACTCAGCTCTGATGTAGCCTCTCCTCACTTAGACTCAGATGACAAGGGGCACTCCCCTCCCATCTCCTGGCTCCCAGGAACACATGGGCACACCTCTGACACCTGGCATCAGACAAGAGGCTCCTGCTGTCCACTCATGGCTGCTACTCTGGACCAGAAAGTCTGCTGAATGAGTTGATTTTAAGAACTCTAGTGAGTTCTTGGCTAAGAGATCATATGAGAGGGTCTGTGAGAAATGAAGAATTACCCATCCCAGCCACAGGAGGTATTTCCAGATGGTGTGGATGAGACTGTCAGGGGGGAAAGGGTCCAGATAAAACCTGAGGGAACAATGGCATTAAAGAGCTGAGAAGAAACAGCCAAAGTCACAGGTGAAAAGTAGCAGAGGAGGCTTTCAAGAAGAAGGAATAATACATTTTTCTTGATAATGAAAACCACAAGGTAGAACAAGAGCCTTAAAAGTAGTTTGAAACAAAGAAAACTTATACTTTAAGTACGGTTTAGTTCTAAATGTATTTCATGGCTTTATAATTCTTAAAACTCTTAAGGTACAGACATCTAACACCAGGAATTATGTATACATATTATTATACAATAAATATAAACATTTTTAAGAGTGAAAACAACCCAAGTATCCATCAACAAGATAAATGTATAAATAAAATGTAGTATATACATACAATAGAATATTATTCAGCTATAACAAGGAATGAAGTACTGAAACATACTAAACACAGAAGAACCTTGAAAACATTATGCTAAGTGAAAAATGCCAGTCACAAAGGACCACATATTATGTGATTCAATTTATATGAAATGTCCAGAATAGGCAAATCTATAGAGACAGGAAGTATAGCCTGTTAGTTGCCAGGGGAGAGAGGAATAAGGAGTGACTGCTAATGGGCTTCTTTTCATCAAAATATTTTTGATGAAAATATTTTAAAATTGATTGCGGTGATGGATGCACAACTCTCTGAATACAGTATACTAAAAACCACTGAATTGTGCACTTTACATAGGTAAATTGTATGGTATGTGACTCATATCTCAATAAAGCTGTTATATAAAAAAAATGTATATCCAGTGAACAAAAGTTTCACACATCCCTTGCTCAGTACAGCAATCCTATTAGCACCCATAAACAAACTCTAAAGTCTAAATGAATGCCCAGTTCTCAATAAAAATTCTGTGTTGCCTTCACTTATGAACACTGGACTCTTACATAAAATAGCAGATGAAACACCCAGCATGCAGAGGGCTTTAATATTAGTTCCACATTACAATAACAAGCTCTGTTACAGAGTCAGTAATAAGCTGGAACTCCAGCTCCACCACCACCGCCCACCTTCCCACCTCACACTGCCTGCACATTTTCAATCTGGAATACCTACCCTCCCAAATTATGGGCATGGCTGAAGCCAGCTGAGCCCCTGCTCACTGGGAAGAATAACTAGGACAGCTTTCAGAAAGCAGGAGCTAAGGGAAGAGCGTTCACCCACAGGCACAACTGACCAGAAAACAGGCATAACTGGCCCCAAAACACCCACGACCCTCTTACACAAAGGCCTTTTTAGTCTGGGTGTTTTGTTGTTGTTTTAACTGCATCTACAAAGATTGTTTTATAGTTAGTTTTAAATTCCCTCAGTTAGCAATTATAGGTTTTGATCTGTTCCTAATTACGAAAAAGAATCCTGGGATTCGTTCAGAGTAAAGGAACTTGAGTTTAGCATTACCATTTTTAAAGCACCAAAGTTTGCATGAATTTGCGAGTAGAGAATTAGATTTCCTCAGTTACTTTGCTTTAAGAAATGAGAATCCAACGCTAAAAGGTTTTGCCTGCATTGACAAAAGCCATACTGAAATGTAATGGAATGGCCTACACTGTACCATTTAAACATTTCTTTACTTTCTTCCTTAAATAATTCTCTACATTTTTACTGAATTTGTACAGTTGCTAAGTGTGTGTACGTGTTTAAGAGCCATACTACACCCAGAAAAGCTTAGGCTCTGGGGAAAACAGAGCAATAAAGAAATGTGTAAGACCTTTTGTTGAGAAAACGATACATCTACCCAGGAAGATGCCAGCTCAGCCCTCCATGCATTGCATAGCCAGAAACCATCCCAAAAGCAGAGAGAACTAATGTTGACTAGAACACGTGCCAGAACACGGAGAGCACAACCTGCCACAGGTCTAGTTACACTATTTGTGAATACTGCAGTCATTTGTACCAGATAGCAAAAAGACACGGTTTCAATAGAACTTACCTGCTTTTTCAAGTAAAGCTTGGCAAACTAAATGGTGAGCATGCCATCGTTTATTTTCGCAAGCACCCCTGAACGCAGCTTTCATAAGTGGATCTTATTCAAGTTAGAGATCTAGCACAGATAAGGAGCACCAAAAAATCAGGGAGAAAATCAACATCTCTTTGATTCTTAAACTTAAAATTATTACTTTTTTAAAGTAAGTGCGGGGAAGAGCTCCCTCTAGAAGGAAATCTCTAAAACCACTTCAGTGACTTCCAGAGGGTGGAGCAACAGGGCACTGAGAGGAAAAAAACTAGAACTTGGCATTGGCAACAGCACGGCTATCTCCAGCACAAAAGCCTGCTTATATGCACACAGCCCTCTTTCCAACTGGGAAAAACGTCAGCAACATAAGTCAAGATTTTCACTAAGAAACTTAAAAATATTAATCATTTTTCAGCTATCAGCAACAAAGCTTGAAATTCAGCTAGATTCAATATGTAGAGGTATGTAAGTACAAAAATAATTTTAACTTAAAACAAGTCAATACGCTTTATTTCCTAGAACCCAAATCTAGTATTTTACATAAAAATGATCTAACAAATGTAAATGATCTATGTATATGATCTATATAACTTGATAATGGTAGGAGACGTTACCAAGTTGAAATTGTACTGATGGAAGCCTAGAGCTCAACCTCCCTGGGATCAGAGAAACAACCTAAACTGCTGCTAGCCTCACTCCAAATGCAGCCGATGGCAGGGACAATTCTAACACAGATCCCAAGATTCCCATCCCCTCGTGTGCAGGCCTTATATATCCCTTTTCCCCTGTGAGGTGGGCCTGACCTAATCAGATGAGCCTTACAAAAGAGGGTCTAGAGGTCAGAGTCAGAGAAATTTGAAGCTTCAGTATACATATTCAGGATGTTGGTGTGTGTGTGTGTATGTGTGTGTTTATACATATGTAACATTTTTATTTTCAAATATAAATGGAATCATGCATGGCATGCAAATTTCTAAGACTTTTTTTTTCAGTCAGCAAAATTTCCTCAGGATTTATCGAAGTTGTGTATATCAATAGTTCTTTGTTTTTACTGCTGTATATTATTCCATGGTATATATGTAGCACAATTTGTTTAACCATTCATCTGCTGAAGAATATTTTGGTTGTTTCTGGTTTTTGACTATTATAAATAAAACTGCTAAATATTGCTGTGCAGGCACTATAAATATTGGTGTACAGGTATGTGTGTGAACATTGGTTTTCATTTCTCTGGGATAAACTGCATTGCTGGGTTGGATAGTAAGTGCAAATTTAGTTTTAGAAAATGTCAAGCTATTTTCCAGAGTGGCTGTACCATCTTACATTCCCACAAATCCTCTCCAGAATTTGGTGTTATCACCATTTCTAATTTTAGCCATTTTGACAGGTGTGCAGTGATATTTCATTGCGGTTTTAATTTGCATTTCTCTAATGGTTACTGATGCTGAACATTTTTTCATGTGGTTATTTGCCATATGTATGAAATGTCTCTTCATATCTCTTGCCCATTTTCTAATTAGATTGTTTGGTGAAATGTCTCTTCATGTTTTTTGCTCATTTTCTAATTAGGTTGCTTATTTCTTTACTGTTGAGTTTTTTTTTTTTTTTTTTTTTTAAGATAACGAGTAAGGGGATCTTAATCCTTGACTTGGTGTTGTCAGCACCACGCTCTCCCAAGTGAGCCAACCGGCCATCCCTATATAGGGATCCAAACCCAGGGCCTTGGTGTTATCAGCACCACACTCTCCTGAGTGAGCCACGGGCTGGTCCTTACTGTTGAGTTTGAGAGTTCTTATATTATAGATTCAAGTGCTTTATCAGAAATATGGTTTGCAGTATTTTCTCCCAGTATATGTAGCTTATCTTTCCAGCCTCTTAACACAGTTTTTCAGCGCAAAAACTTTTGGCTATGATATGGTCCAATTTACCATTTTTTCCTATTATGGATCATGTTTTTAGTATCAAATCTAAAAAACTTTTGCCTAGCCCTCAGATGTGAAGATTTTCTCCTATACTTTTTCCTGGAAATTTTATAGTTGTATTCTTTACCTTCAAATCTGTGATACATATTGAGTTAATTTTTGTATATGATGTGAGGTTTAGGTCAAAGTTCATTTATTTGCCTTGGTTGTTCAATCGCTCTGGCACTAAAAGGCTATCCTTCATCCACTGAATTGCCTTTGCACCTTTGTCAAAAATGAGTTGGACATATTTATGTGGTTTTACTTCTGGGTTCTATAGGTCAACCTATCCCACTGACAAATGTGTCTATCCCTCTAATAACCACAAAGTCTTGATTACTGTACCTAAATAGTAAGCCTTAACATGGGGTACAGTGATTCCCCCTATTTTATTCCTCTTTTTCAAAATTCTCATAGCCATTTTAGAACCATTGCCTTTTTCATATAAAGTTTAGAATAAGCTTGTCTATATCTACAAAAATGTCTTGCTGTAATTTTTAAAAACTTTTTAGTGTCACCAAACAACACCCCCTTCTCCCCCACAACGCCCTGCTAAATTTGACTGGCTTTAAAAAAAACAAACACAAAACAAAACTTTTTTTATTGTGTTAAGATATATATAACATAAAACTTATCAGTTTAACCATTTTTAAGTGTACAATTCAGTGGCAATTACTACATTCACAGTGTTGAACAACTATGACTACTATCTACTTCCAAAGTTTTTTCATTACCCCAAACAGAAACTGTAATGACCATGAAGCAATAACTCTCCATTTCCTGCTAGCCCCACCACTGGTAACCTCTATCTACTTTTGGTCTCTATGAATTTGTGTATTCTAGAAATTTCATGTAATTGAAATCATACAATATTTGTATTTTTGTGACTGGCTTACTTCACTTGGCACAATGCTTTCAAGGTTCACCTGTGTTATAGCATATATCATTCCTTTTTAAGGCTGTGTAATATTTCATTGTATACATACACACTACGTTTTGTTTATCCATTCATTTGTTAATAGATATTTGGGTTATTTCCACCTTTTGGCTATGTGAATAATGCTGTTATAAACACTAGTATAAAAAAAAGAGGTTATATAAGCACAGAGGCTGCAAAGATTGGATAAGAGAATAGTATGAACAAGTTTATATGAATACATTTGAAAACATGAAGTAAATTAATATTCAGAAAAAAATTACTAAAAGTGACTCAAATAGAAAGAGAAAAATCCCAAATATCCTGTAACTATTAAAGAAGTTAAATCAGCAGCTAACAAAATATGTCCACAAATAAAACACTAGAATCAAATTATTTTACTGAAGAGAGTTACCAAGTACTCAAGGTTCCAGTAATTCTAACCTTACATCTCTTCCAGAGATGAGAAAGAGAGAAAACTCCTCAAATTATAATTACTAAAGGTTAGTTTAACCTTGATATCAAAACTATAACAAGGACAGGAAAGGAAAATTATTGGACATTCTCACTCTTAATAAAACAGACACAAAATTCTTTTTTTTCCCTTTTTTTGTGACCGGTAAGGGGATCACAACCCTTGGCTTGGTGTCGCCTGCACCGTGCTCAGCCAGTGAGCGCACCGGCCATCCCTATATAGGATCCGAACTGGCGGCGGGAGCACCGGTGCGCTCCCAGTGTCGCACTCTCCCGAGTGAGCCACGGGGTCGGCCCCAGACACAAAATTCTAACCAAAAATATTAGCAAACTGTATCAAACAATGTTTAAAGTAAGGAAATAATACATCATGCCCAAGTTGGGTTTATCTCAGGAATGCAAATGATTTTCAGGCCCTGGCTTATGTAACAAGGTGAATGGTGGTGACATTCACTGAGAAAGGAAGCATAAGAGTTAGGGGCAAAGATCACAAGAATAACTATGCACCAAGTGTAGGGAGCTTGTGAATATCCAGACAGAGACATCTAGGCAGCAACCGAGAATACTGCTCTGTATATGTTAGGCTGAGACAGGGCACTGAGAATTGCCAGCATAGACATGGTACCACAAGCCTGCAAGTAAGATGGAATTACCCAGGGAAACTGTATAGAGTGAAAAGAGAAGAGGAACAAGGCCTGAATCCTAGACAACCCCAGTGTTTAAGGAAGAGGATTCCCTAAAAAGACCGGCCACAGAATCAGGGAAAGAAAAGACCAGGAAGGCAAAGAAAGATAGTGACTCAAGTCATGCAATAAGAATGAGAAGGGGACTGAAGAATTCAGTCACTGGAGTCCACTTAGACAGGGTGGTTTCAGGATGAGGAGAGAAGGAGCCAGACTGTTGTGGGTTGATGGGTGAATAGTCAAGAGAAATAGGGAATGCAGTTAATGCTTACAAGAAAACTGGCTGAGGAGGGAACTAGAGGGAAGCAGAGAGTGTACAAGAGCAAAGGAAGAAGCAGATTAGAGTATTAACAAATTTGTACACCATCTAGACAGGGAAAAGGAGAGAGGGTAGTGAGCAAAAATACAACATGGTTCCGATCCTCTATATTCCAAAAAGGAAAAGATTGACTTTTCTTTAGTTACAGTCCCCAAGGCATGAAGATATAACCAGCAGAACGGGTTTTCAAACTCATTCTAATTGATCTGTGATGACTTAATTCAGTTGATCATGCTTCTGAAAGTCTTCAAAAGGCAACAGCCCCAGTCCAGTGACCACACTTTCATGGCTAAAGGTGAACAAGTCCCTGAAAGTTCACTCACCCCTAACCTCCACATTCACCCAAAATGAAGGAGGTAAGAAGCAGAAAGTATTGAAGCAAGGCCTCATAAGACATGATTACAAACAGCTCAAATGGGGTCATGAGTCTTGGGAACAGAGGAAAGGAGCAGGTTGACAACAGAGGGTGCAGCATGCAAAACAAACCCTCACAACTACCCCTTCAGGTCACATGCACAGAGAATCTGAGACTAGGAGGGGCTACATGACTTGTACAGAAGCCAGGAATCAAACCACATCTGTCCAACTACAACACCTATGCTCTTAAACAGGACCTCACACTGCCTTCTGTTAACCCCATCTATCCCCCTTTAAACTCTGATAGCATTTTGAGGATCTTTTCATATGTCACTTTCCACTCTGGGTTTCACTGGTTATGTGTGTGTCTGTTTCATTTAGACCCACTTTAATCACTCTAGAATAGAAGCTCTTTATTCAGCCCTACGGGCTTTTACATGGCAAGCTCTCAATGAAGAAATGGGTACGTTTGTAATTATCAAATCTCTTAAATGCTAACTTGCTTTCAAAAGTGCATATAAATTTCCTTTGTAAGTGATATGTCATCCCCACTACAATCTTCTTTATAGTATGCATGTGCTCAGCACTCCTTTGCCATATATATTACAAAGGTAAATCAACACTATACATCTCATTTACCACAAGTTCCAAAATAGCGAATTTAGTCTTCACTAAAGAGATTTACCACCTTTGCAGGCGTGAAACCAAAAAGCACTTCTTACCTGAATTTTGATGGGCCAGGTGAAATTACTGACATAAACAAAGAAAGTGATATTTGGGTGGTTGCGAAAATCAAACTTCTCATTAGAGAAGCTATCTTTGTACTCCTTAATGTTGGTTTTTGAAACAACAGGCATCTCTTCTCCAGCCTGGGTTCCAGCTGTTAGGAAGAAAAAAATGAAATAGAAGAGAATAGAAAAAAATGAAACAGAAAGACAGGATCTGCCCTCATTAAGGATAATAGTTAGCATTTACTGAACACTTACTATGTTCCAGGCACAGCCTTTAAGAGCTCAATCTCATTTAATCCTCACAACAACCCTATTATTATCCTCATTTAAAGATTAAGAAACTGTGGTTCAGAGAAATTAAGTAAATTGCCTCAGGTCAAACAGCCAGCAAGAAGTGGAGTTAGGATTTGAAGCTGGGCAGGCTGATAAGCAAGCCTGTGCCCCTAACCACAATGGTTTTACCAGGAACCCCTGCAAAATCTCCTTCCCCACTCCCCAAAACAGGCTACATGTGGCCATGAAACTACAGATAGCCCTGGAATCCTATTACCAAGAAATGGCATTCCATTCCTTTGCATTTCCCCTTTACACCTCTTTGGCAATGCTCCATCAGACTCCTGTACAGGGACACTGACTCACCTCCCACTTCCTAACCAGCAGCAACCTCAAGTCTCAACAGCAGCAGGGAGGAAGGGACTCAAGGGGTCACTCAGTCCTCCCTTCTGCTACGAGCCACGACTGTATTTAAGTCTCCCCGACCTGGTATAACTCCATCCTGTTCTCAGAGAGTCTTTCAACATCCCATATTCTCCCTCAGCCAGCAATTCTAGTGTTTATAAGACTCATGAAATGGACTTTTTTCCATGTCTGAGTTAAACCCTGTGACTAAAGCCTAAACTGTCACACCTTCATTGAGACAGTCACTGCAAATCTTTCACATGCTCAGAGATGCTGCCTTTCTCCAGACAAATACTCTGATAATTCAGACTTTGTTCTTAAAAGTCTCTCCTCATTGAAAGTTTCTGAACTTCTTCCAAATTCTACACAATCTTTTAAGATATGATATACAAAGTGGCATGCAAAGGTAATATTCTTTTTTTTTTTTTTGTCTTTTTCGTGATCGGTACTCAGCCAGTGAGTGCACCGGCCATTCCTATATAGGATCTGAACCCGCGGCGGGAGCGTTGCTGCGCTCCCAGCACCGCACTCTCCAGAGTGCGCCACGGGCTCAGTCCAAAGGTAATATTCTTATTTCACAGTCTAATTGGTTTGTATTTTGCCCCCCCCCCCAAAAAAAGCATTGAAGTAGTAATAATGGTAATTAAACAATTACCATTTAGTGCAAATTTACCATGTTTCAAGCATTACAATGAGTACTTAGTTTATTATTTCATTTAATCCTTACAATACTCTACATAGCTAGGTGCTTTTACTATCCCGTTTCATACATGAGGAAAATGGTTCAGAAAGCTTAAGTAACTTGCTCAACAGCACAGTGAAAGTACATAACAGGTAGAATTCAAACCCTGGTCTATCTATCAAGTTATGTAGTGGTTATGTGTATTAACCACTACATCAGAGTCATCCTTTATTTCTTCTGTAGATTTTCTGCCCAGCAGAAGATTTAGTGAATCATAGTAAGACAAGGAAGATAGCAAAAGCTATGCTATGAATCACTAAAGAGCTTGATTTAATTTTCAAAGTACCTACTATTTTTTTTTTTTTTTTTTTTTGTGACTGGTAAGGGGAATGTAACTTTCGGCTTGGTGTCGTCCGCACCGCGCACCAGCCATCCCTATATAGGATCCGAACCTGCGGCCTTGGCGCTCCAAGCACTGCTGCGCTCCTAGCACCGCACTCTCCCGAGTGAGCCACAGGGCCGGCCCACAAAGTACCTACTAAAATCTCATTTAATTTCTCTGTACCTACTAAAATCTCATTATATTTAAAATATTTTCATTTCTTGAAACTATGAGTCATCTGAATTTTTCACTTCTGAAGCATGGATGTAAATGATGATGGTAGCACTAGAGTAGTGGCCAAAGCAAGGGTATAAGTGGTGATAGTAGGGTAGGTATAGTAACCATGTACTGAGCCTGATGTCACAGTACATATTGGTATGCTGCAACCTAATTTAATCTATATAATTCTAGGAGGTAAGTATTGATATCCCCATTTCACAGATGAGTAATCATAAAATCTAGAGAGGGGTTTAGATACTGCTCAAGGTCTCACAGCTAAATGTGGCATCTGTCTGTCTCCAGAGCCCCCTTTCTCAACCCGTATATTAAATTTCTCAATCTATTACCTCCACTCAGAGGGTCTTCTTTAGGTGTGTCTTTACCTGAGAAGCTGGCAGCCCAAGTGATGTTGAGGTTGAAGTTTTTGGAGGCATTAATGAACATATCCAAATCCCTGTTTTGCTGATGAAAGGAGCAAATAATTACAAAATTAATTATGACAGTTTCCAGATTTTAAAATAAAGCAATAATTAAATTTTACTATTCTCGACCTTCTTAATGACAGAATATTTTACAATGCCATAAGAGAAGCTCACACTTATAGAAGAGTTAGCAAAATGTCTAACCAATTTGCCTCAATATAAGTAATATATCCCAAATAAAATTTCATTTCCCTTCCATAAAAATATATGGAGTTCAATTCTTTATCAAATGCCTACCTCCATGAAAAAGCATCTTTTAAAAAGACCCTCGTCTGAACACAATGATTTACATCTTCTGACCTATATAGGGGAATAAGCCTCCTGAAGATGCTCTGGGAAGCCATTTCCAAATGTGTGGAGTTTACTCTTACCAGTAAAATATTTGATCAAGTGCCCCAATTTATATTTATTTATAACTTAAGCCCACGTGCTTCTGAATTCATAGATTATATAGTGTAAAATCTCTCCAAAACTGGAAATGATTTTTTTAAAAAGCATATAAAACTAAAATAAACTACATTTCTAAAAAGTCTTTGATAACATTCATTTGTGATTTGAAAAACATTTTTTTCTCATTAAAAATATTATTTCAAGAGAGTATGACCAAGTATCCTTTCTTAGCTTTGAAAACCCTGTTTACCACTTAGGGATACAGGAATTCAAAGGGCTAGTCTAATTTCATTTATTTTGAGTCTTGGTTTTAATGACTAAAAAAGATACCTCTGAGAAATCTGTTGAGCCAAACAAAAGAAGTGCACTGTTGGCTATGGTAGGCAAATTATGATACTAATTTTAGTTTTCACTGAAATTTGACTAGAAACTTTCTTGGAAGGTCAAACAATTATTTTTGCAAACTAATTAGACGTTGTATTTTTATATTTTACAAATGGATCCAATTGCGCTGAAATTCTTCATTATAAAACATCATAAAATAGGTTAGAAAATTGAGATTTTTTAAGGGTGTTGTTCTGATAGTTCTTATAGCACAAAATCATAACAATGGAAACACTTCCAAACAGCCATTTTCAAAATGTGATCTTCAAACCAGAAATTCTCTCACAAAGCAGTTACCTTTTCATTCACTGATAAAGCCTCACCTTCATCTTGAAAGGACAGTTCAAGTATTTATTTATATATATATATATATATATATTTTTTTTTTTTTGGCTTTACACACTGATTTATTTTAAATCATAATGTATAATCACAAAGTATTTGATAAAAAAAGCCCTGAATAAAGTCTCTACTTAGGATAAATACACATTTTAGCCATAAGAGTGTAGTTTTAAAGGCAGATTTTAGATCTCTTAATCTACATGATGGCTAACAGTCAGCTTAAGAACTTTAAAAATGTACATATATAAAAATTTGAAAATATTCATTAAAATGTTTTATAAACATTACATACAAACATTTACCATATAATGTGGGAGAAAGTTTCATGATCTACTTAGAAATGCTTAAATACTTTATTTTATATTATTATCTTACAAAGTTACTATTATTATAAAATTTTCATTATCCATTCTGGTTAAACTCCCTTATGTATCACCTTCGCTAATATTGAGCATAGGTTTGTATAACATATATATATATCCTATGTATATACATACACACACACACACACACTACATTTTTCCCCCAGTATAATGCCTTTTCATAGGAACATATTTGGTCTAAGGAACGATCAAAGCATAGCAAAATGCTGCTTTAATTGCTTCATTAAATGTTGTGTATCCACATGATCTGGAAATGCTGCTTCAGACTTCTGTGCAGCAACGTAACTTCTCTGTAGATCTCCAATCTTAGCGCCCGGCACAGAGCAGCCCTTCAGTGGTTGGATGATCGACACAGTAACTTGCGATGAGTTCTCCGAAGCTGTTTCCAGCGCAGCACAACGTCCTCGGCCAGGTCTCCTCGCTCCGCGCCTTCGCGGTGTAGTGCGAATTACAACACTGTCTTCCACAACACGGTCCGGGTCCTCAGAGCCCCCGGCACGCCGGCTTGGGGGGACCCCACCAAGGGTGGGCTCCGCCTCGAAACACAGCTGCAGCAGGCCGAGAGCGCCGCGCTGCCACGGGTCCTTCAGACTATTCCTCCCGCGGCCAAAGCCGGCCGGCTACGTAGAGGTTGACCTTGCCCTGGGCTGCAGGCTGCAGGCCCCGCCAGCGCACCTATTTATTTATATTTAATATTTACTGGCAGCACACAACTAACAGTTACTTCTTTCCATGGAAAGAATCAATAAACTTGAAATCCTTGTGCTCTTGTAAAAGAACACACACATTTGAATAACTTTATTAAGTATTCTGTTACAAAATAAATAGGGAAATCCAGAGAAGTCCAAAAACTTTCATGGCCACTCCCCACCTTGTTAAGAAGTATCAAAATGATACTACTATATTTATTTATTTTTAAAAGTAAAATTAACATCAATTACATCCTGAAAGACTCTGAGTACTTTACCTACTTGCTTATGAATGAGGCACTGAATACATTTCATGTGTGATACTTTTGCGATTACCTTATCCTAAAATCTTGGTTTTTTTAAAGAATTCCAGTCAACGCAGCCAATAAAATTATATACCTACACAGTTTTCACACAAAATATTTTCATTTAAAGTCATTTATTATTTTTGCTTAAAAAGCCATTCACTCTTGAGGCTATATCTTCTCTAGTATATCTTTTCTTAATTTCATCAATGAAATGGAATATTAAAAACAAATCTTACTTTCACTGAATTATATAATAAACATACCACACTTTGGTTTTGTTGTACCACTTTTTTTAAATTTAGCGATGTTTATTGATAACATTTGTTAACAAAGAAATACATTTTGGCTTATTACTATATTGTTTTCCACGTATTATTTGTCACATTTATTGTGCCAGGATTTTTGAAACGGTAAATGGTTTTGTGTATATTGATGAGAAGGCTCCTAAATAATTTGCCATCAAGTTTAGTAAAATTTCTGTGAGTACTGGAGTGGGTATTGAATGACTTTATATTTCACTGAAGAAATTGTACAGGTGTGTCTTCATGTTCTGGATGCTTTGCTTTTAAATGTCATGCTGTGTTGCCTTGCTTCCCTTCTACTACTAAGTGATACTTTATGGCAGGTTGGGCTTCATCATTAACTAAAGCAGATATAATTCCACAATTCAAATAGTCGTTACAACTATTTAAGTTATTTCTGGCCAACTTCTTGTTGGACCTGACTAAACCTTTGTTTCTTTCCTTCCTAATGAGGCTAAGAACTCATTCTAGGAGAAGTGTCACCTCTGCCACCTCCCTTGCTTGTCCTTGCATCACTGGCATTAATTTCAACTGGCAGTTTCTTCTTGGGTGCTTTTAAAGCCTCTGGTCTGTACTGAGAGAGTAAATCTGGGCTCTGGGCTCTACCATCTGCCTCTGATGGTGAAGTTCCCCTTACAATCTCCACTCCTTTTCTGTATGGGGCTATGATGGGCTGACAGGCAAACCAAATATGTTTTGGAGTCCATGTCAGTCTATATCAGATACTGGTGAATCTTATCAACACCATTCTTGCCTTTAGATGGAAAGGAGATAAAATGTAGATTCTGACATTTCTTTCCTGCACCTCTAAAGATCATTTTGTGTACTATACTCTGGAGACCACTACTGAGGCAGTACTGTACTTATATCTATAATGACCAAGAAAAAGATCCACATAAGTTCAAAACAAAACAGGAAGACTTTCAAAAATCTTACTTCATCAGGAGTAGCCACAAAATTGATGGCTGTGTAATAGCGGTCATCTTCTTGGGATAGGCTAAAAGTGAACTGGTAGTCAATAAGAAGAGTATCTATGGAAAAAAAGAAATGAATATTTAAAAATTGAAACAAAACAAAATAGAACAGGCTGCTTTTCTCATAAATTCAATTGCCAAGGAAGCACACTGATTTACTCACACCCAGGTTTTTCAAAGGAAATCAAGTCTGTAAGCAGTAACATTTTATTTGGGTTAACTAACCACCAAAACCTTCTTTATATCATGACTGTGGCTGAGATTTTAGGCTCAAACCTAACTCACCTACAAATATTAATGGAACATCTATGGCATGCTAGTTTGCATAAAGATACAAAAATATAAATTAATGGTGTAACAGAAAGCAGGACTGCATGGAAAAATGGTTGATTCCAAGTCTGGGGAACAATTGAGATACCACCTCATACCCATTAAGATGGCTACTATCAAAAAAACAGAAAATAATAAGTATTAACAAGAATGTGGAAAAATTGGAACTCTTGTGCACTTTTGGTGAGAATGTAAAATGGTGCAGCTGTTATAGAAAACAGTACAGCAGTGCCTCAAAAATTAAAAAATAAAATTACCACGTGATCCAGCCATTACACTTCTGGGATAAACCCAAAAGAACTGAAAGCAGGGTCTCAAGCAGATATTTGAATACCATGTTTATAGCAGCATTATTCACAATAGCCAAAAGGTAGAAGCAACACAAATATCCATCAACAAATGATAGATAAGCAAAAGGTGGTATGTATATACAATGGAATATTATTCAGCCTTAAAAGGAAGGACATTCTGATGCATGCTACAACATGGATGAAACTTGAGGACACGATGCTAAGTGAAATAAACCAGTCACACAAAGACAAAAACTGTATGATTCCACTTAGATGAAGCACCTAGAGGAGTCAAATTCATAGCAACAAAATGGTGGTTGCTAGGGGCTGGGGAGAAGGGAAAATGGGGAGTTGTTGATAAGTGTATTTTTACCTGTCTAAGAAACTGACAAATGGTTTTCCAAAGTGGCTATACCATTTTACAACCCCACAAGCAATGCATGAAGATTCCAGTTTCTCAACACCCTTGCTAAAACTTGGTGTTGGCTTTTCTTATTTTTTCACAAGTTAATCAAACAGATTTTAATGTATCAGATTATTAAAAATTCACTAACATGTTCTCTGCTTCCACATTTCAAATTAAGAAATGACCAGTATCAAATGGTTTAAAAATGGTTTACATTGTTGTATCAAACTATGGTATTCATAATTATCTGAAAAAGCTATTAATATTCTTCACTCTTTTCCAACTACGTGTCTGGTGAGGCCAGGCTTTTTCCATGTATTTACCAAAGAGAGATACTGCAACAGACTGAATGCAGAAGCAGACATGAGATTACAGTTCTCTTCTGTTAAGCCACAGTATTAGCTTTTGAGTCTAGTCATTCTAGGGCTGTATCTCACTGTGGACTTAATATGCCTATCCCAAATGACTAGTGATGATAAGTATGTTTTAATGTGCTTATTGGCATTCATATATCGTCTTTGGTGAAATGTCAATCAAATCCTTGCCTGTTTGCTAATTGGAACTGTCTTTTTATTCAGTTGTAAGAGTTCTTTATATATGCTAGATACAAACTTTTTTTTTTTTTTTTTTTTTTTTGTCTTTTTCGTGACCGGCACTCAGCCAGTGAGCACACTGGCCATTCCTATATAGGATCCGAACCTGCGGCGGGAGCGTCGCTGCACTCCCAGCGCTGCACTCTCCCAAGTGTGCCACAGGCTCGGCCCTAGATACAAACTTTTTATAAAATATGTAATTTGCAGGGCTGGCTGGTTAGCTCAGTTGGTTAGAGTGCAGCCTTATAACACCAAGGTCACAGGTTCAGATCCCTGCACTGGTCAGCCACGAAAAAAAAAAAAAAGTAATTTGCAAATATTTTCTATAGTCTATGGCTTGTTTTTTATTTTTAAACAGTGTTTTTTGAAAATAAAAGTTTTAAATTTTGATTAAGTCTCATCAAATCAATTTTTTCTTTTATAAATTGTGCTTTTAGAATCATGTCTAAGAACTCTTTTCCTTACCCAATGTAAAGAAGTTTTTCTCCTGTTTTCTTTTAGAAATTTTATATATATAAGGCCACATTCACAAGGTTCCTGGTGGAAATAAATTTTGAGGGGATGCTATTCAATCCAGTACAGCAGGTATATAATTACAGTGGATATGCCATAACATTAACTCCTTTCTCTCTGGTTCCATAATCTATTCTACCATGTGGATTCCCCTATAGGAGAAAAAGCACTTATCCATAAAAACCTGGTCACCTTGCCAGATTCACCTTTCACTCTCAGGTAATCATTCAGTATTTTATTTTATATATTAGTTCCTAAAGAGGTGGTTAACACAAATCAGTTCCAGAAAGAATGATAAAACTTTAACTATATTTTTAGAATTCTGTTTTTGATCTATATCCTGAAATACAAAATATGATGACCCCAACCAAGTAACGGCAAATGAAGTAAGTTTTCAAGAGAACACAAACAAGAAAAGCCAGAGATGCATATCTCTGTACTCTCTCCTCTATCTGCTATGGACACACTAACTTAAACCATGACCACAATTAAAATAGCTTACGGGCCAAGCCCCTGGCGCACTTGGGAGAATGCGGTGCTGAGAGCGCAGCGACGCTCCCGCCGCGGGTTCGGATACTATATAGGAATGGCCAGTGCACTCACTGGCTGAGTACCGGTCACGAAAAAGACAAAAAAAAAAAAAAAAAGCTTACATCAACGTCCATAAATGTAGTAAATTTATTAGAATGTCATTATATCAAGTCAGAAGACACTTCCATGGGTGGTTGCTATAGTCCTTTAACACTTACCGTTCTCAAACCATGTTAAAGAGAACAATGAAGTTTTACTGAATTATTTTGTTTCTAAAAATAAGAATTACAAAAACACTTACAATAACATGTCCCTTTGAGAGGGTTTCCCTGGTATCGATTTTCTACCTCACATCTAGGGGGAAAAAATGAAGATTATTTTCTATTGTTATTTAAAACAAAATATATATTCATTTTAAAATCAAGCAGATTCTTTTACATAAAATACAAACTGTTTTTGGGTTACTATAATGACATTTTTCATCATTACTCAGATCATGTGGACTAACGAGAACATGCATGAATTTTCAAAGTTGATTGCCCTTCAGTTCACACCACCAACTATATGAAAACAGTTGATAAACATTTGCCAAGGCACATGAAATAAATACGAATGTAATAAATCTAGACCCTATTTATTATAATGAAAAACACATTTTCACTTTTGTGTGGACTACATATCCTTCTAAAAGTGCAGTTAAAACATTTTTCAAATATTCATTTCTCACTTTTTCCTATTCCCCCTGGATAAAGTGATCCTGTTCTTTAAACAGAAATCAGAGAAGATTAAATACCAAGAATCACTTTTTTTCTGAAAAACCCTGAACAAGTGTTCACCTGTCTGAGGGGAGGGAGGGAAGTTCCACTCAAAAAGAATTATTAATTTCCCCATAGATGTCATCTATAAACATCAGCAAAACCATTTTCCACTTCACAAGCCATTTAGGCAAGCGCAACAGCTATGAACTATGAGGAAAGGAGGAAAAGTCTTGGGTGAAGCACTTTCCCCAGGTAAGGTAAGACAGGGATATTATGTCCTTTCATCCAGGGGATTATTAGCACTCGCTTATATCTATAATCTCTTGAAGGGACTTGAAAGTCTTACACCTCATATCTTCGTTGTATCCCCTAACTGAGGGCAAGAGTGATTAATTTTGTTCCATTGATTTTTCTGTTTAAAGGAACCTTGTATCCAAAAGTTAAATTTAATCTTTGATTAGAATTTTCTTCATGTATTGGCATTAGGGCAGCATGAAACTAGTAAACATATACGTTGATTTAAAACATAAAATGTAGACAGACCAATTCTCTGCTGAATACCACTATCAATGTCTTAATCACTGGTGGCATTATTACTACTGTTCTTTAAGAAAAACAAAGTTTACCAAAGATGTGTCTGCTTGTATCACTTCACTGTTTTGATACTAAACATTTCCCTCTTAAGTATCTTCTTAAGAGAATAAGTAAACCTGGATGCATGTGTTTTATGAGGTTTTCCAGTGAAGCAGATGTGCATGCTAATTGTGGAACAATCTCTGATTTCAACTCACCAGGACATTAAAACAATTACTGTCAGTCCCTCTATTGATAGAAAGGAAAATGAGGCTTGGCACAGTTCAGTGACTTGCCTTAAGAGCCCAGTGGAGGCAGAGCCAAGTCTGAAATCCCAAGTCTGCCTGGTGCTGAGTCTGCATCCTCATTGGTGGGGACTCCAAACCCTCCCCCAGATTTCCTTCACCGAAGAAAATGTTAGAGCAGAGGGATGTGTTAAAGCCATCTCCACTATCTGACAACCAAAACGCCAAATAATACTGCCACTAGAACACCAGTTCTTCCAACTCTATCCTTTGGAGGAGAGTGTACTCTCCTGACATGACAAAAACTGAGTCGTTGCTGAAGTTAAAACAACTAATCCAAATTACCAACCCACAAAATGTCCATACCACTCCAACATAAAAATGTGAATTAAAGAGCCATTAAGAAATGGCTGCTAAGCTGATGACCTCCTCAGTTTGGGGGTTGACCTGTCTTAAATAAAAAGCACAACATTTCAAAGTAGTCACTCCAGGGACCCCTCAGAGCACATGGCAACCAGTACAGGGAAGTGGGTGGCTCCTGGGGAAAGGTTGAGGCAGCTTAATGACCCCTGGCCATCCCTGGTGGAGCAGGGAGTGTGGTACTCACAGCTGGCACTCGTCCCCCTTGACACCCTTGGTGGTGCAGAAGCACTTGCCCGTGTTGGTGTTGCACAGCGATGCATGCCCATTGCACTTGCATGCTGGGGAGAAGGAAAAGAAATGGAGGTCACATCTCGCTTAAAAGATTACTACTACCAGAGACTTTCCCCAAACAAATAATTTTATCTGAATTGGGTTCGACAGAAAAGACAGATGAAAATCAGAGCATTTAATGGGTAAGAGTCATGATTTCTCAGCTAATGATTTCTCTCCAATAATGTAAAGGCAATGCTAAAGGAACCAAAGTCAGAGGACAGGAGGAAAGAGAATACTGGTTCCTACTGTCATCCTATTTTGATCTTTCAACAGACTCTCTTTTTCACTAGTACCATTCTTTCAATCATTCAATAAATATTTATGAAACATCTCTAGCATGCTAGGTGCTGGGTGTGGGGACCCAGACAGTCCCTGCCCATGTGGAGATGCTCTGAGTGATGACTTCCCTCTGGGGGTGGAGGCTGGTCTGGCTGCCCTCTGCCTCAGCTGAGGGGCCTTCTCTACAATGGCCACATTTTGCATCACACCAAGGCTCAGAAATGGAGTGGGATTCTAATGGCAAGATCGGCATTTCAGAGGCCCTTCAGAACCTGCCTTCTCTTCCCCCTTTGAGGAAAACAACTCTTCCCATCTCCTTCCTCTGGCCATCTCAGCACATTTCTTTCTTTCTTTTTTTTTTTTTTTTGTTTTTGGAGGCTGGTCAGTAAAGGGATTGAACCCTGCACCTTGGTGTTATCAGCGCCACACTGTAACCAACTGAGCTAACCAACCAGCCCCCATCTCTACCTTTTCTTATGCAACACACGAGTACAAGCTATCATAAATTCTATGCTCCAGTTGAAATAAATGAAAGTCTTTTTCCTCAATACCCTCTCACTTTACACTCTGTTTTTCTGTGACTAAATCAAAGGCATTAGGCTAAAGAGAAGTGCACTTTTAAAAATTAATTCTGTGGAGAAAAAAAATTACCCAAAGAAACCTATAAAACAGAATAGTGCAGAAATGGACAGAATGGATGCTGCAGTTAGAAACATGTGTTCAACTCTTGGCTCTGATAAGGGTGGGGTGGGGGATGCAGTGTATCAGTGAAAAGTAAAGGCCTGAAGTCAGTTTGCTTGTGTTTGAATTGAGTGTCCTCTACTTAGCTCTTCTTTAGCTCTTAACCTTAGGCATGCTACTTAACCTTTCTGAGTTTCAGTTTCCTTGTCCATAATTTGATGGGGATACATAGGTCTGTTGTGAAGATTGAATGACAGGTGTATGATAAAAAAACTATGCAGTCAGTAAGTCGTGGCTATTATCCTTAGCTAAGGAGTATACAATTGTAAGAGGAAAACATTAAAGATTTGGTACCACTCACAGTATTTAAAAACCATGCTTTCTACTGTGGATTGGGACTCTGAAAAATAAAGCAAGCTCTAAGTTCTGGACAATCATACTCAGGCCCACCCAGATAGGGGCATTTATAATGTCACAGAGAAAAATCCAATTTTTCTAGATGGTAGCTGCAGATATGGGGATGATGGCACCTGGAGGTACAACCAGTAGTTAAGGTCAGCATGTATTGCATGTGGTTCCCAGCTTGGCCACATCTTGCTGAGACCTTGGGTGGGTTACTTGATCTTGGGAATAAAAGTGCCTATGTCTTAAGTGGCTGTCAGCACAATGCCTTTACACTCAAAAACACATTTACACACAAAAATGTTAGGTACTCTGATTAATATCCAATGGATGGAGTCTATTCATAAGGAGTGGGAAAAATATGTTTACTGAATACCCTTTAATCCAAGCAAGAAATTTTATTTAAGAGTAATGGAAAAAGACACTGGAAGGGTAATAATAATTGCTCATATCTACTGAGGGTTGACTGTATGTCATGTATTCCTCTGACTGCTTTAATCTCAACAACCACCCTATCCTCATTTTACAGATGAGGAAACTGAACCCCAGAGAGGTTAAGGGACATATAGCTAGAATGCTACCTCTCTCTTGGCTGGTCTGGGATCAGATTCTGAAGGGCCATGTTAAGGAGTTTGGAGGCAGGATCTGGGAAGTAGGTAGAGATTTCCTTTCTTATTTTTCCTGCTCAGAACTTGAAAGGTCTTTCAACTAGAGGACTCATTATATTTTTCAGTTGGAAACTAGAACAAATCAAAAATCAGTTC
The DNA here is from genome assembly GCF_027409185.1 of Cynocephalus volans. Classification (NCBI taxonomy): domain Eukaryota; kingdom Metazoa; phylum Chordata; class Mammalia; order Dermoptera; family Cynocephalidae; genus Cynocephalus; species Cynocephalus volans. Next base: position 24,411,845 of record NC_084460.1, read on the forward strand.
ATTGGTGTTAACGTCATTTATAAAAATATGATTTATGTTCTGACAGTAAAATGCCCTGTTGTTTGCAGACTTCTATTTGACATGCATGGGTAAACATGGGACTATTTAAATCTTTAAAATATACTAGAAGTATTAAGGAGTCTGGCTCCTGGTTAAAAACCTATGTGTGATTTTTCAAGCCTGAACTTAGGCAATTACAAGGGCTTTGCCTGGCAGGCTGCAGGGGGAAAGCTGCCCTCCCTGCAGCAGCCTTCTATATGGTAAGTGCCTGCAGTCTCTTAGGGAGTTGCAGTAAAGGTCTCTGGCACCCAAGCAAGTCATGTTCTTCATATAATATGCTTGCCTAGCCAGGCACCTTCATTCTTGGGTGTCTTTACTTGAGGCTTTAGGCTGAGGCCTTCTTCAGGTGTCTCTGCTGAGGCCTCCTTATGGGGGGAAGAGGGGAGACCCTGAAGACACTTTTCCCACTGTGACTCAGGACCCAGGACGTTCCCACCCTTCACTCTCCCCATGACCTCCGGGTCCATAACACTCTCACTGTCAGAGCCTTTAGTTCAGAATTCGTCCACAATCAGACGATCCTATGTCTCTCATATCCACCTGACCTGAGACAGCACACTGTTCCCTTGTTATCCCATGGCAAAATGTGATGAAAGGCTTAACTCTTTCATTTTGGCTTGCTGCTTTAACTGGCTACTCCGACACCTGACTGTTCAGCTCTCCCTGCCAGCCCAGCTGCACTCCTGACAAGTATGACTTAATAACAAATGTAGTATCCAAAACAAAGTGGATTTTTCCCTCCTAGATATTTATATCAAATAGAACTAATCAAACACCTGATTTGCAATCAGTAAACCTGGCCAATTTGACTTACGCTGACATTTCCCTCCGTTGGTGGGATCACCATAGAAGCCGGATATGCAGGTCTCGCAGTGCTTGCCTGTGGTCAGGTTCTCACACTTCTCACAGATACTCTGATTGATGCATTTGCTGTGGCCATTGCACTGGCAAGCTGAAAGAAAAAGAATTTCAAGCGGCTTGTCCCATGGCATAACTGACTGGAGTAAGTTTGACATCTAAATGTAAAATCATCTCAATTGGCCCTCTAAAAACAGTTCGAGAAATAAGATCAAAATATCAAAAAAGAGCTCGTCCAGGAAAACCAGAAATACATCTCAGTAAGGTGAAAGTCCATAGCAATATTAAAAAGTAAGTTTTGTTGTTATTTGCTATAAAAAAACCATCTATGCTCATGATAGTATATTTGAAAAACATAAGAATGGGGGGAAAATCATATACAATTTCACCACCTAGAGACCACTGTTCATATTTGGTATCTTTCTTTCCAGTATTTTTCTATACAGTTTTACAGAGCTGCATTCATATTAATACTCAATTTTGATTTCTTAACTTAAATCACAATTATTTTACCACATTATTTCATTTATCATAAACAAAACTTTAAATGGCAGAATGATTTCTATGAATCCTAAATTATTCAACCATTCCTCTACATACTAATAGTTTGCTTTAAATTTTTCATTATTAGAAAAATATATAAATATTTAAAATATATATATATAAATATTTCCAGAAGTGGGATTACTAGGACTGCTCAGGACAGCCGTGCAGGCTGTGCACTGCAGAACTCGCAGGGGGTGGGGGGGGGGTAGGGGGTGGGGAATGCCATTCATGTAGTGCACAACCTGCACCACCATAAGCAGAATCTTTGTCTTGGTTGATCAATGTGATGTGGTTTTCCACCATCTTGGCAGCTTTCCATAGCCTTGCATCTGTGTTTGTCCACCTGTTATCTACCCCATCCCTGTAGGTATTTGAGTTGTTTAATACAGATTACAACTGTAAAACTTAAAATAACTGCACCAAAATTACTTAAGATGTGTGGGATATGTATTTTGTTTCTGTTTGATGAGCAAAGGGTAAAGTACAATACACATACAAAATGTAATACTAAAATCATTTACCTCCAAAATTTGTATTCTGGTTCAAGATAAAAAGACTGAGAAAAGCTTCTCTCTCTCTCTCCCCCTTCAAAATCCCATACAAACTTCAGAAGAAATGTAAAAACAAGCATAAATCAACAAGAGTGTGGGATAAGTGGAAAAGGTACTATCAGAAGTACTAAAAGATACTTTTGAAGTTTTCAACAATTTCTAGAAATTAAAAAGCTGATGGGATCAAACCTAACAGAAAAATGGGACATCTGTATCCTAATGTAGAAGGAAGGAACTGCCAAAGTGACTAGATGTACTTTATCAATTGATACCTGAAAAATCCAGCAGAGACTGGGAGCCAGAGCAGGCCTCAGGAGAGTGACAGATACCAGGAACTGGCACACAACCTGCTCTGTGCCTACTCACCAGCTGGCTGATGCATCTGTCCAGGGGCTGCAGTGGGAAAGGACAGTTCTGGGTGGGGTGAGTAGGGTATGAGAGGCCGAGGTCCAGCAGAGACTGGGAGCCAGAGCAGGCCTCAGGAGAATGACAGATACCAGGAAGTGGCACACAACCTGCTCTGTGCCTACTCACCAGCTGGCTGAGGCATCTGTCCAGGGGCTGCAGTGGGGAAGGACAGTTCTGGGTGGGGTGGGTAGGGTATGAGAGGCAGGGGAAGGGAGGTTAGGGTCAGAAAGTAAAATCAGGGCAACACACTAGCTTTCTTTAGGTTGCCATAACTAATCCAAGGGGGAGAGGCACTTGTCACAACCGTGAACATGTCAAATGCATCTGGGCATCTGGGTCCCCAGTTCCTTCCTTCCTCCTATGAGGGAAGAGTGCAAACCACTCAACAGCCAAAGCAGATCACAACTGGGGAGTCCTGAGGCTGGTACTCCTCCCTTAGGATATCACACCACACTTTCACAACAGCTCAGTACACCCAAACACTGGCCAATACATCTGTTATAAATACAGATCAAACTTGAAGATTCACCAGTATAAGAAAATTCTTAAACTACAAGCACCATCAGGATAAACATGCAGAGCTAATCCTGAAAGAAGGGTTAATGCAAGAAACAGAATGAAAAATACTAATTTTAGCCTATTCAAAGAGGACTGAATTATTGCATCCACAAAATAAGAAAGCAAGTTCTGCAAAAAACACGCACAATATTTAGAGCGCTTACAAAATATAAAAGGAGAAATAAAACCAAATTAGAGACAAAACAAAAAATCCTCAATAGATTAAACAGGAGAATACATAACGATAAAAAGTTATCTGCAAGAAAGTACTCTGATCTATATGCCAACAAATTTGATAACTCAGATGAAGTAGACAAATTCCTAGAAAAACCCAGATTACCAAAACTGGCTAAGCAGAAACAGAAAATCTGAATTAATCTATAACAGGCAAAGAGATTGAATTTTTAAAAATGTTCCCACAAAGAAATGCCCAGGCCCAGATCGCTTTACTCATGAATTCTATCAGCATTTAAAGAAGAATTAATGCTAATCCTTTACAAACTCTTCCAGTACTTAGGGAAGGGAGGAATACGTCCCAACTCATTCTACGAGGCCAGTACTACCAGGGACCAAAGAAAACTACAAATCTATATCCCTCAGGAATACAGACACAAAATCCCCAACTAGGTAAGTCGAATCCAACAATGTATTAAAAAGGATTATACATCATGACCAAATGGGCTTTGTCCCAAGAATGCCAGCTTGTTTTAACATCCTTAAATCAATTAATGTAATATATAGTGTTAACAGAATAAAGAACGAAACTACAAGATCATCTCAATAGACACTAAGAAAGCACTTGACAAGATCCAGTACCCATTCATGATCAAAAAACTATTAATAGAAGGTAACTTCTCAACCTGACAAAGGGCATGTCTGAAAAAGCTAAACCAATGTCATATTTAATAGAGAAAGACTGAATTCTTTCCCCCTAAGAAAAGGAACAGGACAATGATGTCCACTTTCAACCACTTTCATTCAACATTATACTGGAGTGTCTAGCCAGAGGAACTAGCCCTAAAAAAAATAAAATAAAAAGGTATCCAGATTGGAAAGGAATAAGTAAAACTGTCTTTATTAACAGATGACATAATCTCATTATGTAGAAAATCCCAAGAAATTCACAATTTAAAAATGAGCAAAGAATTTGAAGACATTTCTCCCAAGAAAATATACAAGTGGCTAACAAGATGCTCAACTTCATTAGTCATCAGGGAGATGCAAATCAAAACCATAATACGAGGGGCTGGCTTCTTAGATCAGTTGGTTACAGTGTGGTACTGATAACACCATGGCCCAGGGTTTGATCCCTGTACTGGCCAGCTGCCAAAAACAAAAACAAAAACCAAAAAAAACACAATGAGATCAATTTCTCATCCACTAGAATATCTGTAATAAAGACAATAACAAGTGTTAGTGAGGATGTGGAGAAATCTGAACCTTCATACACTGTTGGTGAGAACATAATATGGTGCAGCTACTTTGGAAAACTTCATGCTGTTTAGTCCTCATTTCCACTCCCAGCCCTAGGAAACCACTAATCATCTACTTTCTGTCTCTACATATTTGCCTTTTCTGAACATTTCATATAAAGAGTATCACACAATATGTAATCTTTTGCACTTGGCTTCTTTTACATAGCATGTTTTTGAAGGTTACCCATTTTGTAGAATGTCAGTACTTCATTCATTTTTATTGCCAAACAATGAATATACCACAATGAATGTACCATATTTTGTTTATCCATTCACATGCTGACAGATACCTGAGTTCTTTTCACTTATGCTTATGAATAATTCTGTTATGAGCACTCACATACATGTTTTTTTGGGGTGACGTGTTTTTAGTTCTCTTGTGTATGTTCCTAGGAGAGGAACTGCCGGGCCATATAACTCTATGTTTAATTTTTTGAGGAAGTGCCAAACTGATTTCCAAAGTAGCTACACCATTTAACAATCCTACCAGCAATGTATGAGGGTTCCAGTTTCTCCACATCCTTGTCCACACTTGTCATTATCTGTCTTTTTGATTATTGCCATTTCAGTGGGTGTGAAATCGTACCTCGCTGTGGTTTTGACTTGCATTTCTCTAATAACATACCATGTTGAGTATCTTTTCATGTGCTTATTGGCTATTTGTTTTTCTTCTTTGGAGCTATGTCTATTTAAGTCCTTTACCCATGTCTTATTTGGGTTATTTGTCTTTTTATTGTTGAGTTTTAAGAGGTACATATTCTGGGCATTAGATTTTTATCAGATATATGATTTGCAAATATTTTCTCTCATTTTGTGGGCTGTCATTTCATCTGATATATTCTTGACATTAATAGAAAAGCACTGATTTAAATAGTTCACTAAAAAGTTAACTCCTAGTAGATCAGAAGTAGAATTGTAGATCCTCAAAATCTTAGAGAGGAAAAAAAGGAACAGAGAAAATTTAATTCACTTTAGTAGACAATAAACTGGTCTCTCGTATTATTTTGATTTTTCCTGTTCTATTTTCTTTTATGAGAATGGCTTCTTTACATCCCTTGCCCACTTTTTCTGTTGGGTTGACATTTAGAGTTTTTCTGGAAGGCAGGAGTTTACATACTCCGGATGATAATCAGTTGTTATATATAATGCAGGTATCATCTCCCAATCTGTCTCTTGCCATTTACCTTTGTTTATAGTGGTCTTTCCCTTACAGAAGAAATCCTCACAAAAAGCTCTACAGTCAATGGCACTGTCTGACAGGCTCTTGGACAAGTTTTCACCCACTAATCTTTTGGGAGTCTGCACCTGTCCAGCCTCTCCTAACTGCTCTGGAAGCCCACAGGCACATTTCCGAGTATTCACTTCAAGTCTGAATCAAAGACTGATTTCCTTGAGTTGGTTTCTCAGGATCCCACCCCTACCCCCAACCAGGTCCAGGTTTTGGGCTAGTTCCTGGTCTATTCCTTCTTGCACCTACCATTGGAAGAAAGAGAGAAAAAAGGGGGTGGGGAGGAAGAAAGGAGGAGAAAAAGAAAGGAAGGAAAAAAAAGGAGGGAAGAAAAGAACGGAAGGAGGGAGGAAGAATAAAGAGGAGGAAGGGAGAGAAGAGGGAAGGAGGAAGGAAAAAAAGGGGGATGGAAAAGAGGAAGGAAGAGAGAAGGACTGAATTTTTCCCCTTGCCAAAAGGGTAAGAGACTCTTTTCCCTCTTCCTTTCCTCAGAGTATTTCAGTAAAAAAAACCCTCAAAACAAAAAACACCTTGTGTTTATAAATTCTTCCTCTGTTCCTTTGATATGTATGCAAATCATTTTAAAAGTTAAACAGGCCTCTTGCTAGCATTACAATCCAGGGATGTTTTTCTTAAGGGCCTGGGAGCCATCTCTTTAAAATGTAATAACATCAAGGAAGACAGATCCCCAAGCAAGTCACCTTGGGAATTTAGCCTATGTACACTGTGCCAAGCTGTAACCCCACCTGTTTTCCATAAAGATACAAAAAGTTTTACTTTTTCTTTGGATAAAGGCAATTAACTAAAACAGGTAGCTACCCCAATTACCAGTTGACTTTAGAATGAACTAAGAAAGAACGGATTGCAAATAGTGCTGTCAAATCCTCTCTTATGAGAACAAGTTATGGTTTATCTTAAGAACATGTATATGTTTGGTTATTAAAAGTATGAGATTTCTGTCTTTGCAATCTCATTAGAGGGCTGCCTGCAATGTGTACTACAGTCTGGTTCAATACTTATTCAATAATAAACCTGTTTTCTTTCTTTTCTACATTTGTGAAGGGGAATTTCTGGGTTGGCAGATATTATTTTTAACTTTTTCCAACAATTACCATGATGTATTTTTAAGTAAAAAGCAAACTGTAGAACAATATATATAATATGCATAGTATATAGCATAATTCTTTTTATTTTAAAAAATATAAATTGGCATGTCTGCAGGTATCTGTATCAAACTGTTAAAAGTTTTTACCTTCATGAAGAACTGGAGATGAGAAAAAAAAATGCCAGTTTTTATTTTATACACATGTGTAATATTTAATTTTTTATAATGAACATATATTATTTTATAACAAAGGTTAGCAAAATAGCTCAGTGGAAGTTTTCAATATTTTCATTAACTGACATTAGAAATATTTTTCACATGAAACTATTTCTCCTAAAATGATCTGCTACTTATATTTTTTTCTTAAAGGAAATCTATACAAACAACATTGCTTTCAAGGTTGTACTTGTAAATAGGTAGCAAAACACATGAATTTGGACAAGACATCTTACCTGGACATTGAATGAAAGACCAGTTGTATCTGCTGTCCTCCAGACACATGCTGGAATTGAGAAGAGGCTGTGGATAGAGATTTCCTGTAGGGGCCTGTGAAGGCATCTTCACTGGTCCTTTATAGGAGCCCTCTATGCATTTTCCTTTGCCAGTATTGCTGGGATCAGTACACCAGCCACAGCCTGGTTGCTCCAAGCAATGACTACAGGTACAGTAGCCTGAACAATTCTCAGCTAAAAAAAAAAAAAAGTTGTATTCATGTATTTAAATTACCTTTTTCTTAATAGACTATTTAACTTCTGTGAGTCAAAATTACTATTCTATCATGATCATTTAAATGAAATAATAAATTTAAAGAGCCCAATATTTTTGCCCAGCATATATTAGGGATCCCTTTCCTTTTCTCTCAATCCCAGAATGTTGGAGGCAGAAGGGGCCTTTAGAGGTCATCTATTGGAAAATATTTATTTTACGAATTAGGAGATTAAGACATGGAGACATTACATGGACTGAACCATATGACCCTGAAGCTGGCCAAGTTATTTCTGTACTCTGTGAACTATCCTACATTGATTTATTTGTGTCACTGTACTTGATTCTGTGTGAAGGTTCTCATTAGGCAGGAGAGAGTTGAGCAGGTCAAGTCTGGTCTTGTCCCTAAAATGTTCAGAGGCTGAGAGCAAGGCCCCATGGCAAGAGTTGTCACCCACAAACAGGGCACCTGTGAATGCCTAGAGCTCACTTTGTTACTTACGGGGGCAGCTGCTCATTGTATACCACTCCATACACTGTCCGAAAGGGAAAGAGGCCACATAGGCATTGGAGTCCACACACTGCTTCATGTTGCTGCACCACATGCACTCGGAGCTGCCGCTGGTGCATTCTCCACATGCTGTCCTCAAGGCACATGGCGTCCGGCACTGCTTGGCACTGTGGTTCGCTGGGAATTAAACCCAAGAGAGATACTTAAGAGTTCCCACCATGTCAGCTAAGGTCAGACTTTTCAAGTGTGGGTTGTGGTGTTGACTCCTAGGATGCTATAAATTCTCTTCTATGCCTCTGTATTCCTCAGACAACTGACAGTACCTTCCTAAATCTGGACATCATGTAATTGGAGTCCAGCCTCCCCAAACAACCCACAGTGTCACCTATTGCTTGTGAGTCCCTCTGCAGGAGGATAAAGTTTGCCTTGGGCTTGACCATGTGCAGCAGAGGCTGGCCCTGGGCCTGCCTCGTGTCACAGAACTGCTCTCATCAGCTTTCTCCCCACTGACTCTCTTTCTGAACACTGTCCCTGCAGTGATTTGCTTGCTTTTCTAATCTTTTCTTTGTTTTTATTTTCCTTTTTTGTTTTCTTCCACAGTATTTGTCTGCCAACACCAAGAAATTTGCCTTTAAGAGCAAATGTTAACACTTTTTGTGGTTAGCAAACCAATCAATCTCACTGTTAATTAGAATATTAGGTTCTTTGATTTGTGTCAGTTATTTCTGATTTTGCTTATGGCTCAAGCCACAGACTATTCCCTGCTACTTTTAAAATTCTGGGTTATACTATGCTTCATATGCTCAAAATCAATACTCCATCCGTTTTCAGGACTGTTTCACACAACTCAGTACTTAACTAAGCCTCCTATGGTTTCTCTTTCAATAAACTTCCCATAGCACCTCATTCACCCGTGTACTTACCAGGCCTTTCACAGACGCTACCATTGAGTGGGTTGATGCAGGTTGCAGCCTTCAAACCCCGAGTACTGGGTTCTGACAAGATTCCACAGAATCCAGCATCACTGGGCTCAGATGGCATCCACTGCAGTAAACTATTTGTAAATGGGGACATATCTTCCCAGCACCAATAGGACACATTAATCTTCCGAAGGCCAACCCATGGGGTTAAGGTGAGCTTGGACTGTGGACAAAATAGACACAGCTATGAATACAACCAATGTCTTGACCAAAACACACTTCTAGATAAAAACTATTAAGTTAAATATACTCCAAAGATACAGAAAAACCTCCTTATACCCTGACTCAGCCATCACAGATTAGATCATCACTTCAATATGGCCATGTTACAAAGAACAAAAATATACTCAGAGAAGATAATGTATCAAAAATTTCAGAGATTAATAGCAAAGCAATAATTGAGTTCCAACATTTCTACATCCTATGACAAATGCTATGAAAAGACAGCCACCCCCAAACTTGGTTTAAATGCCCATTCATACACAAAATCATCTTACCAATATCTGCTATATGCCTATCCTCCCATTATTAACTAAGCCTGTTTTGGGGTCCTGATCAGTTCAGATGATTAAAGATTCCCATCCTTAGCCATAGGGGTTACTGCTTGGTACTGAAATTTCCTCTCCCAGCTTTACTGAGGAATAATTGACAAAAACTATATATATTTAAGGTGTACATGATGTTTTTACATGTATATACTGTGAAATGATTACCATAATCAAGCCAATTAACATACCCATCACATCACATAGTTACCACTGTGTGTGTGTGTGTGTGTGTGTGTCAAGAATATTTAAAATCTACTCTTAGAAAATTTCAAGTATATAAGGGTACTTCTAAAAGTTTGTGGAAAACAAAATTAAAAGATAATATGAATCTTCCATGAACTTTCTGAAGTACCCTTGTACAATACAGAATTATTGACTAGAGTCACCATGCTGTACATTAGATCTCCAGTACTTATTCATTCTGTTTAACTGAAACTTTGTACCCTTTAACCAACATCTCTCGATTCCCCACCCCAACCCCCAGGCCCCTGGCAACCACCATTCTACTCTCTGCTTCTATGAGTTATTTAGACTTCTTGAGATTCCACATGTAAGTGAGATCACGCAGTATTTGTCACTCTGTGCCTGTCTTGTATCAGTTAGCATAATGTCCTCCAGGTTCATTCATATTGCCCCAAATGACAGGATTCCCCCCCCTTTTTTAAGTCTGAATAATATTCCATCATATCTCTCTCTCTCAATCACATTTTCTTTATCTATTCTTCCTACGTGGCACTGGATTTTATAGGGAATAATAGGACAATGAACCCTTGGGACAGTCTCTGTCATCTGCTCTCCTGAAATTTCCTTCTTCTCAATGCAATTAAAAAAATTTTTCAAATTATAAAAAATTTCAAAGTATAAAGTTTTGCTGAGAAATGAAAGATATTCCTAATTTTGGTAGTTATAAAACAAAATGTACAATGTATTTCCATTTTTCAGAGGAAAAAATATACATGCCTATTAAAAGATGTAAAAGAAATAAATATATCCAAAAGTAGTTATTTTTAGTTATTACAATAAGTAATATTTTTCTTATCTTTATTGTTAGTATTTTCTAAATTTCCTTTGACATGTTTTTTTTTTAAGGAAAGAAAGATAATTAAAATATCTTTTTAAAAAATTTTTAATTTTTATTGACTCATAACTGATTATATTTTTGGGGTTCAACGTTGACATATGTTGATCAAATCAATATGACTAGCATATATATTGTTACAAATCGTAATTATTCTTTATGCCCTTTGTCAAATCTCTCCCTATCCCCCTCTCCCTCCCCCCCCACCTCTAATAACACTAGATTTCTTCTCTCCTTCTGAAAGAATAATGGTTACTCTGTTGATTTGTTGCCTATATGATCTGTCAATGCTGAGAGGTGTAATCAGGTCCCCCAATATTATCATAGAGCAGATGCTTCTTCTGTCACTCTGGAATGGGCTTTGTGGAGAGAGATGTCCTCTTCTTTTCTTTGGTCTCTGCTGGTGACTCTCCTTGTGTCAATGCACTCCAGTGGCTGGTGGACCATGTCCATGGTCGTTGTGTGTCTAGCCGCTTTCATTGTAGCCATGGTTATGGTAGTGGCTCTGGTGTGCCACCCATACAGAGTTGATGTTTTTGGCATGCTCCTTGGCGCTGGTGGTGTGCCTGGTTGGGGGGGGGCCCATCCCTGGCTCTATACCTCAGGTCCACAGGTGGGCTCTGAGGCACTGGCAGTGTGTCTGGTTGTGGGAGGAAGGTCTGGTCCCTGGCTCCATACCTCAGGTCCCTGGGCAGGCCCCAAGGCACTGGCGGTGTGCCTGGCTGTGGGAGGGGGATCTGGTACCCGGCTCCATACCTCAGGTCCCTGGGCAGGCCCTGAGGTGCTGGTGGTATACCTGGCTGTGGGAGAGGGATCCAGTCCTGGCTCCATGCCACAGGTCCTTAAAATACTTTTTAAAAGCCCTTCAATAATTCTCTTTGCCCTCATATAAAATTCAAAGCCATTAGCATTGTAGACAAGGCCTCTCAGGATTTGGCCTTAGTCCTTTCTTGAGGCCTAGCTACAGCAATTCCTTCTCATTGAGCCTGCAGCCAGCCATTCAAACTTACCTGCAGTTCACTCAGTGAGTCATTTCCTCACTCTCTACATCCTGCATGGGGGGTACCAACGCACAGGGAGCCCTTCCTTCTTCACCTTCCGGGTTACCTCTTCCCAGCTCTCTACCAGCCAGCCTCTGCCCTAAAGGCTAGGTTTGATCCCTTTCTTGTTTCCCAACACAAATCTGGGCTTTACAGACTAGACTACGTCTACAATTTAGTTGTCTCTCATCTGCCAGTCTTATCACAAAACTGTGAATTTCTGTTTTATAACGGCAGCCACAGAAGATTAGACTACCCAGAATCTTTCAGAGCTAGAAAACCCAAGGAAGAGAGAAAAGGGACCAGAATATACCTGTGGCTAGCTGGGATGGTTGAACCCTTCTAACCAGGTTTTTTTTATTGAATTAAAACTGATTATACATATTTTTAGGGTTCAACATTGAGATATGTTGATCAAATCAATATTACTAGTATATATATTGTTAGAAATCATAATTATTCTTTATGCCCCTTGTCCAATCACTCCCTCCCTCTCCCCCCCCCAACTACCCTAGATTTCTTCTCTCCTTCTGAAAGAATAATGGTTACGTTGTTGATTTGTTGCCTAGATGATCTGTCCAATGCCAAGAGGTGTGATCAGGTCCCCCAATATTATCACAGAGCAGATGTTTCTTCTGACACTCTGAAATGTGCTTTGTGGAGAGAGAGGTCCTCTTCTTTTCTTTATCTCTGCTGGTGACTCTCCTCATGTCAATGTGCTCCAGTGGCTGGCGGACCATCTGCACGGTGGTTGTGGTGTCTAGCTGCTTTTGCGGCAGTCATGGTTACTGTGGTAGCTGTGGTGGGCCACCTACATGGAGGTGATGTTTTTGGCATGCTCCTTTGTGCTGGCAGTGTGCCTGGTTGTGGGGAGTGTCCAGTCCCAAGCTCCATATCTTGTGTCCCCAGGCAGGCCAGGAGGCACTGGTGTGATGTGCATGGTTTTGGGATGGGGTCCGGTCCCCTTCTCCATACCTCAGGTCCCTGGGTGGGCTCTGAGGGGCTGGCACGGTGTGCCATAACCAGGTATTTTTTCAGAGATGTGGACTTGAGAGTCAGTGACAGACACCTCAGGATAATGGTCAGAGCTGTGAGCCATCATTTTCTAAGGAAGTGAATGACTATGAGTAAGGTCAGTTGACAGCCAAGGACAGAGTGCTGGGAGAGGGCCACATTTGGGGGTGAAGAGAAGAGAAACAAACAACATGACCATCTCTGATGGATGCTATGAAATTTGAAAAAGCAATCAAAATATCATAAAATGCCAAATGTGGCCACAGTATCCCTTGAGGTAAGCACATTAAGAATGTGATACCAATGTCTGAGTGTCCACACCATATGAAAGTTGCACTGGAAAAAAAGATTAACTGGAGAAAAGTAAAACTTATAAGACACTGCCCAGTCTTGGAATGGCCCTTTAAGTGGTACAGAAAGGTCACATGCAGCCAGGACCCAGGCCACACTTTCCATACCTTCACATGAGGAAGGCTGCACCCAAGGAAGTGCTGCTGTTAACTCTTCCCTGCATAATAGGAAGAACATTTCCACCAAACTTCTCTGTACCGATGCCAACATTGCTGAAAGGACTTTGTTCTATGAGTATCTACTTAATTGAGGGTAGGATCACAGTTCTAGGACTTTGAACTAAAATGACAAAATGTCATTGTGAAATATCAACTACACGCCACCTGAGAGCACTGATTGGACAGCAACAGAACTTGAGACTTTCTGAGCTCAGAAACTCTTGACAAGAAGCTGCTCTCTTCTTTTGGGCTGGCAGGTCTAAGAAAGACCCAAATAGATGTACATTTCTTAGTGGTGATCATATATACACTGTAATAATACCTTAAATCTAAGGGACTCACTCAGGTGGCTTAATCCAACCTAGCTAATTATCAGTGACTTCTCCCTTCCAGCAGAATCTAGAGATAAAACAGATATGAAATCATCTACTGACATCACCAGAGTATGTGCAGGTATACACACATTATCATTCATCCCACATATAATTATTCACATCCTGTAATTTATTTAACAGATATAACTAATAAAAATATACAAAGTATTAAAAATTTTAAGATAAGAAAGAAGGCAGTAAAGGAAGAGACTCTGACAGTGTAGCTCCAGTCTATGGTACTTCTTATACTAGCATCCTCCTCTTGCAGAGCACATCACATGCATCCACAGCCTTCCATATGAGAGCTGTAGTCATGCCCTCAGGAGAAAGTGGATAGTAGATACTTAAGTTCTGAGCATTTTAACTCACCATGCTCTGTGATGACTGCATTATTCGCAGCTGTTTAAGGACAAATTCTACCTTCTTCTGGGTTGTAAGAGAGGCCAAAAAGGCATTGTGGTTCCTACAGGACAATTTAGCATTGTCATAATTCTCCTTGGCAACAGTAATTTTCAAACACGAGTTTCCAACCAAATGCCAGCCAATGCCACAGATATTTTCTTTAACAAAGGGGAGGTGGGGAGGGGGAGAGAAAAAAAAAAGAGTTTTAGAAGTCACACAAAACTACTATATTACTAGTTCAAATTACTGAACACCTAAATTATCTTTGTGATTTGAATTCCAGGTACTTTATTAGGATATGGTGAGGCCACAAGACACACTACTAAAGACCAAATACAGAAAAAGAATTAAAAAGCTGTTTATCAGTCACATTTCCTGGATTTCAAGAAGCATATTCTGAGGTTATCACTCCTGTACCTTAGAGGATGCCAATGTTAGATTAGTACACCTCCTTTTGAAGAACATTTAGAAAGGATGTAAAATCCTGACTGAAGTGCAGATGAATGGACACGAATATGGGAAGGGTAGGGTAGAAAACTTTAAGAATGGAAACGAGTTGGGGAATGAATAAATCTAGTCTCCAAAAGCTGCACTGTTTTCATATCATCAGGTGGAAGGTACAATCGGAAAAAACCAAAGTAATACAGCTGCTGTTCACAAGGCAAGCTTGTAATCTGCTACTTGTGAGCATACTGAACCTACACAGGGTACTGCACAGAAGCTATGAATGCTTCCTGGAAGACAGTGAATGAACGAAGCAACTTCACCAGAACCAAAGCATCAGCAGTGTTCATTAACAGTAACAGTCACTGAAATAAATGGAAAGTGCCACGGGAAAGAGATCACCTAAGAGTAGATAAAGAATATGCTCTTCAAAGTGTGGCATTAGCAACTAGTTAAAATGCGGACTCTAGGGCCCTATCCCAGACTTGTACCTAGGATGCCTTTTAGCAAGATCTCTAGGTCTTTTGCTATACATTAAAGTTTGAGACACACCATGATAAAAAAAAAAAAAACAAAAAGCCCATTCTGCAAGTTGAATCAAATACTTCCAAAGGGCATTCAGAAGGGGCCTAGTCCAACCCAACTGCCCTGCACGTGCCTCAGATGTTGTGAAGAGCCATGGAAGTCCTCTTTCCTGGACATCCTGGTTGAGCAAATATATCACAGGGGTTCAGTCATGGCTGGTTGGCCTCACACCTTAAACTCATCATCCAGAACCTCAGAAGTGCCATAAATTGAGGTTTTCAGGGCTGGAGATCACCCCAGGAGGTGCTGCTGACAGAAATATCTCTGCTCTCCCTCTCACAGAAGGAAGCCCCTCGGCAGGTGCCGACAACCAAATCCCAGTGGTCAATAAGAAGAACTCTTCATAAAGTGTCCAGCAGACAGGCTGCTAAAACTGCTGCATTCTAGTCCCAGGTTATTACAGCAGGGTGAGGAGGTAACAATGAAGAAGTTTCAAGAATATGAAGCCGAGCTGTCATTCGATTCTCCAGAGCAATAGATGATGCCTCACTTTATTTCAAAGGATAGTGGAAGCAAATACTTAAGAACTGTGTTATAGTTTAAAATAAATAAATAAATAAATAGCCATAATCTTTGTGAGGGGAACGAATGGATAGAATTAGCTTCTACCCTGTTAGGTTCAACCCCAGCTGTACAATATTTGGGGGGGGGGGTAAAGTTCTGGACCCACACACACCAAGATGCCCCTGCAAGGCCTACCAGGCAGGGCGATGCACTCCTGATTCCGGGGCTCCCACTGGCAGTTCTGGTCTAGAGCACAGCTCCTGCAGCTGGTCTTCTTGTTACAGTAGTACATGGGGTTATCTTTGGGGCAATTCTCATAACTGGAAATGGAGATCTAGAACACAGTAAACAAAAGCTTTTCTCTTATATCCACAGAGACAACTCATGGTGAGGACCACTAGGATAATAAAGGTAGCAAAACCTAATGGAAGAAGCAAACTGCAAATAAATAAAGAAACAGACAAATAAACAGATAAGATGCAGATGATGCAGCACTGCAGTGGGAACACTACAGTGGAATGTTCTGATCTAGAACATGTGTTTAACTGGCAAGGAAGCAGCCCACTCTTTAACACACCATTCCTCTCATATGTCATTCTCATATATCATTCCTCTCATACAACCTGCTCATATGTAAAATGGGAATGCTGAACTTTCTGTTTTTCAAATGCCCACTCAAGAGTCTAAAAGTTTTTATTATTTTATGAACTGCATTAGACTAACAAAAAATGTCTTATAAACTGTCGAAACTATAAAAGCTGGGTCATCATATCTTTTTAAATCTTTTATTATATCCTAAATTTTAAAAATCATATATAGTGAGCTCTGAAGTTATGCTGAGCCAAGACATAACATAAGGCAAGGAGATTTTGCAGTCTGTCATTTCTACCATTCAATATGGGCTGCCTACGCACCTGACTCACTCTCAGTCTCCAGCCCTAACTTGCTCCCAAAAGCTTGCACAGATAGAGTGAACTCACCATTACAAGCCTCAAACCAAGGATCTAGTACTTACCACAGCCATGCCCAGGGACAACAGTCCTTACACACCAGTTCTACCTTCTTCTAAAAACCACACACAAATCACTGTGGCTGGCAGGACCCTTGGAATTAGGACGTATAGAACATCCCTTCCTAAAAGAAAACCTGAGCAATAATAAGATCCTAATCTACATCCTATTTCAAAAATAACTCTAGGCCATTATTTATACCATACACATATAATCCAAACCTAAGCCCAATTAGGATTTTTCTATTCTCTGAAATTCTTGAGAAAGGGCTCCTGACCTGGCCTTCCGTGCAGTTGTGGTTCCTAGGGACACAGTGGTCATTGCACCAGTGGCAGTCATTGGTGTTCGCTGTGCAGCTGTAACAATCTGTGTGCTGGTCACATCTGTCATGGTCAAGAGCTATAAAGAGAGCAAAAACTCATCAACCGTGACAGCTTCTGTTAAACACAATCTGAGACTGAGGTTAAAAAGAAAGTAATAATGGTTGAGAAGTAAAATGAAGAGTTGGTATGTTCAGGTTAAAATAGGATTTAGAAACAGACAATATTGTTTTGTACCACATTTTTTTAAAAAAGAGCACACAAAGTGAAAAACAAAGATAAGTTAATTTAAAAACAACTATAAGATAAAATGGAAGTAAGATCTGGTTCTTTTGATTACTTTTCTTCCCAAGAAAAAAATTGACTAGCAATAGAATAAACATCAGAAGCTGCGCAGGAGCCAAACAAAGCAATGAAGGAGACAAAGCCATTCCTCCTAGTTATAAATGCAAGGCTAATTTTGGCACAGGAAGTAGGCAGCACTGTTGAACCCCACAGGAGGCACTAGGCTGAGCTGCATCTTGTACACATACATGTGAACTCAAGAGTACAATTTTGAGAACTTCTGGCCTACTACCGACCTGATAAATCTCCTGCGGACCCTAAAAAGAGAAGGTGTACAACCATGTTGTGTCTTCTGTTAAACCATCCTGGCACACGGTGGAATCCACAGACAGGTAAAGGCAGGGCCTACCTCACAAAGACCCTAGCATTCTGCTCCTTTGCTTGCTTTTCCTGTCCTGGCCATCATGCCAAGCCCTGGGCCTGCTCAAAGTGGAATGAAACAGAATCGACATCTAAGAGGAGATGTCAGCAAATGTCATAATGAACCACATAAGGTAATTCAGTATTATTTCTTATAAACTTGCACGTTTAATGTGAACTTTTTTATTTGATTAAAAAATAACTATTTCACTTATTTTATCCCTTTCAGGAGACAGTGACTAACGCTACCAGGTTCTGGTAATCTTGGTTCTCCAGCTCCCACCAGTCCACCAGTGAACCTGGTAGGGTTGCCTGGGTGTTCTTACTGAGGATTTATGTTCCTGAACAACTTAATTTGGCACATTCCAAGAGAGTGAAAGCTGTTCTATCTACCATAACTCTCATGGTAACTGTAACACCAATCCTACCAGTTAAGAAATTCAGTCAACATACTTTAAACTAATTGATGTGAACAAATATTTTGCAGAGACACTCTTCTTACTTTTAAAGGACTTTCTCACACATTATTTCACTGTATTGTACTGTACTCTATGTCAGAAAAAAAGGGCAAGAAGTTAAGAAAGCAGATGGAAACAGCTTGGAAAACATGAGGGAAAGTTCCAGAAGCAGGGATCACTGCTCATCCTCAGCAACTGCCCATGCTGCTGTCACTGCTGTATCCAACTAGAGGAGCTAGAAAAGAACACTTTGCAAGGGCAGCAACTCTACCTCTATCCACCAGAACAATTTACTCCAACATGGCTTTTCTAAGTTGACCCTCCTCTCTCATCCTTAATGTTAGACTTGCATAATCTAATTTGTAGCCATTAGCCACAGGTGGTTTTTAATTCAAATTAAATAAAATTTAAAAACTTAGTTTCTCAATCACATTAGCCACATTTCAAGTGTTTGACAGCCCCACATGGCTAGTGGCACCATACGGGGACAGTGCAGATAGAGAACATTTCCATCATCCCAAAATGGTATGTTGGATGTCACCTGCCTCAGACCAACTGCTGCCAGGTTCTGGAGCTGGTATACAAAGCCTATACAATGCCAAGAAGGTTTTGTCTCTATCATTCATAGACAGCTTCTAGGAGCCACATGGCATGTTCCCATCCATCGTAATGATGTTTACAAACCAATTTTCAAACACTTGAAAAGGCTTTGCACAAGTTATTAATGAATAATTTTGGATAATAAGGTGAACATAAAAAATAATTCAAATAAAATGAGATCTCAGATTAATTAAAATTAAGTAGAAAAAAACATACTTCTTTTGGAAAAACATTCTGATTTTAATTTTTCCTCTTGTATATCAGCTGCCGACTCCCAAGAGATACACTGAGATGACCCTGTATCCCACATACATCGGACACCAGGTCCTGCTGCTAAACAAGCAGCTTCACTCTGGTGCGCTTCACATAGCTCTGAGGTGAATACCAGGATGTCACTGAGGAGGAGACTGTTGAAACCACCAAACACATACATGGTGCTAAGAGGAAAAAAACAAAGGGAGAGAAGGAATTTAGTGAAAAGTTATATAACAAATGCATGATACACTTTTTACGATCTTCAGACAAATCTTACGTATTGAAAATATTCTAAAAAATTATTTTTCAAGGTCTCAAAAAACTTCCTTATTCCCTTCCCTCCCCAATTTCACCCTTTCACTTTGGCCTGTAACCACCCAGAATAGCTCCAATAACCCACCTACTCTTCACAGCTACTATATTAAAAAGTTCTTATGATATCATTGTGACTTTTAACCAGGATTCCCTAGAATATTTTAGTGTCAGGGAATGCTAACATCTTTTACATTTGAACAGTAATTCTACATCTACATGTTTTTAAATATTAAAAATAAAAATGTACAATTTAAAAAGCATAGATAAAGCCTCTGTAATTAAAACTGTGTCATACTGGTGCATGAATACATAGGCCAATCGGAAATAGATAAAAGTGCACATGGAAATTTAGTACACAGTAGAAGTGGCATCTTAAGTTAGCAGGGAAAAGAGGTAATGTTATCAAGATAACTAAACACATAGAAAAAGATAAACCCATTTCTCATTCTATATGCTAAGATAAATTTCAAATGGTTTAGAGAACCACCTGAAAAAAAGAAACCACACAAGTACTAGAAGAAAAAATGGGCGAATTTCTCTATAACCTGAGAGTAGGAAAAAATTCCCTGTGATTTAAAACCCAGAAGGTAGAAAAAAAGACTGAAAATTTTGATTATATGAATTAAAGATTTTTTTTTTTTAAAGATGGCTGGTAAGGGGATCTTAATCCTTGACTTGCTGTCGTGAGCACCATGCTCACCCAGTGAGCTAACCGGCCACCCCTATATGAGATCCGAACCTGTGGCCTCGGTGTTACCAGCACCACACTCTCCCGAGTGAGCCACAGGCCGGCCCTCTGAATTAAAGATTTTTACATAAAAAATAATGCTATAAGCGAAGTAAAATGACAAAGGATACACTATGAAATACTTATTTACAAGTTATGTTACAGGAAATGGAATATCCCTAATATAGAGTGCTTCAGCCAGTTTGGAGGGAAAAAATGCAAATGACCTTAAACATATGAAAAGATGCTCAATTTCAGTCATAAGAGAAGTGCAAAATAAAACTACACTGAGGTAGTATTTCTCACCTATCAGGCTGGCAAAGAAAAAAAATAACAGAAGCTTGACAATATATGAATTGGTGAGTCTGTGGGGCAACAGGCACTCTTATACAATATTGCTGGGCATGCAAAACGAGACAAGCCTACAGAGGGGAATTTGGCAATCTTTAACAAACTATGTGTTTATCTTTTGAACCTGAAATCATATATCTATCACAATGATACAATAGCAAAAATACAAAAAGAAGTATACATGAGGCTATTCTCTACAGCATAAATAACAGCAAAAGACTCAACCTAAAATAAAATGTCCATCAGCTGAGAATGTGATGAATAAACTAGGTACATCCATGTAATGAAGTACTACGCAGATGTAAAAAGGAGTGAGGAAGATTTCTACATATGGTTATGGAGTGATCTACAGGATATGTTATGAGAGGAAAAAGCAATGCAGAGAAAAGTATATAGAGTATGTGACCATTTATCTATTGAGGGAAGGAGGTGGTCAAACACACAAACACACACACACAATTCATTTTTCTTTTTAAAAACAAAAACACAGTTTCACTTTAACCTGCCTTCTCAAAAGATCTAAAAACAACCACCAATCCAGCAGCAATGAATACTACTAGTACTTAGATCGTGGTATCTAAAAACCATTCTCATAATATTGAATAAACTAATTATCCTGATTTGAGCATCACATATTGCACATAGGTACTGATATGCAACTCTGGACCCCACAGACATTTACAATCGACTATATTTCAACAAAATAAATAAATAAATAAATAACCATTCTCTTTTCCTTCTGTCCCCTAACACAAAAATGAACTGTTTAGAGAAAAATCTAATGTCATGTCTGGGTCAAGAATGTTCACAATGAGTCTGGAAGATCTTGTCACACAAGAAAGAAAGGAAGACTAGGGTAGTGTAAAAAAGACTCAAGAGCTAACATGAAGATAAAGATGGGAAATGTTCGAAATTTAATAAGAATAAAAACTACAGTGGATTGAAACACACAAAATATTTTTAAATCCTTGAGTTCATAATGATATATGACCCTGCCATTAAAAAAAACAACAAACTTTTCACCTTTGCACAATGCTAAGAAATCAGTTCATTATTTTGAAAATAGGTAAATAAAAGGAAAGAATCAACCCTATGCAGTGATCTTGTCAAAATACTGAAGTGAACCTGATTAAGTTAATTTGTAGGAAGTTCAGGAGAGAGACCAATATGTTATTTGAAAGCGTGGGAATACAATAATCAAAATCTGGACTATAGGAAACTGTACAGCACAAAGAATCCAGTCTCTTTAACAAATAAGGGGGAAAATGATAGATGGGGAATCTATAGATTAAGAGAAACTTAAAAGACATTTTAACCAATTTTAACATATAGATCTTATTTGGATCTTGATTTGAACAAATTACATTTTTTGTATTTTTGTTACTTGTTCGTTTGTTTGCTTGCTTTTTCTTTCTGGTGGTTGGCCAGTACAGGGATTGAACCCTGGACCCTGGTATTATCAGCACCATGATCTAGCCAACTGAGCTAACCAGCCAGCCCTAAGTGACATTTTTTTTAAAAAATTATGAGACAATTGAGAAATTTGAACATTGAATGGACACTGAGTGATATTCAATAATTATTGTTAATTTTATAAGTGTGGTAATTGTACAGCAGTTGTGTTTTAAAAAGAGCCTTTATCTTTAAAAAATATCCAATCAATCCTCATTTTTGCAGATTCCATATCTGGGAATTTGCCTACTTGATAAAATTTATTTCTAATGCCAAAATCCATACTTGCAGCAGTTTCACGGACTTTTGCTGACATGTGCATGCACAGAGTGATGAAAAATTCGAGTTGACAAACACACTCATTCCCAGCCAAGGTTAATCAAGGCAATGTGCTGCCTGCTTGTCTCAGCTCTCATATCAACAAGTGCCCCTTTCACGATTTATTTAGTACCATGCTTTTTTCATTTTTGTTCTTTATGTTGGTGATTTTGCTGTTTGAAAAGGCCACCCAGTATAGTGCTAAAGTGCTGTCTAGTGTTCCTAAGCACAAGAAGGCTGTGATGTGCCTTACAGAGAAAATCTGTGTGTTAAGTAAGCTTTATTCAGGCATGTTGAAGCATTGTTGGCAGTGAGCTTAACAATCAACAGTATATATTAAATAAAGTGTCTTTGAATAGAAATACATATTGTAGATTGATCGAATTGTGTCCCCAAAGTTCATATATTAGTAGCTTAATTCCCACTGTAACTACTGAGGGTGGGAAGTCCTATTATGGTAATTGAAAGATGGGGCCCTGAAGAGGTGATTAGATTGTAGGACCATGCCTTAGTGAATGGATTAATAATGGGCATGGTTCTGAGGCCTTTAAAAAGGAGACTGCAGGAGGAACTAGTCTCTCTGCCATTTTCTGCCATGTGAGACCCCTGGATCACTGTTGCCACCACCAAGACCTTCACCAGATGTGTTTCCTGGACTTTGGACTTCCTAGCCTTCGTAACTATAAGTGATAAATTTCATTTTCTTACAACTTACCCAGTTCCGTGTATTTTGTTATAAGCAACAGAAACAGACTAATACACACATAAAACAAGGTTAGGTATTGATGAGCTGACAAAAATGCTGTGATCAGAGACTCTCAGAAACCTAACCCTGTATTTCTCCTACAAGCAATGATTCAATATTCACTAAATCAATGTTTGTGGTGACTTTAAAGAACATAACTACCATGAATAATGAAAAAACTATAATCTGAAATATTTACTGATAAAATTTTATTATGGTGGGGAGTTGCCTCAAAGTAATCTTAAGTAGGTTAACATAGCTATTAGTTGATTGCTAAAACTGAGAAATGGGTACATAGGGTTTCGTTATATGTTGTCTGTACTTCTGTGTTTTAAATTTCCATAATAAAAGTTTTAACATTTTGGGGGGGGGGGAAGCACAGTACATGACTCATCTGCATTTTGCTTAAATCTCTTCTCTTTCAAGGACTACATCAAATTTCTAGCACTGACTAATATTACAAAGAGGTCTATTATCTCTTACTTATTATCTCGAGTTTAATTTCGTTTTTAGTCTAAGGGTGAAAAAGATTCTTATATGATCATTTATAGTATGTTTCTAAAAAGAACAAAATCCAAATCAGCCTATCCATTTACTCATTCACTCGGACATATCCATTCAGTATTCACTGTGTACAAAAATATCTCTGGTCTCTGGCCCTTCAGCCTGGAGAATCAGCCAAAAGCTCAGTTCTACTTCTCATCTGCCTCAGTTGGACAAGCAATCTCTTGCAGGCTGAAGTAGCTCAGTTTACCTCTTTGAACTTTATTCATCTCTTAATTTCTGCCCAGTATTTCCTCATTATCTTATTAGGTCCTTGCTGTATACTTCTTAGTGTCTTTAAGTGGGAGGCTTTTTTAGCTAGTGCCAGAAATGAAAATCCTCCTAGAGTCCAGAGTCAAGATTTTAAGACTTTTAAATCAAGCCCAATTCTCCTCCAGAGACATGGTGATCATTGCGTGCCTTAATAAGATTTCACATCTTTGGTGGTCTGGAAGGCTATGTGTTCACACAAGGCTTTAAGAATGCTCAGAAGATAATGGAGAAGGCCCTAGCTATCTACTTATACCTGGTTAAATGTGAAGCTTTGAAAAGAGAAAGTAAAAGCCAGGGTAGACTTGTAAACTTCCTAAATTTTGAATATATTCCCCAAATCACAGATAGATCCATCAGCAAAGAGGGGAATCTTTACTACTTCAATGTGTCAAAGCAAAACCACTGACCAATCATTGGCTGAACACCTTAGTGTTCAGTGTAGCTTATTACACTGGCCTACAGCAATCTGTAGGAAGTCAGGCTTAAATCTGAAAGGGAGAAAAAACAAAAACTAAGCAGAGAAATCAGCAGTGGCACACTGTGGGGGAGACAAAATCTACAGAATTAGAGTAGGCAACACACTAAACAAACAGGAACAACCAATGCCAGCAGTGACCGTGGGGGAATCAGAATCCATACCTGTTAGAATATATTACAATTGACCACAGGGGTCAGGGGCACAACCCCCCATACAGTTGAAAATCCATGTATAACTTTTGACTCCTCCAATATTTAACTACTAATAGCCTACTACTGACTGAAAGCCTTACTGATAATATAAAGTCTATTAATGTAGTTTGTATGTTATATGTATTATATACTGTATTCTTACAACAAAATAAGCAAGAGAAAAGAAAATGTTTGTTTACATCTCTCAACTGCAAATGGTGCCATATATGGTCTGTGTCTGTGTGTGTAAGTTTTGATAAATTTTAACTTTTTATGATAGATTTGTATACTGGTATTATTTATAGTAGTAAATGATAAAATAGACTAGTATCTACATACATCTAACTTTTTCTTAATTTTCAATATTCCTAGGTTACACGGTTTGTCTGCAAGTTTTTTAAAACTGCCACAAATCTCCAAAGAATTTTCTAATATGTTTATTGAAAAAAACTGCATATAAGTGCACCTCTGCAGTTTAAACCTGTGTTGTTTAAAGGTCAACTGTATTTCAAATGATTAGTTTTCAGGGCTGGCCCGTGGCTCACTTGGGAGAGTGTGGTGCTGATAACACCAAGGCCATGGGTTCGGATCCCTTTATAGGGATGGCCAGTTAGCTCACTTCGGAGAGCGTGGTGCTGACAATACCAAGTCAAGGGTTAATATCCCCTTACCAGTCATCTTTTAAAAAAATGATACTACTAATAAAATAAAATAAAAATAAATGTTTAGTTTTCAACAAAATATTGCAATATATGCAAAGAAATGAAAAAGTGTGACCCATACAGAGGAAACAAAAGTCAATAAAAGGTGTCTCTGAGGGGCCCACGTTGGACTCAGGAGGCAAAGACTTCAAAGCAAGTATTACAAATACATTCAAAGAACTAAAGGAAACTATGTCTAAAGAACTAAAGGAGAGCACGACATCAATGACTGAACAGAGAGAATAGCAATAAAGAGACATAAATTATAAAGAATAACTAAATGGAAATTCTGGAGTTAAAAATACAATAAGTGAAATGAAAAACTCACTAGAGGGACTCAACAACAGATTTGAGCTGGCAGAGGGAAAAAAACAGCAATTTTAAACATAGATCAATAGTGATTATATAGTCTGAATCAAAGAAATAAAAAATATTGAAGAAAATGAACAGAGCCTCAGAGACCAATGGGACACTGCCAAGCATACCAACATATGCATAATTAGACTACCATAAGGACAGGAATGAGAAAGGGCAGAAAACGCATTTAAAAAAATAGTGGCTGAAAACTTCCAAAATTTGATTAAAATGATTAATCTATATATCCATAAAGCTCAATGAACTCCAAGTAGGATAAACACAAAAAGATCCACACCTCAACACTACATAATCAAACTGCTGAAAGCCCCCAAAGAGAAAATCTTGAAAGCAACAAAAGTGAAACAACTCATCATCACATACAAGAGAACCACATTAAGATTAACAGCTAAGAAACAATAAAGATTAGAAGGCAAAAGGATGACATAGGGAAAGTGTAGAAAAATTTTTTCAAACAGGAATTCTCTACCCAACAATTACCCTTCAAAAATGAGGTTGAAAGAAATTCGCAGGTAAATAAAGACTAAGGGACTTCTTTGTTAGCAGACCCACCTTACAAGAAATATTAAAGGAAAATTATAATAACTGGTGACATCAATATTCTACTCTCAATAATGGACAGAACAATTGGCCATAAAATCAGCACTTGATACAGCACTTAAACATTATCAACCAACCTGACCTGACATCCACAGAACATTCTACCCAATAAAAGTAACATACACATTCTTTTCAAGCTCACATGGAACACTCTCCAAACTAGATAATATACCAGGCCATAAAAAAAACTCAAAAAAAATTTTTTTTAAAAAGGAAAGCACCTAAGTATGTTCTCCAACCACCACAATAGAATCAAATTAGAGATCAGCTATCCATATGCAAAAGAACAAAATTAGACCCTTATCTCACAACATATACAAAAATCAACTCAAAATAGACTTAAATGTAAAACTGAAACTGTAAAACTATAAGAAAAAAACATAGGAGAAAGCTCCATGACACTGGTCTAGGCAACAATTTTTGGGTCTGACCCCAAAAGCACAAGAAACAAAAATAGACAAATGGGATTACATCAAACTAAAAAGTTTCTGCTCAGCAAAGGAAACAGCAGTGTGAAGAGACAACCTATAGAATGTGAGAAAATACTCGCAAACAATACATCTGATAAAGGGGTAATATTCAAAAATAAATTAGGAACTCAAACAACTCAATAGCAAGAAAACAAATAACTCAGTTAAAAAATGGGAAAATGACTCAAACAGACATCTCTCAAAAGAAACATACAGATGACCAACAGATACATAAAAAAATGCTCAGCATCCCTAATTATCATGGAAATTCAAATTAAAATCACAATGAGATATCACCTCATACCTATTATAGTGGCTATTATCCAAAAGTTGAAAAATAAGTTTTGGAGAGGATGTAGAGAAAAGGGAAGCTTTGCACACTGTTTTGATGGAAAGGTAAATTAATACAACCATTATGGAAAATAGCATGGAGATTCCTCAAAAAATTAAAAATAGAACTAGCATATGATTCAGCATCCCACTACTGGGTATATAGCCAAAAGAGATAAAATCAGTATTCTGAAGAGATATTTGTACACCCATGTTCATAACAGCATTATAAGCAACAGTCAAACTGCAGAAGCAACCCAAGTGTCCACTGGTGGATGAATGGATAAACATTACGTATACACACACACAGGAATATTCAGCTCTAAAAAGAAAGGAAACTGACACATGCTACTTTATAGATAAATCCTGAAGATATTATGCTAAGGGAGATAAGCCAGTTACAACAGGACAAACAACAAACATTGTATGATACCACTCATATGAGGCATTTAATTCACTTGTATGAGGTCAAATTCATGAGAAAGGAAGTAGAATGATGGTTACCAGGGGCAGGGGGGAGAGGGAAAAGAGTTGTTGTTTAATTGGTACAGAGTTTCAGTTTTGGAAGATGAAAAAGTACTAGAGATGGATGGTGGTGAAGAAAATGAACAGAGCCTCAGAGACCCACGGGATACTGCCAAGTAAACCAGCATACGCATAAGGGCAGTCCCATAAGGACAGGAAAGAGAAAGGGTAGAAAACACACTTAAAGAAAAAATGACCAAATATTAACAATAATGTCAATAATGTACTTAATGCCACTGAACTGGACACTCTAAAATGGTTAAGATGATAAATTTTATGTTATATTTTACCACAATTTAAAAAATACCTCAAAAGATCCTAAATTAACAAGAAATAGAAAATCTGAATAGACAAACTTATCACAAGGAAAGACTGAATAAACCTGGTGTTCATTTTTAACCTCACTATTGGCTTACTTAGTACCACATTTAGCAGGTTGGTTTCAACTAGTCAATCTGTTTAAAACAAATAACCTCTTCCCAGCAGAGCTGGTGTTAAAAGCAATTCTGAATCCATCTGGTCACACACTGGCTCTGCAAGGGTGGGAAAAGTCCTTCAAAGAGGCTTGCAGCAGGCCACTGAGAGGGACAGCCACCATCTCTGCAGCATCAGTCCCTCACAGCCCTCTCTTCTCCTCCTTCCTGCCTCCCTCAAAACCATAATGACAATAATACAGTAAGGCACAGCTGACCCAATGCTCCTGACTGACTTACAACATGGAAGAAATGATGTAAATCAAAATTTCTCTTTCAGTAAATTATTTCATAAAATAAAACCAAAACCACGGCCTTTTTGTACATGGCCTCCCTCATTGTCCCATTCCCCCACTTCGTCCCCTGGCCCCTCCAACCCTGTCCCATACACCCAGATACTTACATATCAGGGTTCAATCTCACACCATTGAGATTACACAAAAATAAAAACATTATAACTAAGGCGAGCCATTCCCAATTTTGATTCAAAGTTAAACTACATTTTATGGTAAACTGTCAACTTCTCTTAGTTTGGATAGAACCTAAGAATGTTTTAATAGAAGATTCATTTGTTTGCTAATTGTCACCAAACTAACTGCTGCCATTTAGCAAATACCTATTCTGTGTCAAATCCTGTGCTAGGAGAACACCAGGAACACAAAGTTGAAGAGAACTGAGGCCAGGTGCCCACAGGCAAGATGATGACAGAATGTTCCCACTGCTTTTCAGATGAAAACCTCAAGAGGCACTTGCTGGAGAGCTTTAAGGGTCTGCCTTACCGAGGAAGTATCATATTATGATTTAAGATAACATTTTAAATTAGCAAGGTAGTCAAAAAGCCTTACATTTTAGTCTATAACTATCAAATGTTCTCCCAGAGGACCGTATATATCGCTAAAAAAAATAATTACTTTATAAAAGATATCACCTTTTCCCAGTACCTAGTTTCTAAATTCTGTCCACTCTTCCTTCACCATATTTCCCAAATACATCACTTTCATATCTTTACTAATCCAAGTTAAATTACCTTCATTTGTCTCATCATCAAACAGAAATTTTGAAAGTCAAAGGAATCCTAACATACCACAGGCATTCGAGTACTTGAATAGCTTTAGGGTTAGAATTTTAGATTAGAATTTTTATAGAGGAAATAGCAATAATAACAGAAACAAAACTTAAAAAATTAATGAAGCGATAAGGCAGTTTAACTTCTTAAAAATCCTTAAAGCACATTGTAAAGAAGAGGGAGCAGGGCTACTATAAGTCTCCCTTATCTGACTGAGACTTCTCCAGCACAGACTTCTGAGCTGCGCTGATAATTTGGGCCAGGAATTTTTGAGCAATGCAATGAAATGCAGTGTAGACTTCAGATTATCCAAACACTATAGACCTGATCTACCTTAAGGTTCACAACCTTCCCATCTGTTTCCCTACCTTACCCCTACCCAAGTGCCCCCTCTCCTTTTTTTCAAACTTCTCCTTACCATTCAGATACAACTACTAGAAACTGGACAACCAAAATACCACAAACAATAACAGGACATAAGACAGTCACACGCACGTAACTTTTGTTGTCTCAGGCATTCAACCACCACCAAACATGGCATGTTCCTGCATGCTAACAAAACCAGATCAATAAATATGGCACTTGAAGTAATTCATATCCACTTCAAATATTTTAGGCATAAATCAGGAAATTTATACCCACATAATTCTGTGAAGAACTAATGGGATGAGGGAATCCTGCAAATGACATGTAAATCCAATTCCACTTCTTCACACTTTATTTCATGTTCATTTTAAACAAGAGAAACAGAGAAAAGAAGCAAACACTTCTCCAATTACCTGTTGTGTAAGACTGCTGAATGGCCAAATCTGTTGACATCATGGTGGAGATCAGGTCTGGGAAGCACTGACCAGCGGTCACAAGCTAGGAGCAAGAAAAAACACATTTCAGAAGAGACTGCCATTCATAGTCAACAGGAACCGACATTTTCTTCAGGAAAAAGACTGCAACAAACACTACCTCTTGCCTCTGTACTTTCTCGGCCACACCATTATTTCTGGGTTAAGATGCAGCAGCAGCAGAGCAGTAGGACATGGAAGAAAGGCAGGATCACACAGCAATTCTAATCAGTGAACACATCCAACATCCATAACATCCATGTCACTCACCCTACTGCCTATCAATTTTACCCACTAGAACATTTTTTAACTTAAGCAAATTTTCCATTTTACAAAGCTTATGTAAGTAAAACATGTGGGTTCTATAATGATTTTCCACTCTTCTCTATACTGATTGGCCAAAACTTAGTAGCTAAAATACAGATGGAAAATTAAAATTTTTATGAATTTAACCTTTATCTAATTTTTTAAAAGTGCTTTCCTAGATCCCCTAGATCTACTAATTTTCCTTTGTCCTGACCCATGCTAGCAACTTCTCTTCTGTACCTAATACCACCTGCTGGTGCTGTACCACACCAACCTCACACTCACTGTCTCACTCTCTGAGATGCTCACTAAGCACAGGTTCCTCCACTCGACCCAGACCTTTATTCATTCTTGATAACAACAGCTTCCACTTCCTTCTCCTACCCAGCCTAGACTCTGTGGTCTTTTTCACGTGGAGAACAGAGAGGCCATCAACTCCCCTAGCTTCCTGCCCACCCACCTCGATTCCTTCCCTAAAACCAGTGTGGCAGGGTCCCCTTCCTTTTATCCCACACCTCAAAGGTCCATTCACTGATTCAATAGATACCCCTCTCTCCTTTGGTCCTCCAACTGCTTTCTGCTGGCTTTTACCACAGCATTTAAATATAACCAAAGCTAGCCCACTCTTTTTTAATGCCTCTCCTACATCTACCTCCCTCTGAGGCACTCAACTTACTCCTCCCCTTCCCTTCACAGACAAGTTTTTCAATAAAGCAGTCAGCGTTCACTGCTTCACTGCGTGTACATCTCACCTTACATTATTTCTTATCCTTCTGCAATCTGGATTACTCTTCTATGACTACAGGGTAATAAATTATCTCTTTATTGCTAAACCAGAAGGTCTCTTCAGTCCTCCTTGTTTTACTTAATCACTCCGCAGCCTTTGTTAACTGCTCGTCCAGAGGCTTCCTGGTTTTCCTCCTACTTCTCCACATGTTTTCAGTCTCCATTCTCTTTCAGACTTGTCTCCAGCTAGCCTCAGGCTCTTTGCTCATCCCACCCCTCCTAGAGCTTCCCACTGGTCTCTGCATTGCTGTGTCCCACAGATGCCCCCAAACTTACTTCACTCTCTTCCTCTCAGATCCTGTTCCTCTACTTCTGTTCCCAACCTTGACAATGGGTACCATCTACCATGCCCACACCAAATACTTGGGGGTAAGGACATTTTCATCTCTCTCAAAACACACACTGGACAGTCCTCAAGTTCCTGGTAGATATCAAACACATCTATTTCTTTGTCCTCACTGCCACTTCCACATCTAGGCTCAAACCCTCATCTGGGCTTCAGCAACAGCCTCCTAACTACCGTCTTGCCCCTTCCCAACCACTCGCCACAGTGCAACTACAGAGATTTTCCTAAAACACAAATGTGATTCCACCACCTACTGTGAAAGACTGTTCAAAAAGCCCAAACTTCTAAGCATGACACACCCCTAAGATCTGAAGAGCCTGACAGCTGTTCACTTCTCTAGTTTCACTTGAGGCCAATTCCTGATGTGCTGCTATGATGCAGCCAAAATGAACAATTCACAGGCCTGAAATACGTGCCATGGTTTCTTTCCACCTCTGTGTCTCTGCACATGGGCTTCTTCTGCCTGGAAAGTCCTACCTAATTTCACCCAGGGAACTCCCAGTGTTCCTCAGGACCCAGCTTGGATGGCCCCTCCTCAAGAAGGCCTTCTCTATCACCCTTCCCTCCCATGACTTTAGTGGTGCTCAGAGGTGTTCTCAGCAAGAAACAACCTGAATTGTAATTATATTGTCTGCTTATATCTCTGCCTCCTCCACCTCGAGGCTAAGGGCTGTAACTTACTCACCTTATCATCCCTAATGTACAAGCTCAGAGGCTGGCACATGAATGTCTATTAAAAATGAACATCTGAGGGCTGGGCCCGTGGCACACTCGGGAGAGCGGCGCTGGGGGCGCAGCAACGCTCCTGCCATGGGTTCAGATCCTATATAGGAATGGCTGGTGCACTCACTGGCTGAGTGCCGGTCACGAAAAAGACAAAAAAAAAAAAGAAAAGAAAAGAAAAACAACAACAAAAACAACAAAAAAAATGAACATCTGACTTAGAAT
Source organism: Cynocephalus volans (assembly GCF_027409185.1). Lineage (NCBI taxonomy): Eukaryota > Metazoa > Chordata > Mammalia > Dermoptera > Cynocephalidae > Cynocephalus > Cynocephalus volans. The sequence goes on from NC_084460.1 coordinate 24,443,834, forward strand.
AGTCAAAATCATAGAAACAGACAGTAAAACGGCGGTTGCCAGGGGTTGAGGCGAGGAGGAAATGGGGAGTTATTGTTTAATGGGTATAAAGTTTCAGTTTTACAAGATGAAGAGAATTATAAAGATGGAGGGTGGTGATGAATGCCTAACATTTTGAATGTATTTAATTCCACTAAACTATATACTTAAAATGGTTAAGATGGTAAATTTTATGTTATATGTATTATACCACAATAAAAAAATAATAATTTGTTTAAAAATAATGTCTGATGATAATTTATACAAGAGAACAGCTGGTATTTGTCTTGCCCAACCAGATACTGCCCTCTTCTGGTCAAGTATATTACCACACAAAGAATATGTTGAAACCAGTTTTCTAGGGAATCAAATTAAGTTAATACTTAAATCAGCTTGACACAATGCTGGTGGTCACAACTATATAACACTACAGGTTGAGCATCCCTAATCCAAAAATCCAAAACCTTTTGAGTGCCAACATGACACTCAAAGGAGATGTTCACTGGAGCATTTTGGATTTCAGATTAGGGATGTTCAACTGGCACATATTTGGTAAATACTCCAAAATCCAAAACACTTCTGGTCTCAAGCATTTCAGAAAAACGGTACTCAACCTATACTATGTAAGGCATTTATACAAAGGAGGGACCAGTTATCTCAACTCAGCCTCGAAAATTAAAATTCAAACAATTAACAGGAATGATTTTGAAAAGAATTTAATGTAGAAGTATTGCTTTTTAACAGATATGTAACATTATTAGTCAAATGAATATAAAAAAATACCATTCAGACTTCTTTCAAATGGTCTGACCATTTTGATCTGGTGATATTTTCAGTTTCTTTTCAAATGTTGCTTAAAGACAAAAAATTCCTGCCCCTAAAATAGCTTTGGGAAACTTACCAATGTCATAAGCCATGAAATCTGAAGAGAAGCATTTGGCACCATGGCTCATGGATGTGTCATTATGTGTGTTTCCTCCAAACACCAGCATGTTTCCATTCACTACCACAGCTGTGTGCAAGTAACGGAAAAATTGGCTGTCCTTAAGAATGGTCCTTTTGAGTTTATTTAAAAATAATAAATACAAGGTTAGTTTTTTAAGAATACTTATCTATCTGCTAAAACAAATATAACTGTTTTATTAATTTAGAACCCAAATGTGCAAATACTTCCAGACTTTCCCTACATATAAGTAACTTTCTCAATAATAAATATGTAAAATCTAAAAGATGCATAAGAATTTTGGCAAAATATGTTAAGAGTCCTAAAATGTTCTTACCCTATGGCCCTATAATTCCAGTTTCTGGGCAGAAATCATGTGAAATACAAACAAAGCTTATGTGCAGTGCTTTAATAATAAGACAAAAGCTAGAAATCAAAAGTTCTAACCACACAAGCTCAGAATACCCACATGATAGAGTATTACACAGTCACTAAAAATGACTATTTTTATGACAGAATGTAAAATAGTATCCATAGTATGGTTTCAAATATGTGAGGGAATATAAAAAGGAGCAGAAACCATTGTTTTTTAGTGACATTATTTCATAACTCAAATTTGCTTTACATTTGTTTAAATTAGCAAACTTTTTACAGGCTGATATATGAGGGTACTTCAAAAAGTTGATTCACATTATCTTTCAATTCTATTTTTCCACAAACTTTTCGAAGTACCCTCACATAGTTCAGAGTAAGGAGAGTTCTCTCAATTAGATATGAGAACATTCTGTTTCATTACTTCATGGAATGACCCCAAAGAAGATATTTAGGTCATCAAGAAAAGGTTAAAAAATGGATATTCTCTACTCAGTTTACAAAAGCATACACAAACTCAGCTTTGTAATTTATTCCTTAGGATTCTGAAGAGTTAAAATTTTACCATAGTGCTCAGCATAGGAAAAATGAAAACCAGTCAAAAAACACCAAGCATTTTCTAATCTACCTAGTACAGAATTATAGAAAAATGCAACAAAATAAATACTAGCTTCTTAATTACCCTCTGCTAATTTCCCAGTTTCTCTATGTACAATGCTGAACAGTGCTATCCTCCAGGCCTGAAAACAAAAATATAGCACAATGTTTTCCCAACAACGGCCTCTACAGAATTCACACCTTAAACTGAAAGCTCAAGAAAAAGCACCCACCACATCTGGGTATCCACATCATATCTGTAGAGATCATCTGCAAGTCGGTATTTATTGGCACTGAAAGCCTTGTAGCCACCATGAACATACAGGGCCCTGGTCCTGTGGTCATACACACTGCTGTGGCCATAGCCCCCTTGCACAAGGGCACCCTGGGTGTGTAATATACTCCATGTATTCTTATCTAGAAAGGGAAAAACAGCAAAAAGCAAACATTGCAAGCTCCTTCTCTCTAATACTCAAAATACCCAAATAGCTTAGAGCAAGAGAAGGGGTTTCAGGAGGCTTGATATACATATCTTTTTTTTACCTTTTTATTTTTAAAAGAACGACACCTAAAACCCATAAGAAAGTCATGTGGCCAAACTCCAATCTGTTAAACGTTCTGATGTTCTAATATGCCATGCAGGAAAAGAATTACAGCAAATTTAAAAGATTTAAATTCCCCTCAAATGAACATTTAATTCCCTATGACCTTTAGTAACCAATACACAGATGTACTTTAGAGGCCTATTTTCTCAAAATAACAATTAGAGCTGGCACTACTACTGCACAATAACAGATACAATAAAATTTAACCAAAGGAAAGATTATATATGAAGGGGAAATCACACTCCATTAAACCAACCTCTAATGGGCTACCCAAATATTTTTTTCTTCAGAATATCTGTTGTTTCAAACCATTTTTACTCATTATCTTTAACACCCAAAGCATTTACTGCCATCTTGGGCTCCTTCCCAAATTGACAGTAATAAATATATACTACATAAAAGAATCAATAATTTGAATTTCACTGGTAATACATTGATGTTAGCTGCGTTTCAAGATAAAGTACTCAATCAAGGTTACATTGAATCTTGTTTAAAAAGTCATAATAATAAAGGCAGAGGTTTTAAATCGAACAATCAAAAAACATCTACTGAAAAAAATATACCTACCCAAGTCGTATTCCTGCACATTGCTTATATATCCATAGAGAGGACAGTGACCAAAGATGACCAGCATGACCACTCGGCCACTTGACAGTGTAACAATGTGTGCTGAATGCCCAACCACTGCATACTGCTCCTTCGCTTTAGGGGTCAACAATACCCATGATTCATTATGAATATGAAACACTCTCAACTCATTTGTCACATTCCCTGTTGAATCAATTTTTCCTCCATACATATAAATTTTATCCTAGGGAAAACACATAAAATAAAATTTTTAAAAACATTGAAAAGATCAAATCTGAGAACAAAAAAGGATCAGGTCAAAACCTCAATATTATTCTCAGCTTAAAAAGTGTTAGTGAAATGCATCTTTTGGTGAATTATTAGGAAAAGGATAAAGAAAGGAACAATAGGAAAGAAAATTAATCATTTTGTATGTATCTGACACTTAGCTACTTTTCTTGAACTTCTTCATGTGAGATCCTTTACAGTACAAAATGACCTAAAAAAAAATTAAGTTGCCTCATCTTACTATATACCTACAAAACCAAGGAAATGAAAATGATCATTCAGTCACATTACAATGTGGCTATTCTTGTCTGAACTTGCTAATGAGCCTAAAATCTAACCTGTACGTTTAATTTACATTTCAAACCATTTAGTATCATAATCATAATACCCCAGTACAGTTTGAATCTATTAAAATCTCTTTGGTTAAAAAAGATTCAACTTTAATTTCCACTTATAACTTAGCCAATTATATACTACCACCCACCAAAAAATAGAAAGTTTTCCCCAATTTAAAACCAACACTGAATAGCTTTTCAATTATATAATACATAAAGTAACTGAGGATGAGTTGAGTTTCTTGTTGAGTACAGAGTGGAAATATTTTACCTTGTATAATGCCAAAGAATGACCATATCTAACAACCACACTGTTCACAGAATGGTTTAGTGTAAGCCACTCCCTAGAAGCAAGATCATACCTACAAAAAAAAAAAAAACCAGATCATATTTTTACCCAAATGACAAAGCAGAACATCTCATACTCTTTCATTTGTGATATAATCCAGTTTGGAGATACTCATTAAATCTACCATAGATATAGGGAGGTATCTGTCACCTTGGCATACAAACCTGACACCTACACCCACTGGGCACCTGAGAACTCAGGAAGGGGAGCTAGACTAATCAACCCTGGGACAAGAAGCTTCTAACACTTCCAGAAAACCTCTTCTACACGCAGTCTAAATCACTTGAAGGTTGCATTCTACTCAAGTGATTTAAACTTTTCTTACAATAACTTTTCTTTCAGTACATGAAAAGACCTTTAACATACAAAAAAGCACCCCTTGAAATTTATTTTTCTAACCATGCAATTTATATTTATTCATGCATTACTGAATAACCACATTCAGTATCTTAAATTATTCACTTTTAGTTTTTGTTTTTGAGAAAAACATCACTGTATTGGTTTCATAAAAATCATACATGCTCATTGTAAAGAATGTAACCAATACCAAAAAAAGAGCTAAAAGTTTAAAAAATAATCCCAATTCCATCATTTAGAAACGAATACCATTAACATTAAGTAAATATCATTCCAGACTTCTGTGTGTATACACAGATAGAAGAATAGATTGACAAAATATATTTACACAAATGGGATCATACTACAGATGATACTGTTAATAAAGTGTTAATTTTACTTTTTATAAAATTAATTAAAAAAAAGAAACCAAAAGGAAACCAATGCTACTGTTATACCTTAAGTATAAGTTTCTTTTCTGTAAAAGTTTACTTGGATAATCCAAGTTTTTAAAAAATTATGAAAAACATTACTATATATAAACAAAAAGATGTAAGAAAGTTTTATTACAATAGCAAAAAAGTAAACAAAAGTCCATCAATTGAAAATGGAATAATAATCAGTATATGCATATAAGAGAATAATTACACAGAATAAAAAGTAAATATATTCAAGCAACATATATTGACATAAATCTCAAAACAATGTTAAGCTGAAAAAACACTACAGGACATTGTTTCTACAAATACTAAAAATAGAAAATTTATTAATTTTAACAAATTTTCATATGTACTTTAAGTATAAAGATATGTATGTGAATGAATGACACCAGAATCAGACCACTGATTATTTCTAAGATTTTGGAGGGCATACAAGGGCCTTTGACAATGTTTTATTTCCTAACCTGGGTGATAAATGTATTGGTATTTGTTATTTTTCTCTAAATCTTTCCTTTCCTCTTAAATATTTTATACATGATCTGAAGCAAATAACAAAATGGTGACATCTACTGAATATAAACAGCACATAAATTGATATCAGCTATAATTTTATGTATTTCTGAAATATTCCACATTTTTAAAAATACATAAAAAATTATTCAGAGGCTGAATTCACTTTAGTTTTAAGATTATACACAATTTGATTTTGGACAGAATCCACTAACTTCTGGCTTTGAAAGTTGAAACCACAGCACTCATATTTCCTCTCATTTCTTCTCTTAATTTTTGTTATATAATTTTTATATTGTCCAGGTTCTTAACATTCACATTGCATTCTATAACTATAATTTCACAGTAATTTAGTACTGAATCTATATTTTAGCTGAGTCAATCTCCTCACAGTCCTCTTACCACAACTTCTCCTTGAGCTCTTCAATTCTTAATTGCTGGATTTCACTGTCAAGTGGGGTTTTTTTAAGTAGAGATCATATGTACTTCTTTCTCTGAGTTCTTTCATGTTTAAGAATATCTACTTGCAAGCTTTACAGCTGAATGACATCTTGGCTGGGTATAACATTCTTGGGCCATCCTTTCTTTCCTTCAGAACCTTGCAGATGCTGCTCCCTTGAATGTTGCTATGCAGAAGTCTGAGGTCAGCTTGATTTCCACCCCACCCCACCCCACCCCACCCCTTCTTACGTGGTTTGTTTTTCTGCCTGGAAGCCTGAAGAATTCTCAATCATTCTCATTCTCTCTCCCTCTACCCCCCCTTTTTTTTTGGCAGCTGGCCGGTATGGGGATCTGAACCCTTGACCTTGGTGTTATCAGCACCATGCTCTCCAAAGTGAGCTAACTAGTCAGCCCTCACTTTTTTTTAAGACACAATATTGTACTTTACTTGACATAGAAATGACTTAAATCCACTCAGGAAAGTGTTTTTACAAAATGGATTGCATACCACTGCAATACTTTTGTGGAATTCTGGCTATGAAAAGTGTTTCCTGAGGACTTCCATGGCTTCTAACCACACACATACACCTTATGTCCAAGCCAGAGGCCTGTTTCCCTAAGTTTGAAATAGAGGAAACAGAGGGAGCACAGAAACGATTTCCCAGATGATCCAATGCTGTCTCTTTCAAGTGACATGGACAGTGTTCAATCTGTATCTTAATGCATTTTGCTCCTCCTCAGACAAAAATGTCAGCCCAAGAGCTTGTCAGAGACACTTAGCTACAGGCAGGTCCCCATAACATGGCTAAGGTGACCTATCAAAAGATATTTCTACAACAGACTGTCAATCTTTTCACAACACAGAGAAGCAAACCACAAGACAAGAATAATATCGATGCAATAAAACATAAGAAACTTCATGTCCAAATAAATGCTCCTTCTTGTGAGAGTTGGGTGCCAGATAACAGAATATTGAACAACTAGTTCTAAGACCTGGACATGCACATAAGCAAAACAAACTTAGGGAATTCAGAAAAAGGTGTCTTCCACAGAGGTACTGTCAATCATTTCACAACACAGAGAAGCAAAAACAAGACAAGAACAATATGGATGCAATAAAACATAAGAAATTTTATGTGCCAAATAAATTCTCCTTCTTGTGAGAGGTGGGTGCAAGATAGAATACTGAACAACTAGTTCTAAGACCTGGACAAGCATACAAGCAAAAACAAACCTACGGAATTCAGAAACAGGTGTCTTCCACAGAGCTACAGCCATCTTCCTCAGAAGCCCCTCCATGCTGGCAGGCAACTCAATAACCATCATGCTACATGCTCCACCCTCCACTATCGCCTGGTAACCCAATCGCAGCATCTGGCTGCCCCAAAGACCAAGGCAAAGGCTCTGCAGAGACCGAACATGACCCCAGTAAGCAGGAAGAACAGAACTACCTGGGGCTTCCCAAACAATAATTTGTCCTTTATCCTAAAAGTTCAATAACTTTCTCAAATCAGGTCTTGTCATTGAGAAATGATAAAATTTTACCAAAACACCCTGTGGTATCTCAATCCATTTGTTTTGTTTGTTAGGCTCTTTTTTTAGTAATAGCAATTATATTTATATTGAATCACCTTCTTGCAGGTATTTTTGCTTTTCTCCAATTTTTTTTTCCAACTTTTCATCTGTATTCATTGGAATTATCTCAGTTAACCGCCTATCAGTAATTCAATTTTCATTCTAGTTCTTGTTGTGTCTAATTTATTTATATTTCTTTAGGTCTGTAATCTCCCCATTTCATGTCATTGTTATTATTATTTTTTTGTCTTTCAGCTTGTTTTTCTGAGTTCAAATTCTCATTAAGTTGATCTATAGCATGAAACAGTTGGAAGGAATCTCCTGTACCTTCAAGTTAATCTTCATCTATGACGGGTTCTTGTCAGATTTTACATGCTGCGTTCTTTTTTCCTCTTTGTTTTTTCATCGTAGAATATTTGCATAAGCTACCATGTCACTTCTTTCATCTTGTTTGTGGTTAGGCATTGCTCTCCAGATATTTTATTTGCAAAGTGTGGGTGATTTCTTAATTGTTTCCACTGCATTTAAGACAAGTTTATCAAATTTGCATCCTAGCTTTAGCATTAGGGCTGGTATTTTATGTTCTATCCAATTCTCTGAAGTCTGAGGAAACATTGGGCTTGAATGAGGGGGAGTGTAGTCTGTTAGAATACAACATCCAGATGCTCCTGTCCTCTGAAATTTTGTTTAAGTGTCCTACACCAGTGTTCAGATCATTTCCCAATATGAATAGAAGCCGTGACTTCTGGGCAAAGAGTCAGCCACTTGGTGAATTTCCCTCCTTTTCACCTTATCCTCCCCAGCAACTATTTCTCCTACTCTTCAGTTGAAAGTGTAAAACAAACAAACAAACAAAAAACAAAAACAAAACAGTAATCCCACTCAAGTTGCTTCTTTCTAGTTATTTTCTGGTTATTAGTGTGAATTCTCAGCATTTCACCAGCATGCTCCCATGAATCTGTTTTAAAGTTTACTCGATTAGATGATACTCCTTTTCTTATTTTGTTACCTGTTGCTCAATTTCTTACTATTTTTTAAGAAGTTTATAAAAAAATTCTTTTTTGCTAAAGAGAAGGAAATTCAGTAATGAAGTTTCAACTGGGAATCTTAACCCAGGATACCAAGACCATTTATTTTGCGAGAAGACCACTGGGTGACATAAAATGAGAACCACTTTTTTTTTTAAAGATGACTGGTAAGGGGATCTTAACCCTTGGCTTGGTGTTGTCAGCACAACACTCAGCTACTGAACAAACTGGCCATCCCTATGTAGGGATCTGAACCCATGGCCTTGGTGTTATCAGCACCGCACTCTCCCCAGTGAGCCATGGGCTGGCCCTACTTTTTAATGCGACTTAAAAGTTTTGAGTTAACAGAGTTGTGGGGGAAATAGAGGTAAGAGTAATTCCTGAAATATGCTTATATAAGAGAATAAATGACTAAAAAGTTTATAACCTAAGTTCCAGAATTATTACTTCTAAAAGGAATCGCTATATTTACTTTTCATGAAAGTTAGTAGAACATTACTTGAAACTATACTAATACTTACATGTAACATATAAAGCTGTAAAAATTATGTTTTGATCAAGTACAAGTAGAAAAAAAATGCTACAACCTAAAAAACTATGTGGTTCATGAGGTTCACTAGTCAAATAAAAGCTGTAGGTGACATTAGTAATTCCAGGAACAAATGTTTGTGAAGGAAATAAATAATTCATTTATTCCCCCATTTATCTGGTAAATACTAATTTGAGCATCTTCTATGAGTAAACAAGGTCCCTAATCTTGGAGAACTTGTAGTGGAAAAGGCAGAAAAAAAAAGAGCTATGAAAAAGAATGACAGGGAGAACCTGTCTGAACCAGCTGGTCAGAGAAGATCTCTCCATCGGACAGTTAAACCAAGACCTAAAGGGTGAGAAGAAAACAGCCCTGAGGTACAGCAGCGGAACAGTCTAGACAGAGGGACCAGCAAGTGCAAAGGCCTCTAAAGTAAAGGTGCACATGGTGAGTTCTGGGTAAAGAAAGAAAGTTAGTAGGGCGGGAGTACAGTGAATTGAGGCAGGAGAGAAATACTGAGTTTGGGAAGATAAACAGTGGTCAGATTATATAGAGCCATTAAGTCCAATGGGAAGACAATGGGTTCTAAGAAGGTAGTAAATAATATGATTTATATATATATTTTTTATCACCCCAGTTCATATTTAGAAAATGGACTGGGAAGAATGAATGGAAACAGATTTTGACAGGAATCTATTGCTGAAGAGTAGGAAACAGATAATAGCAGAACGGACATAGAGAGAAAAGAAAAAATATGACATGTATTTGGTGGCAGAGTTGATGGCGCTTGATGTGAGTTTATGGTATAAGGAGTGAAGGAGGGAAAGTATCAACCTGGCTACTAGATTTCTTGCTTTGAGAGAGGGGGCTGATGCCAGGTGCAACGGTAAAAAATCACATAAATGGCAAAATATGAGTATATGGCTGTCATAATATCTAGTATAATAGTGGAAGGGACAATCACTTTCACAACTTTAATTTTACCCTTCTTCTCATGGTGGCAGCACCAGAAGTGGTGAGAAGTGGTTAGATTTGGGATAGACCTTAAAGGTAGAGCTAACAGATTTGTGAACATAGTGGCAGACACTAGGGTGGGCCTCAGGATCTCTACCTCCTGCTGTTCATAGCCATGTATAATCCCTTCCTCTCAGGTGAGAGCGGGATCTACGACCTGCTTCTAACCAACGTAATATGGCAAATATGATGGGATGTCATTTCTGTGACATCCACTCTGCTGGCAAACTCAGTCTAGAAACTCTGCCTGTGGCCTGATGAAGCAAGCAGCCATATTGGTGAAGCCCAAGTGATAAGAAATTGTGGATGGCCTCTAGGAACTGAGGGTAGCCTCTAGGAGATGAAGGAAGCCTCCATTCTACAGCCAACAGGAAGATGCCCTACTACCACAAGGAAATCGATTCTGCCAGCTATGTAAGTGAGCTTGGAAGTGAATTCTTTCTGAGACGATTTGATGAGAATGCAGGCCAGCTGACACCTTGACTGCAAGGGACCCAGTTAAGTCATGCCCAGACTCCTTACCAACAGAAACTGTGAGATAATAAATGTGAATTGCTTTAAGCTGCTAAGTTTGTGGCAATTTGTTATGCAGCAAGAGATAACTAATACACGTACCAATATAGGGTGTGAAAAAACAAGAAGTGAAGGATGATACCAAGATTTTTGGCTTAATGAAATAGAAGGATGGAGTGGTCATTAACTAAGATGGGAACATCTAGGGGAAGAACAGGCTTGGGAAAAAGATCAGTTTCAGACATGTTGAGTTCAAGATGCCTGTTACACAGCCAAAAGATTGAGATGTCAAGTGGAGTTGGAGATGCAGGTTCAGGCGAAAAGTCAAGGCTGTAGACATAAATTTGGAAAACACTAGCATAAAGGCCAAGATATTACAAGAGGTCACCAAGAGTATGAATTTACAGACAGAAGAGGACCAAGGACTGAGCCCTGGGGCACACCATCCTTGAGAAGTCAGTCAGTTGAAGAGGAACCAGCTAACAAGGCTGAGAAGGAATAAATAGTTAGAAAAAATACCAAGAAAATGTGGCGTCCTGGAAGACAACTGAAGAAAGTATTCAAAAGAAGGAGAGATTAACTATCAAATGCTGGTGCAAGATCAAATATGAAGAGGACTAAGTATGGAAAATAAAAATTCAGCTCCTCAGTCACACTAGCCACATTTCAAGTGCTTAGTAACCACATGTGGCTGGTGACCTGACAGTGTAAATACAGAACATTTCCATCACAACCAAAACTTTTACTGAACAGCCGTGAGTAGAGAAACAAAAGACACAATAAAAGCACAGATGTAGGTAAAGGGTAAATGTGGTGGTGGGAGACTGTGGTCAAGATCTGATGACTTTATCATTCAAAATAGAAACAGGAAGCAAGGTTGTTAGCTGAAAAACAGAAAGAAAGGTGGTGGAGATTTGAAAAATGACAAGGAGGCTTGACAGGAATGACAGAATGAGAAAGAAATCAATGGATTATGGACCCCTGTGGGGATCAAAGATTGTTGGAGAGAAATATCTGAAGAGATTGGAAAGTGTTTCAGGTCAGGTGCCCTGCAAGCAGAACCTGAGATGGGATTCTTGTCCAAGTGATTTACTGAGGGAAGGCTCTCTGGACAAACATGCCAGGAAGTGAGATAAGCAAGGTACAGAAGAAGGAGAAGCTAAGCAAAGAGCAGTCTCAGCTGAAGTCTAGTTTTGGCCTGATTGCAAAGGGAGATCTGAAGCATGAATGACACCAGTTTTCCCACATACAAGCAGGGTTAGGCTCTTGGACCTCCATATCAGACAGTCATTGGCTAGGGGCCAGGGTGGCCAACCATCCCAATTTGCCTAGGACTGAGGGGTTTCCCAGGATGCAAGACTTTAAGTGCTAAAACTGGGAGAGTCCCAAGCAAACAGGAACAGCTGGTCAATCTAGTAGGGGCTACCTTGGGGATAGGGCAAAACCTTCCATGCATTTCTAGGTAAGATGGCTTCAATCTGCTCAGAGACTTCTTCAGAAAAGGGATCAGCTATGAGCTGACAGCAGCCAACTTTCACAGCAGCTGGTGATTGGGCGCACCAGCCAGGTAAAGGTAAATGGATTTGGGTAAGGAACCAACAGTGCCCATCACAGAAGGGGGTGGCTGGAATGTGGAACTGAGATTATGGAGGGGTGCAGTTACAGGCTGAGTATACCTTATCCGAAATGCTTGGGACCAGAAGTATTTCAGATTTTGGATTATTTTTTTTTTATTTTGGAATATTTGCAGAATACATACCGGTTGAGCATCCCTAATCTGAAAACCCAAAATCCAAAACACTCTAATGAGCATTTTGATTGAATGTTATGTCAGCACTCAAAAAATTTCAGATTTTGCAGCATTTCAGGTTTCAGACTTTCGGATTAGTGATGCTCAATCTGTACACACAGTCTAGGAGGTGCCTACACAAATGATCTGAGGTAGAGTGGCCCAGAGAGAGAGGATTAGCTCCTGAAGCGTGGGGCTTTCTCTGGGTTGTCCACCAAAGACAGAGCAGAGACTGACAACTTCCTTTCTCCCAGTGGGAAGTGGGTGCATGCAGGAGGAGGAGCTGTATGTAGATCCAAAACAAGATCTCCAGGTACTATCTATGCCATTCCTCATGCTGGCAAACAACCCTTCTGAAGAAAAACATGAAACTGCTTTAAATCTGTGTACATAAAAACTGAAATAAGATGAGACTTTAAATTCATATTAAAGAAAATATCTGTGTTCTAGAAAGTTAATAGCCTGAACCTACAGTATGGAGAAAGAATAGAACCTGGAGGAAGAATAACCTGACCTGACCATTGCAGGAATCTCGTAAGAAATTTATGGGCTTGATCTAAGGCAGCAGCAATGGGAATAGACATTGGGCCAGTTTCAACTTGAGAAACATTTTATAAGTGAATCTATTGGTCTTGATTAACTATTGACTAAAGGAGAAATGAGGGAGTAAGGAATTGAAGGAGGACTTCAAGATCTTAGCTGGAGCAGCTGGGGAAAAGATGACATAATTAAAATCAGAATTAAGAGCAGGAAAAAATCTAAGGTGATTTTAGAATATCCAGTTTAAAGATTAAGCATTATTACTACTGAAAGTGACAGCCTTTCAAAGACAGCTTGTTTTCCTTGAAAACGTGTATTTTGAGAGGCTTGATGGCTATTTCAAGGAGAACATATATAGGAGACAGGAAGTATGCTTTCAAATTATTTTTAAATGGAGAATATTAAATGCAATACATGTTCCATCTAATTTTCAGACTTCTTTTGGCGGGGGGGGGTCACATTTTTGGTACAAAATTCCTAAAATTAAGCAGGTATTATGAATTCCACTCCCCATCCCCCATCACCCCTCATTTTACAGGTAAGAAACAATCTGAGAGACTGTCGCTTGCCTAACTAGGTGGAATAAAACTCTCATTAACCACCCCCCCAAACAAACAAACAAAAAAAACCCCATTCAGTGCATTTTCCACATACCATTCACAAATTTTTGGTGAGTTGTCATTCTTCTAATTCGCCAAAGGTTATTTTGTGATAATACTTGCTTCAACCACTAAATTTAATTTTAAAACACTCAAAAGAAGGAAGAAAGAAAATTTATTCTATTTACTGGAATTTTTGCTCTTTTAATTCTTCTTTCTTCTTCCTGATATTCCAAGAGTCCTTCTTTTATCTTTTCCTTTCTGTTTTGAGAACTTCCTTTACTATTCTTTTAGAAAAGGTCCACTGGCAACAAATTATCTTAGTTTTCCTTTATCTGAGAATGTCTTAATTTCCTGAAAGATATTTTCACTGGATATAGAATTCTAGTTTGACAGTTCTTTTCTTTCAGCACTTGAATAGTGCCACTTCCAACTGGCATCTGTGGTTTTGGGTGAGAAATCTGTTGTCATTTGAATTCTTTTGTTCCTGTAAGTAAGGTGTCAGTTTTCTGATATGCCTGATATGTTGGTATTTATTTCTTTAGGTTTATGAAGAGATTCATAATATCTTTCAATTCTATTTTTCCACCAACTTTTTGAAGTACCCTCATATTTGGAGTTCACCCAGATTCTTGAATCTGTGGGCTGTCTTTTGCCAAATTAGGGAAACTTTCAGACATTATGCCTTCAAATATTTTTTCTATTTTTCACTTGTTTCAATAATTGCTCACTGAGGTAGTTTTATGATGGTTGCTTTAAAGTCTTTGTCAGATAATTCTAACATCTGTGTCATCTCAGTGTCAGTGTCTCTTGATACATTTTCTCACTCAATTTGAGATTTTCCTGGCTCTTAGCAGCAACAAATGATTTTTAATTGAAATCTGAACATTTTAGGTATCGTGTCATGAGACTTTGAATCTTACTTAAATCTTCTGTTATGGCAAGCCTTCTGTGACACCACCCCAAGTGGGGATGGAGAAGGCTGCCTCATGACTGCCATTACTGCCAGGTAGGGGTAGGCCAGGCTTCCCCACTTTGCAGGAGTGGAGAATTACCATCTCATTACCATCATTACCATTTGGTGGAGATAAAAATGCCAGCTCTCTATTTAGCCTTCTCTGATACCACCCTGACAGTGGAAGTGGGGCACCTCACTACATCCTGGCAAGGGTGGAAATCTAGGCTCCTTACTCAGACTTTGTTGGCATGTGTGGGGGTAGGGCCACATTTCTGTGATGTTTAGCTAGAACAGAGCAGTTGTTCTCTTAAGAGTTTTCTGTCTTGTTAGGCTGCCCCTCTCCTGGTCCATTGGCTAGAGAGAACAGGCTTATATGAGAGAATAGGGATATATGAGGCAAAGAGAAAACCCTCGGACCTCATTGCTGTGTCATTCCTTGCACCCAGAAGTCACTAGCCAGACTGCTACCTTTTTTCTACCTTTCAGAGTTTTCCCATGCCTGTTCTATATATAACGTCCATGGTTTTTTATTGTACTTATCACAAAAAAACAGGGAAAAGTGACTTCATTTCTTTATGATTTTTAAAAAAATCTTTTCATATTCTATTTTTAAAGCAATATGTATTGTTTATTTACTGTGTCCTTCTAGATTTGTCTTCAATTTTGTCAGCACCACGCTCAGTGAGCGAACCGGCCATCCCTATATAGGATCCGAACCCGGGGCCTTGGTGTTCTCAGCACCGCACTCTCCCGAGTGAGCCACAGGCCGGCCCTTTTGTCTTCAATTTTGAAATTACTTTAAATTTTTAAAAATTCTTTCCTAATTTCTATTATCTCATTTCTGAATTTTTTTAGTTCTAGTTATATTGTTTCATATTTGTATCATTTTCTTATCATATTTTAGCTTGTTTTGGAATACTATGTTATAATTTCCATCCATTTTGTGAGCCTATTTTTGTTTTTAATGCTTTCATGTACGAGTTTATCCTACTCATTATTCTTTTTTCTTATAATAACTGTGTGATTTGACCTTGATATTTTTCTGTTGCTCAATTTTAAGTAAAATTACTTTTCCCTGAACTTTTACAAGGGAGGCTTGGTGTAGGACAGATTTTTCTAATTTTTCAGCTCTCAAGCTCACTCTTCTGTTGTAGTGCAATGTTCAAATACATGACAGCTTACGTGGTGAGATCTCCTGGCCCTGCTCCCTTCTGACTGTTATCCCACCTATCTTTTACTTTATCTCTACTCTCCCTATCCCACTCAATTTGAATTCTATTCCCAGGTTTTTCTCCTCAGTGTGGAACTTTCTCCTGTAAAGAAATGTTGGCTGGTGATGGGGTTTGGATGTGTAGTCCCCTCCAAAACTCATGTGGAAATTTGATCTCCAATGTGGCAGTGTTGGAAACTGATTGAGTCGTGGGGGCAGATCCCTCATGAATGGATTAATGTTCTCCCTGGGGGAGGGGGGATTAATGAGTGAGTTCTCACTCTATTAGTTCCCGCGAGAGCTTGTTGCTTAAAAAGACCCTGGCACCTTCTCTCTCTCTCTTGCTTCCTCTCGACATGTGATCTGCTTGTACCCGCCAGCTGCCTGCCACTTTCTGCCATGAGTAGAAGCAGTCTGAGGCCCATGCCAGATGCAGCTGTCCCAGAATTGTAAGCCAAATAAACCTCTCTTCTTTATAAATTACCCAGTCTCAGGTATTTGTTATAGCAACACAAAACGGACTAAAACAGCTGGTTCATTATAAGAGTAAATAAGGCACAAACTGCTCCAGCCCCTTCAGATCCTACTAAAGATCCCTTAAGCTCACCCCACTACTACAATATACAAAATTCTTTCCAATTCCAGATGCTATTCTCAAGTTGGTTTGCTGAGCTGCTCAATATCTTCTAGCCATACTGGATCCTACTGGTCTTCCCTTTGCTCACTCCTGCACAGATGCTGATATCACACAGGTCTTTTAGCAATCAATGGTTTAGCCCTACCCATTTATGTAGATACCTTCTGACCAAGTTTTGTTATAGATGTTGCTCATGTGTTTTTGATTCTGCTATCCTAGTTGTTTTGTGTGTTTTGATGACTATATTTGGGGGATTCAGAAACTACGCCACCACTGCCATCTTCCCAATATCCCTTAAAGAACAGATGCTGATTTTTGACAATCTTTATCAATAGAAAATAACCAGAAAACATTTCCAGGTCACAAAATCAGCACGAGTAAGTGTTCATAAATTCTTCTAAAAGTCAATCTCCATAGCTAATTCCACTGTGACAACATATGATTTTCCTTCAAAATGAATGACATGGATCAGCAAATAGATATTGAATCCTGGGATAATTTCCACTAGTAAACTATAAGTTCAAACCATTTGACCTATGGTACTAGTAATTAAATTAAAAGATAAAGCAATCTCCTATTTATATAGAACCTACTATATGTATCTAGAGCAAAATACCAGAGATAGTATCTAGAAAAGATGCATTATTGCTTATCATGACAATGATTTCTTTGTGACTCTAAATTTTAAAAACTCAACACATGTCAAAAAAGTTTGGAAGACTACTACCAAAATATTAACAAGGATTTTCCCCAGGTCGTGAAGTTACTTATAGGCTTTTTTTGCTTATCTGTACTTCATAAATTTTCAAAATGGGAAACAAAGCTTCCTGAAAAAATGTTTAAAACAACTTACGCTAGAACCATGTTGTAATCTGAGTGGTTGAACATATATCCTCCAACAACCCACATTATATTTCCACTGACCACAGCTTTATGAGATGCTCTGGGGAGCTTGATGTTAGTGTATTCCTCTCGAGTCCAAAAAGACTGGTTAGCTGGTACAGGAATTGAACATCCAGGACCTAATAAAACATAACAAATTAGCTTCACAAAACGCAGTGTTAAATCTTATTGTATTTCAAGTTTTAATCACCTAAATGTAACAAATACTTAAAGAATACTTAGTCTTTCCTTCAGCATCTAAATATCAGACAAATCCCTCTAATTTGTGCTTTTAATTTACTCAAGGTATTGACCAATGATAATCCCTAATAAAATTCAAAATCACATACTTTCTAATGACAACTTGACCACATCCAGGTTAGGTTTTTTAGAAATGAAATACTTGCTTAAGCAGCTCTCAAGGGAAAGCCAAGACAAAGTAATTATTCAAATGAAAACTTTTAGGGCTAAAATGTAATGACTAGACCAGGGAGTAATCATACAAACTCTCCATCTTCTGGAAAATCAAGAAACTTAAACATGCGGATGCAACAGCCTCCATTCTTGGGAAGTTTGGCTTCTGCTGCAAAATTTGCAGGGTGGTAGGTACTCAAATACTTCAATTATTAACTCCTTGATGTCAGCTAAACTCAACAAACTAAAGCATTTAAACAAATACACTCCCTTTTAAAATAAAAAGGTTTTGAGGAAGGGGCAAGTATATGAAGATAACCTCTAAATCAATAACAGCTATTATCACCCAACCCTTAAAAATTCCCTAAAGCTTTTCTAATAATCTCTTTCCATTTCTACTGATAGATGATGCCATCGGCTGACTGCGTTAGGATTCTAATATATAACTGACCCCAATTTTCTCTGACCTTGGACAGTTTCTGAGGAAATACCATTATTGTCAGCTCTTGTCCCACCTCCCAGCTTGGTTCTCTGCTATGTCCTTTTATGACTGAGACCAAGTTCTCTAACTTTCATGAATGGGTTGCAAAGGTCGAACCCCCCACAATTCTAAAGAGATCACAACCATGCATCTGTGAAATAGAAAGATTTGTAAGAAACTAAAGGGATGTAAAAGCAAAAATGCTATCTGATATTTGATTAACATAAGATATACAGATGGTAAGAATAAATCAATCTGTAATTTATTAAACTGGGAACATTCTATAAATTGAAAGAAAAATAAAATGAAAAAAGTTCCTACCCTGCCACTCCGAGAAGCAGGAGCATCCTCTGACATCACTTGAATTGCAAATGCCTCGATGGGGAAAACCACAGTTATCTGTACAGTGAGGAATGTCACACGCTTCACCTTTCCAGTTTTCAGAACATTCACACTCAACTGTGTTGCTGTTATTACTGATCTTACATTCTCCTCGGCCTGAGCAATTATTCGGGCACATGTCAAAACTATGAAAACAGTGAGGAAGATTAAGTCAACACAAAGCACATTTCAGTTAATTTAGCAGAACTTCCTCCTAGACATGGTTTAAGAATCTCGCTCTGTCTTCAGTTCCCTCACAAGCATAACTGCAGTACTTACCATTCAGCCCAAATGGGGTCACTCAACACTGCATAGCCACGGCCTGGTTACAAATAATGAAATCAAATCAACCCTGCTGGATTCTCACAATTAAAGGATAAGAATTTTAAAACTCTTAAGAAATTACAAGGAGAGAAGAGATTCATGCAAAATTGTCCAGACGTAGCTCCTCAAGGGCAGGATGACTATTCTATTCTTTTTAGGCTACTAATGATGAGTGTTACAAAACTGCCAGATTCATGCTTACAAGTTTGGGGAGGAACAGGATAAAACATGCTACCAATAACACACTACCACTTTCATGTACATATCCCTCTGAATAGCCTCTGAAATTTTATAGAATTTATGACTACTGACCAAATTGGTGTATTTAAAATTCCTTTGTAACTTTATTCATTTCAGATGGAAGAAGGAGAGCTCTTTTAACTAAATGTAAGAGTTTAACTATAATGTCTCATAATAACATGACAAGATAATTGTAATGACAGCACTTTGAAATGACATAATTCAGATTTCAAAAAGGGGAGCTAAATGGACTATCAAGGTTCTTTAAGAGTACGGATTACTTCAACTACTGAATATATGACATTACATGACAACTATTAATATTTGTTAAACTGTACTTAGCAAAAACTCTGGTATTTTTAATCCATTAGCAGGAAAATGCCCCTCTCTTCCAGAAGCTCAACAGTTGCAACACCTGGGCTGAAACTATAATCCCACCACTTACTTTGACAATTTACATAACCTTTTCCTGACAGTCTCCTCAATTATAAAATGTGTATAAAAACAGTTTCCACACCTCATTGTGTTTTTAAAAGAACTTTAAATTAAAAATCCATGCAAACTGCATAGCGCAATGCCTGGCACATTCTAAGTCCTGAATATATGTTAGTCATTATTATTGTTAAAACAAAATATATAGTCTTTTGAATAAAATCACAAATATTAGACTTAAATGTCTTACTTGTATGTGATATTAAATCCAGTCAAATTATAAGCAGCATCGCTAAAAAAATGCAGCAGGGCATAACCTGATGTGGCAACAACTTCAGGGACGGTCTCATTGCCATCTCTCTCAGGAACAATGAGGCCACTAAAATGAAAACACATTTCTTATACAGGGAAACACAATCACAGACACACCAAATTGTGGCAGACATAAATTCAAAATTGCAATTCATCCTCACAATTTAAAAAACCACATCCAGGAAGAGGGGCAAATTCCTATGATAAATGCATAGTGCTACCCTATTAACACTGAATCCTCTGAGGAACAGATCTGAACCTTTTCCTAGGCTTCCTTTATTATTGGTTATATTTCTAATGAGATTTGAAATCAATGGCCCTATTCTTTTTTTTTATAAAATTTTTTATAATGTGCCTTTGAAAAGCTAAGTAAACCTCCACAATCACATAAAGTAACAAAACATTACAAGCCGATGAATGCCAGATATTAATATTGAAATCCATGAAATATTTTTGTATAAAATATTTATTTATATAAAAATAGAAAGAAGCTAAACATAATCTCAACACTGTTAATATTCTAATGTATTTTCTTTGCCTAATTGATATCATTTATATTTCATATTCTATTTTACAAATAATACACCAAAAGCATTTCCAGTGTCACTAAAAGCTCCCTAGGCTCTTCCTACGACTTCACTCAGAGCCAGACATAATACATTCTAAATGTATTTTCTGGGTGACTGGTGAGAAAAAGAATTACTAAGAGTCAAAGGATCTAAATGATGGTTTTAAGACTCTTGAACCATAATATCAATTTGCTTTCCAGAGAGACAGGCCGACTTGAAATCTTATCAATACAGAATGAAAGGGTCTATCCCACCTCACCCTGCCAACCACGAGGGTTAACAGTACTATTTTAGTTTGCTAATTTAGTAAGTGAAAAGTGACTTTTTTATTGTGGTTCTGAGTTCTTTTATACTCCTGAGGTTAATCACTTTTCCTTTGTTTACTTACCATTTGCATTTCTTCACATGCTCATGACTTTTGCCCCATTATCAATTCACCACCACTACCACCATCACATTCAGTAAAAGCCCAGATCCTTACCAGGCCCTATATAATCTGCTCCACACACACAAACTCACCCAATGAACAAACATCACATCTCCTGTTACTCTCTTCCCTTTACTCCCTTGACCCAGCCCCCTTGCTTTCCTAGAGCACACACCAGGCAAACCTCGACCTCCAGCCTATGACAATCCTACGTGCACATCCACTCTGTCCCAGCAATTCTATTTCTTTGTAGATGAAATACTTGCTCATGCACACAAAGACAAACATACAAGAATCCTAACTGCAGCACTACTCAGATGGCAATAGGTTGAAACTACCTAAATTAAATGCTCATCCATAGGAAGCTGGCTCAATGAGTCATTACACAGCTGCAGGTCAGCAGGGCTAACAAAGAGCTCATCAAAGGCATTTTGATAAGTGAGAGGAGGAAAAAGCAAACTACAAAACAAGGCACCAAGTATGTGTGTTCATTTACATATACTTAAGTGCATGTAAAAATGACTGAAAGAGTACATAAGCAGTGAATGAAGTTGAGGAAAGGACAGGGTTTTCATTCAATTTTTAATATGAAAACAGAACTCTAGGAACCCTAACACCCTGAAGGTGCTCCAGGGTTTACAAAACAGTGATGCATATTCTACTATGAATTCAAGTAACAAATATTTACTAAGCACTTACTACATGTGAGGCACCGTTCTAGGTACCAGGAATGCAACAGTGAAAAAGACAATATCTGGGGCCAGCCTGTGGCTCACTCGGGAGAGTGCAGTGCTGATAACACCAAGGCCACAGGTTCGGATCCTGTATAGGGATGGCTGGTTCGCTCACTGGCTGAGCGTGGTGCTGACAACACCAAGCCAAGGGTTAAGATCCCCGTACCGGTCATCTTTAAAAAAAGAAAGAAAGAAAGAAAAAGACAATATCCCTGCCCTCATGGAGTTTCACATTAGAGAAACAACAAATAAGCCTGGATACACCCACACACAGGTGTGTGTATGTATAATGCCAGGTAGAGACAAATGCTACAAAGGGAAATATAGAGGAGAGGAAAGGAACAGGAGGTGCTACTTTAGAAAAGGGAAATAGGGAAGGCCTCTGGGAAGAGGTGACTTTGGAGACCTAAATGAAGGTTTCATCCATCACCATACTTTCACCAGTTTTATATACCAGAATCCCTGGAAATGCTGAAAGGATAAATACTTGCAAAAGCAGGACCACCTAGAAACAAGTATGTCAATAGCAATCTTCCCGTAAGGTATACTGGCACAGAATTGGGAGCTTCAGTCACATGTGGGAGACCTTGAAGCCTCTTGTTATCCTAGCATGAATTTCAGGATCAAAGAGACATGAGCTCTGATCCTTGCTCCATATGCCTAGGCATGTCACTGACATTTCTGAGCCTCAGTTTCCTCAAATGCACAATGACAAAAATCCTGCCTACCTCACAGTGATGTAGTAAAGACAAACTGTTAAGGCATGTGGAGTGCTTACACAGTGCCTCACGCTAGCAGGTGCTCAATGAATGGTGGCTGATGGTATTCTTTATATGAGGGTACTTCAAAAAGTTCGTGGAAAGATTCATATTATCTTTCAATTGTTTTTCCATGAACTTTTTGAAGTGCCCTCATATAGTAGGAACACTTCAACGCATAGGATGAATTACTTTATCAGCTGCAACTACATGATGCTGGAGAAAGTAGATCAACTTCTCCACTGTCAGAGAGGCTTAGGCATTCACTTCTTTTTTCACTTCAAAAACTTGAAATTGTGACATCTTTGGACTGCGATTTCTCCCAGGGTGAAAACAAAACAACTGGTTTATGACAAAAACAAATTTTTACAGAGTAAATGAACACAAATACAGCCTCGCCCCGCACACAGGCCATGGAAAGTGTGTGGGTGAGGGAAAGAGGCTACAGGCATACCACTCAACTGTCACCCTGAGCTGCCTCCCACCCCTCATCCCTGCCCCCAGGTAGATCAATAAATGCAGGCAGAGCTTAGGCTGCAGCCAGTTGTTCAACTTGAGCAAATCAAGAACTGTCGGCCCTTGGGTTGCTCATAATCTTATATTTTAAACACAGAGCACCACTGTTAAGAACCTTTTTTGAAAAAAAATCACTGAACTAAGATAGTTTCTTAATAAACATGAAATTCATCACGACTGTCACAAGTAAACGTGGGCTCTCTGAATACAGCTGGGGCATAACCTGGCTTTACCAACTATACTATGTAAGTTTACTAGTACTCCTCTGTTTAACATACCTGTCTTCTTGAAAGACTATAAGCTCTTCAAGAGCAGAGAGATGTGGAAAGTAAGGCAGATTCTTAAAGTCAGGCGTAAGTGCCTGGTGATGGGGCCAGGAAGGATGACTGGTGAAGGAGAGGCCAAGAACCTAAGAGAGGAGCCTGCCTTTGACAGCCTTCTCTAAGTGTGCCATGGTATGATCAGGGTTCAACTGGGTGCTGGACAGATTGACTTGTGCTTTCAAAAGGCTTCCTCTCTACGATCACAGTGTAACAACTGCCACAACAATATGACTTTCTTCAAAACAAAACAAAACAAAACAAAAAAACACTAAAAAGAATAATGTTCTCTGAAGAATGTTTTCAGGGAGGAAAACCACTCTCCTCGCTCCATCACCACTATCACCTCTGTGTCTCTACCAACAGATCCTAGCAGAGTACCTACTCCACAAAGGTACTCCATACATGCATCTGTTGAATGTACCACAAAATCATAATGTTGTAGAGCTGAAAGGGTCTTAAAGATAAATTTCTCCAGTGGTTCTCCAATTTGTCTAGTAATGGAACTGTTTGTTAAACAAATTTCATTCAGAACTTGAATATATAAAAGATAAATGTGACTCACCAGTTCAGCGTCAAATGAAACTTCATAATTTACATTACATCCAGAGAAAACACAGGTTGAACTAACACAGTACAAATACCTTCATTTTAGGTTTTAGAAGCTGAGGTCTAAAGCACTTAAATAACCTATTCAATTCACACAGAGACTTGGGCAGAACCCAGATTAAAAGCCCACATCTGAATCCTGTTTTATTCTTCCTTTCTTTATTGTCATTGGTCCTGGCTGACTATCTTTGGCCAGGTTCTCTCCACTTTAGACCCTCAGCACATCACCACTGGGTTGATTCCTCTATCCGAAGTGCTCCTGGCCCAACAGCACTCCTCAACAAACCATCTTGTGGCAATGCCCTTATGGTCTAAGACAGCTATTTTCAAACTGTTCTGCACATCAGTGCTTTACGGGGTTTGTGTTTCAGGTAAACTTCAATTTGTATATATTTTCTCACTATAAGTTTAGAAAATTCCCACTCAAATATGTCATAAGTTAAATTTTAATACAATCAGTGCATTCATTCATACTGTCAGTTAACCAGCTTTTTTAACAGAAACCTAAGAGTTTCCCTATTCGTACTATACTTTGGCTTCTCTCAAAAGCCACTGATTAGAACAATTATAGTCTTCTACTTGTTTTGTTTTTGCTGTTGATATGGAATTCACATGTCTGCTCATCAAATACACAGTCCCAGTGAACCACGGGGTTATGCACACCTGCTTGGCTCATGTTCCTACAAGGGCTACTGGTAAGTAGATTCAAAGTGCCTGGCACATAATAGTGGCTCTATGAATTTTGATTAATGAATGCAGTAACAAGTGAATCCTCAAAAAGTACTACTATGATAACATCATATTTAGTTTTCCTGCTTATGTTAAAGTTTGGGGTGTCTCTTGCTATATGTATGTTTCAAATGCTGGTGTAAGGATATACATGCCCAACACTTGGCCAACGCCATTTATATGCTTACCATGGCCTATCCACCCTGCTCTTTGGCCCAAAAGTCAACCTTTAAAACCCAGAAAATGTCCTGGTTCTCAATTCAAAGATATGTTGGAGAGATTTCTAAGCCAAAAGGGGTGGAAATACACAAGGGCACATCAGTCCCCTGACCTCCTGTCCCTTGGTTCCTTGCGTACTGTTTAATCCCTGTTATGTCCCTCACTCACATAGGACATTCCCGTATCTAACAGGAAAACAAAAAAATATTTGTTGAATTGATTCCTTTTTATCATCTCCATGTTCTACTGAGTTAGCTAACCAGCCAGTCCTGATTTCTTTTTCTTTCTTTCCTTCTTTCCTTCCTTCCTTCCTTCCTTCCTTCCTTCCTTCCTTCCTTCCTTCATGACTCTATCTATCTATCTAATCTATCTAATCTATCTATCTATCTATCTATCTATCTATCTATCTATCTATCTATCTATCTATCTATCTATCTATCTATCTATCTATCTATCTATCTATCTATCTATCTATCTATCTATCTATCTATCTATCTATCTATCTATCTATCTATCTATCTATCTATCTATCTATTTTGGTGGCTAGCCAGTACAGGGATCAGAACCACTGACCTTGGTGTTATCAGCACCACGCTCTAACTAAATAAGGTAACCAGCCAGCCCATTTTCTTTTCTTTTGATGGCTAGCCAGTATAGCTGACTTTTTTTTAATTCAGATATCATATTCCATTTTTTTTTTAGCTGACTTCTTTTTAAATTCAAGGAAATAAAATGTTTAAGGAAAAGAATTTTAGAAAGTCAGTTACAGATTAAAAAATGACAACTATAGTTTCCTAAGGGGATATGCGCTTAAGAAAAATATATTTTAAAATCCTTTACCAAATAAAAGGAAAAAAAAAATAGAGACAGTTTTGAATTCCCATGTGGTGAAAAACATAATGAACAGCACAGCTACTTACTGTTAATAAAAACTAAAATGCAAAAAAAATTTGAAACACCACATATATTTGGTGTTAAATTATTTTAACTACTAATGTAGAATGTACTTGTTGAAAAAAAAAAACACAATATATAATTGGTATGTTCGTCATTCTCCGCAGGTAACCACTGTTCATTTTATGTGTATTCTTCCAGAAAGATTCTCTCACCCATAATAACACATATACATAAATACACATGCACGCACACACAACACACACACACAAACTATATTTGAATTCAACAAATAATTCCTAAAGTCCTATGCAATGAAGAACACACAGGAATAACACAGACGCGGTTCCTGATCTAAATTTTTCACAGAAATAATATCATTTAATATATTACTCCCAGAACATTTTGAAAATGTAAATTTTACTACCACAATTTTATAGATCAGGAAACTGAAAAGAGAGGTCAAATACAATACCCAGAAACCTACCCAGTAGCTTCAGAAATCAAGTCAAGATCAGCACACAAGTCACAGAACTCAAGAACTGGTAATCTTGCCATGAAATAAATGTGTTAAGTGATCATAAAGGTGAATCCGGTAAGAATGCAATCCAGGAGATATGTTTAAATTTAGAAATCAAATAATGATTAACTAGTACTGATATGACTGAGCTTACCTAAAGGCAGCAATTAGTGGTGCATAAATTGAGTCCCCATCATAAACATATAAATGGTCCCAACTACACTCTGTAGCAAAATGATTGAAACGAAGTCTCATTATTCTATTTGGCCTGAAAAGAACAAAAAAGAAAGTATAAATTAAATAATAAAGAAAGTATAATAAATTAATCATAACTATCAAACATGTGAGGAAATAAACAGAAATTTTTAAAGAATGTACAGGGAAAGAAGAAATTCATAATATATGAACACTATTCCTTCATTTGCCACAGACTTATTTAGTACTTACTATGTGCAAGAGACCACTAAGCATGCAGTGGCAAATTAAACAGATATCACATGATTCATGACTCTTTGGACCTTATAGTTCATTCAGTGGTCATTCTTTAATAGCCTCTAAACCAATCCATTAGCCCTTCCATTTCTGCACTTTCTTCCTTATTCAACTTAAGATTTCATATTACATCATTTCACCTGCCAATTCTCTAAACTTGCCTGCCCCTCTGCCTTTCACAGCACTGCCTGGCAAAAGCCCTGGTCTATAGGAAACCAGTTATCTGCTTTGATTTAGATTGACTCCAAAGAAAAAAAAAAGCTGTACTCGAGAAAGTCACACTACTGGGCAGACTGGTTCCTGCACTGGTCTCTGCTTACCAACTACAAAGGGCACTTCGATTCTTCCAGCAGTTTTACCACCGACTCTCTCTTCTCTCCCTCTCCCAATTATTACTAATTCTTAATGACTAGTTAAACCATCCAGTCCCACCTCTCTGCTTATATGTTCAGCACCTGACAAAAATCCCTGAAATTCCCATTTTCTAAAATAGATAAACTTACCTACTTCTTCCATCTCTCAAACATTTAATACTTCCCTCTCATCTGGAAATGCCCCATCTACATTTAAGTCTGCTTAAATATCACATATTTTGCAAATCAACAACAAAACAAAAAAAGCCTCAAATCCCAACTCTCCCTCCACATAATACTTGCCCTATCCCTTTCTACTCTTAATGGAGTAAAACTTCACAGAAGACATTGCTTTCTCCGTTTCCTCACATCCCACTCACCCCCCCCTCCACTCTCTAACCTGGCTTCAGCCCAAACACTCCACCCAAAAAGCTCTTGGTAATATCAACACCACTTATATCCTGGTGATGTCTAATTATACTTCTCCAGCCTAGACCTCTCCTCTACCCCACACTTGTCTAATATCTCTAAATAAACAACTAAATAAATACATAAACTAGTTGACTCAGGTGGTAATGAGTACAGTGAAGAAATTAAAGGAATGTGATCATGGGAGCATAACAAGTTGTGGGGAGATAACCCAGAAAACTTTAGAGGAGATGAGAATGATGCGAGGTAAGCCATGGGAAAAGCCTGGGGAAAAAAGTTTCAGGCATAGGGAATACCACAGTCTTAAGGGAGAAAGAAGCTGATGTGTCCAAGCAACCTGAAGAAAATCATCATGTCTGAAGCACAGCAAACAGAGGTAACCGTATGAGATGAGAGGTAAGAGGTAGGCAAGATACAAAAGCAAAATTCAGGAGGCCAATGTCAAGGCTATTACAGTGACCCAGGAAATAGAGGATGGTGGTTCACACAATAATTGCAGAGACAGGGCCGAGCCCGTGGCGCACTTGGTAGAGTGCTGCGCTGGGAGCGCGGCGACGCTACCGCCGCGGGTTCGGATCCTATATAGGACTGACCAGTGCACTCACTGGCTGAGTGCCGGTCACGAAAAAAAAAAAAAAAATAATTGCAGAGACAGAGGTGAAATGGAGTCTGCAGACTTGGGAGATATTCTAGAGGGAAAACTGACAGAACTTAGTGACAAGATGAATGTGGGGAACAAGGAAAAGAAGGAATGAAAGGTTTTTGCTTAGGCTGAGGAAGATCAACCGCTGAGAGCACATTCAGAGCAACAGTGGAGAAGGATGTCAGATGGGATTGGACTGACAGAAAGGGAAAGGGAAGACACCTCTTTGGAGCAGCAGTTCTCAAAATGTGGCCCACAGAACACTGGGGACCCTGAGACCCTTTTAGAGGATCCAAGAGGTCAAAACTGTGTTCACAGTAATACTAAGGTATCATGTGCTTTTATTGCTACGTTGGCACTTACTAATACAGGAAGAGCAATGGTGGGTGAAACTGCTGGCGCCTTAGAACATATCAAGGCAGTAGCAGCAAACTGTCCTAGTGATGTGATCGATCCCTGTCATTCTTCACCACCACACACATAGAAAAAAGGAAAAAATGACAGTTTCATTTAAGGATATCTTTAGCAGTAAAAACTATTAATTTTATTAAGTCCTAATCCATGAATACACATCTTTTTAATACTCTGTGGTAAGATGGGAAATAAGCATAAAGCACTTATCTTGCCTAACAAAAAATACAGTGGTTTTCTCAAGGAAAACCACTTTTGCAATTGTTTGAGTTGTGAGTTGAACTAACCACTTTTTTCTTGAACACCACTTGCCATGTTTACTTGAAATAACTGACAAACTATCATTATTCAGACCATGATATCTGGCAGACATTTTCTTGAAAATGAACAAAGCAAGCCTGTCACTTCAAAGAGAACAACTAACAATATTTACTGCCAAAGATAAAATGCAAGCTTTCAACTAGCAGAGTTTTGGAAAATTTGCATCTGCCTCCCAGATGCAACTTCCCAATACTTAGAATTTTCTGATGAGACTGATGGTGATATTAACCAATATGATTTTTTGACATTATATGATGAATACATCAACATTTGGAAGATTTGCATAACTCAGTGAACCACCATTTTCCAAACGATCAGGTTACAGAATCATGGATAGGCAAAAGATCCATTCAAAGTGTAAGAAAACCATTATTGGATCTTAACAAGTTTCAAAGTTCATTATTTCAGACTCCAAACTGCAGTTTGCTTTTAAGAAATTACTATGTGCTAAGTTTTGGTGTAATATCAAACAAAACTATTCACAATTATTTTAAAGTACTATTAAAATTGTCTCTCTTTTCCTACTTTATATACAAATGATGTCTAATTTTCTTGACATACTTCAACACAGCAACAAAGAGAATACCAGAAGATGGTATGATAATCCAGCTGTCTTCTATTAAACCAGACAATGAAGAGATTTGCAAAAATGTAAAACAATGCCACTCTTCTCACTAAAATTTTTTTTAACACAGCGAGGTTTTTTTTCCAATAAAAATACCACTTGTACTAACATGTAGTGTGTTTATAATTGTTATTTTTATTTATTTATTTATTTTTAACTGTAACATAGTTGACTGTACATATCTGTGGGGTACAGAGTTGAATGTCAATATCTGTGTGCAATATGTGATACTCAAGTCAGGATAATTGGTATATTCAACACTGTAGAATGTAATCATTTTTCATGGCACTTTACCAATTCCTTCCTTACCCCTACCCTCTCCCCATTTCCCACCTCTGGTAACCTTAGTTCTGTTCTCTCCTTTTGAAAGTTCAACATATTTTTGAAAGTCCCATCTTTATAATTGTTGCTTTTAAATGAATTATTTAAATAATTCATTTATTAATTATTTCACTTCTAACAATATTTAATAATTTCATTTCTAATATGGTTAAAACACAGATAGATATAACCCAAATAAACAAAAGTTATTTGGAATCCTCAAAGTTGAAGAGTGTAAAGAGGTTTAGGAACTTTTTTAAAAGTCCTCTTTAAAACTTTTTTTAAAAGTTTAAGAAATGCTGCTTTAAAGGTCTGCCATGAAAGGAAGGAGAAAAGGAAGGAGAAAATGAAGGCAACCGCTGAAGGGACATAGGGGGTCCAGACAAAAGGGGTATTTAGGCAATAATAATTATTCTGATATTCCTGTCCAAAATAAAAATAGGCATTTAGAAAAATGACACAATATTGTTATTTTCTAATGCCTTAAGCAAACCATTAAACTACGTAACAGTTTTTTAACTACTACAGTTGAAAATACACAAATTTCTGTTGTGTACAATTCATTTGCAGCATTAAATCAATACGAAACTTTTCTAATTAACAATGAGCATTAAAAAAAATAAGAACATCAAATTCACTTCTCAAATGAAAAGTTATCAGATAATGTTTAAGGTATCAAATAAAAATGTTCTTTATGCTTCAGATTGTTAATTTCATTTGTAGGAAAAGTAATGCCACACTGAGTTCCATCCTAAAAATAGAAAAATTTAATTCAGCCATTACTACTTACTGTCCTTCAATGAGCCATGTGCACTTCGTTTTATATTTGTAATTTCCAGGTCCATCTGTTACAAACCCAGAAGATCCGGTTAGTCTGCAATTTAAATCAAAAAAAACAAAAACAAACAAAAAAAACCCACTTAAGTCCATCAGAATTGCATATATTAATATCTATCTTAATTCTCAATACAAATTAAGCATAATGGGTACATTAATGTATACTGTAACCAGCAGAAAATGACTGGATAGTTATATCTGGATTGCATAAATTAGGATGAAACAAATACTTGCCACACATGTAAAAATATTAAAACAGGAATGAACAAAAACATACCTAAATCTTTCTAGCTAAGAAGGGAAAGTTATACTTCGTACCATGAAAATGGCCACAAGAATTTACTTATAAATATGAGTTTGCTTTTAAAACAATGAGACCACACAGTTACAGTGACAAGTAAAGTGCTTCTAAAACAGTATCACCAAGGACAGCTTAACTGAGACTGGCGAGCATATCAAGCCACAACGCACAACAGGCCCCTAGTGGCTGTCTACCATTTGGCCATGAGCAGTGTGCAACAGCACCTGTCTTCCCACACTTGTGCCAAACCTGAAGTTTAATACTTTTAGGACTTGCCAATACGACAGCAATATCTTGGTATCTCAGTAATGTTTTGTTTTGTTTTTTTGTTTTGTTTTGTTTTGTTTTTTTTTAATTTTATTTTGTCGATATACATTGTAGCTGATTATTGCTCCCCATCACCAAAACCTCCCTCCCTTCTCCCTCCCCCCCTCCCCCCCAACAATGTCCTTTCTGTTTGCTTGTTGTATCAACTTCAAATAATTGTGGTTGTTATATCTTCTTCCCCCCCCCCCCGGTTTGTGTGTGTGTGTGTATGTGTGTGTGTGAATTTATATATTAATTTTTAGCTCCCACCAATAAGTGAGAACATGTGGTATTTCTCTTTCTGTGCCTGACTTGTTTCACTTAATATAATTCTCTCAAGGTCCATCCATGTTGTTGCAAATGGCAGTATTTCATTCGTTTTTATAGCTGAGTAGTATTCCATTGTGTAGATGTACCACATTTTCCGTATCCACTCATCTGATGATGGGCATTTGGGCTGGTTCCAACTCTTGGCTATTGTAAAGAGTGCTGCGATAAACATTGGGGAAAGGTATACCTTCGACTTGATGATTTCCATTCCTCTGGGTATATTCCCAACAGTGGGATGGCTGGGTCGTATGGTAGATCTATTTGCAATTGTTTAAGGAACCTCCATACCATTTTCCATAGAGGCTGCACCATTTTGCAGTCCCACCAACAATGTATGAGAGTTCCTTTTTCTCCGCAGCCTCGCCAGCATTTATCGTTCATAGTCTTTTGGATTTTAGCCATCCTAACTGGGGTTAGATGGTATCTCAATGTGGTTTTGATTTGCATTTCCCGGATGCTGAGTGATGTTGAGCATTTTTTCATATGTCTGTTGGCCATTTGGATATCTTCCTTAGAGAAATGCCTACTTAGCTCTTTTGCCCATTTTTTAATTGGGTTGCTTGTTTTCTTCTTGTAAAGTTGTTTGAGTTCCTTATATATTCTGGATATTAATCCTTTGTCAGATGTATATTTTGCAAATATTTTCTCCCACTCTGTTGGTTGTCTTTTAACTCTTTTAATTGTTTCTTTTGCTGTGCAGAAGCTTTTTAGTTTGATATAATCCCATTTGTTTATTTTTCCTTTGGTTGCCCGTGCTTTTGGGGTCATATTCATGAAGTCTGTGCCCAGTCCTATTTCCTGAAGTGTTTCTCCTATGTTTTCTTTAAGAAGTTTTATTGTCTCAGGGTGTATATTTAAATCCTTAATCCATTTTGAGTTGATTTTAGTATACAGTGAGAGGTATGGATCTAGTTTCATTCTCCTGCATATCGATATCCAGTTATCCCAGCACCACTTGCTGAAGAGGCAGTCCCTTCCCCAGTGAATAGGCTTGGTGCCTTTGTCAAAGATCAGATGGCAGTAAGTGTGTGGGTTGATTTCTGGATTCTCTATTCTATTCCATTGGTCAGTGTGTCTGTTTTTATGCCAGTACCATACTGTTTTGGTTATTATAGCTTTGTAGTATAGCTTAAAGTCAAGTAGTGTTATGCCTCCAGCTTTATTTTTTTTGCTGAGCATTGCTTTGGCTATTCGTGGTCTTTTATTGTTCCATATAAATGTCTGAATAGTTTTTTCCATTTCTGAGAAAAATGTCTTTGGAATTTTGATGGGGATTGCATTGAATTTGTATATCACTTTGGGTAGTATGGACATTTTCACTATGTTGATTCTTCCAATCCAAGAGCATGGAATATCTTTCCATCTTCTTGTATCCTCTCTAATTTCTCTCAGCAGTGGTTTGTAGTTCTCATTATAGAGATTTTTCACATCCTTGGTTAAGTCAATTCCTAAGTATTTTATTTTTTTGGTGGCTATTGTAAATGGGCAGGCTTTCTTGATTTCTCCTTCTGCATGTTCACTATTGGAGAAAAGAAATGCTACTGATTTTTGTGTGTTGATTTTGTATCCTGCTACTGTGCTGAAATCATTGATCAATTCCAAGAGTTTTTTTGTAGAGGTTTTAGGCTGTTCGATATATAGGATCATGTCATCTGCAAACAGGGACAGTTTGACTTCATCTTTTCCAATCTGGATGCCCTTTATTTCCTTCTCTTCTCTGATTGCTCTGGCTAGTACTTCCAACACTATGTTGAATAGGAGTGGTGAGAGTGGGCATCCTTGTCTAGTGCCTGTTCTTAAAGGAAAAGCTTTCAGCTTTTCCCCATTCAGGATGATATTGGCAGTGGGTTTATCATATATGGCTTTAATTATGTTGAGATACTTTCCCTCTATACCTAACTTATAGAGGGTCTTTGTCATGAATGAGTGCTGAACTTTATCAAATGCTTTTTCAGCATCTATAGAGATGATCATATGGTCCTTGTGTTTGAGTTTATTAATATGGTGTATCACATTTATTGATTTGCGTATGTTGAACCAACCTTGCATCCCTGGGATGAATCCCACTTGATCGTGATGAATAATTTTTCGTATGTGTTGCTGTATTCTGTTTGCTAGTATGTTAGTGAGGATTTTTGCATCTATATTCATCAAGGATATCGGCCTGTAGTTTTCTTTTTTGGTTATATCTTTACCTGGTTTTGGTATCAGGATGATGTTTGCTTCATAGAATGAGTTTGGGAGATTTGTGTCCGTTTCAATCTTTTGGAATATTTTGTAAAGAATCGGTGTCAATTCCTCTTTGAATGTTTGGTAAAATTCTGCTGTGAATCCATCTGGTCCTGGGCTTTTCTTTGTTGGGAGCCTTCTGATAACAGCTTCAATCTCCTTTATTGTTATTGGTCTGTTCAAGTTTTCTACGTCTTCACGGTTCAGTTTTGGGAGCTTGTGTGTGTCCAGAAATTTATCCATTTCCTCCAGATTTTCAAATTTGTTGGCGTATAGTTGTTTATAGTAGTCTCGAATGATTCCTTGTATTTCAGATGAATCAGTTGTAATATCGCCTTTTTCATTTCTAATTTTTGTTATTTGAGTCTTCTCTCTTCTTTTTTTTGTTAGCCATGCTAATGGTTTGTCAATTTTATTTATCTTTTCAAAAAACCAACTTTTTGATTCGTTGATCTTTTGAATTGTTTTTTGGTTTTCAATTTCATTCAGTTCTGCTCTGATCTTAATGATTTCTTTCCGTCTGCTAACTTTAGGATTGGATTGTTCTTGTTTTTCTAGTTCTTTAAGGTGAAGTGTTAGGTTGTTCACTTGCCATCTTTCTATTCTTCTGAAGTGAGCATTTAATGCAATAAATTTTCCCCTCAATACTGCTTTTGCAGTATCCCACAGGTTTTGGTATGATGTATCATTGTTTTCATTAGTTTCAATAAACTTTTTGATTTCCTGCTTGATTTCTTCTTGGACCCATATGTCATTAAGTAGAATGCGGTTTAATTTCCATGTGTTTGTATAGTTTCCAGAGTTTTGTTTGTTATTAATTTCTAGTTTTAATCCATTGTGGTCTGAGAAGATACATGGGATAATTCCAATTTTTTTGAATTTATTGAGACTTGATTTGTGACCTAATATGTAATCTATCCTGGAGAATGATCCATGTGCTGATGAGAAGAATGAATATTCTGAGGTTGTTGGGTGGAATGTTCTGTAGATATCTGCCAATTCCAATTGGTCTAGAGTCTTGTTTAGATCTTGTGTTTCTCTACTGATTCTTTGCCTAGATGATCTGTCTAATATTGACAGTGGAGTGTTCAGGTCCCCTGGTATTATGGTATTAGTGTCTATTTCCTTCTTTAGGTCTAATAGAGTTTGTTTTATAAATCTGGCTGCTCCAACATTGGGTGCGTACATATTTATGATTGTTATGTCTTCTTGATGGATCAATCCTTTTATCATTAAGTAGTGTCCCTCATTGTCTCTTTTTATGGTTTTTAGTTTAAAGTCTATTTTGTCAGATATAAGAATAGCCACTCCAGCTCGTTTTTCTTTTCTGTTTGCATGGTAAATCTTTTTCCATCCTTTCACTCTTAATCTGTGTGAATCTTTATGGGTGAGGTGGGTCTCTTGTAGGCAGCATATAGTTGGGTCCTGCTTTTTGATCCAGTCAGCCAGTCTGTGTCTTTTAATTGGGGAATTTAAGCCTTTAACATTAAGAGTTGTTATTGAAAGGTGTTGATTTATTCCTAGCATTTTATTGGTTGTTTGGTTGTCTTAGGTGTCTTTTGTTCCTTGCTTTCTGATTTACTGTTTGGTTTCTTTGTTTGTTGGTTCCTTAGGTTGTAGATAGTGTTTTTGTTAGCTTGTTTTCTCTTCATGAATGCCATTTTTATTGTACTAGCGGGTTTAGATTTTTCTTAGGTTTTTATGGCAGTGGTAGTTATTTTTCAGGAACCAAACCCAGTACTCCCTTGAGGATTTCTTGTAAGGGTGGTCGTGTGGTAGTGAACTCCCGCAGTTTTTGTTTGTCTGAGAAATATACTATTTGCCCCTCATTTCGGAAGGATAGCCTTGCAGGGTAGAGTATTCTTGGCTGGCAATCTTTGTCTTTTAGTATTTTGAAAATATCATCCCATTCCTTTCTAGCTTTTAGGGTTTGTGATGAAAAGTCTGATGTTAACCTGATTGGGGCTCCCTTATAGGTGATTTGACGCTTCTCTCTTGCAGCTTTTAAGATTCTCTCTTTGTCTCTGAGTTTTGCCAATTTGACTATGACATGTCTTGGAGAAGGCCTTTTTGGGTTGAATACGTTTGGAGATCGTTGAGCTTCCTGGATCTGAAGATCTGTGATTTTTCCTATACCTGGGAAGTTTTCTGCCACTATTTTGTTGAATATGTTTTCAATGGAATCTCCATTTTCCTCCCCTTCTGGAATACCCATGACTCGGATATTTGAGCGCTTGAGGTTGTCTGATATCTCTCTCAGATTTTCTTCCATGTCCTTGATTCTTTTTTCTTTCTTTTTGTCTGCTTGTGTTATTTCAAACAGCCCATCTTCAAGTTCAGAGGTTCTCTCTTCAACTTCAACAAGCCTGCTGGTTAAACTCTCCGTTGTGTTTTTTATTTCGCTGAATAACTTCTTCAGTTCAGCAAGTTCTGCTACATTTTTTTTCAGGACATTGATTTCCTTGTATATTTCCTCTTTCAGATCCTGTATACTTTTCCTCATTTCATCATGATGTCTAGCTGAGTTTTCTTGTATCTCATTCAGTTTCCTTAGAATTATCACTCGAAATTCCTTGTCAGTTATTTCAAGGGCTTCTTGTTCTATAGGATCTAGAGTATGAGATTTATTAACTTTTGGTGGTGTACTTTCTTGATTTTTTGTATTTCTGGTGTCTTTTTTTTGGTGTTTATTCATTGTGGCAGGGGGTTTCACAGTCCACCGGTTTGAGACTAATGACTAACTAGGATGTTGCTGTGGTTGCCAATTTGGTATGGCTCCCGCCGTGACTGCTCAGTTGGCCTCTAGTGTCTTGTGTGTGTGGTTGCCTCGGGTCTTGGGCTTCTCCGGGGATCCACCTTTCTGGTCAGCTTGTACTCTGCTGGGCTGGTGGATCACGTACCACAGGGTGTGTGATCTCTGTTGAGCTTTCACTTTCTGTACAGGACTTCTCCCCGTTCCGTGTGCTCTGGCCCAGGCTGTTAGATCGTGCAGTGGTGACCCCACCAGGTGTGTGGTTTCTGTCGAGTCTCCGCCTCCCTGGCCGCACGTCTCCCCCCTCTGTGCACACTGTGCTGGGCTGGGGTGTGTCTTCTGCACCCCTCGTCTATCAGCTGGGCCTTCAAGACCCTGCTCAGCACCGCCTCGCCCAGGAAGTCTACCAGGTTTCTGCTAGGCACAGACGACCGGTCTCTCTGGGTGCCTTTGTAGCACTGTGAAGATCTTTCTCGGGTCTTGTTCACCTTTGTATCCCCCCCGGTATAAACCGAGTCTAGTGCCCGCCTGCAGCCTGCTCTCCGGCAGGTTCAAGCGGACCTGGGAACTCTCCTACCACACTATTCCCAACCAGAAATTCGTTAGGCTTTTTTCCAAACTGGTAGTCGCAGAGATGGTATCTGCCTCCCAGTAACAGGAAGTTTACCGGGGCCGGAGTCCAGGGTGTGGTGGAGTGACAGTCGGCCCGCCCGTACTTCCTAGCCCTCCCAACACTGGTCGGGACGCCCCACACCCCTAGCCCCGCCAGAGAACCGCGGAGGGAGTGGGAGAGGAGGCCGGCCCGCAGGGTCCGGAAAGCCCCGCGCCAGGCCAAGCAAATGGGCTCAGTGATGGCCGAGCAGGGCGGAGCTGCCCGCACCTGGGAAAATGGAGGCAGCACCGGGGCAGTGAGTGGCCTGGTGGTGCAGGCGGCAGCCGCGTGGGCATCCACCCCCCGAACAGAGCTGTGCCAGGGATCACTCACAGTGCTGTGCCAGGTTGGGCGCTCGCTCTGTCTCTGGTTTGTTGCCTTCCGTGTTCTCGGCACTGCCGCCTCGGGCTGTTCAGTCGCGGCGCCGCTCGGGCGTTCCCAGGAATCTTCTTTAATGCCAGCCTGAAACCTCGAATCCTGAATAGGGCAGCTGGCCGCCTTCAGCGCGGCCCCGGCCTCCGGGATCCTGGCTGCATCCTCAGCAGCCCTGGCGCCGTGTTCCCTGTTTCAAGACTCGCTTTTGCAGCTAAGAATCAGTTCTTTTCCTGCTCCACACTTCAAAGCTGTTGCCTGTAAATGAGGCAGCCTCTCCTGCCGGGGGCAAAGTGGCGTTGAGCCCCCACGACTGGCCAGCAGCAGTAGTCCTCCCTTAAGAGATGGCCAGAGGAAGGTCCACAAGTTTCCCGGCTGCCTGAGGCCCAGTGGCCACCTTTTCCACCTCAGCTACTCCGCGCCAGCCGCCGCAGCCGCCGCCATCTTGAAACTCTCAGTAATGTTTTGACTGCTGATAACCCTGATAC
The DNA here is from genome assembly GCF_027409185.1 of Cynocephalus volans. Classification (NCBI taxonomy): domain Eukaryota; kingdom Metazoa; phylum Chordata; class Mammalia; order Dermoptera; family Cynocephalidae; genus Cynocephalus; species Cynocephalus volans. The sequence continues at coordinate 24,481,650 of NC_084460.1, forward strand.
TTGAATATCTTCTTTGGCCATTTGTATTTCCTCCTTTGTGAATTAAGATTCCATATTCTTTGCTCACTTTGCTATCCAAGCTGTCTTTTTCAAATTAGAAGCTCTTTTTATACTAAGGATATCTCCCATTTGTATGTTAAATACACTATAAATTTATTTTCTGCTTACTTTCTTCTTTATACTTTGTGTCTACTATCTTCTTTAGCTATATAGAAATTTTAGCATTTAAGAAGGATGTTATTTCCTTCCTCATTGCTCATTTCCAGATCGTTTTTCCTCCCTCTTCATCAACAATGTCATCTTCACTGAAACAGACACTCTCTTCTGGATCTGCCTCCCTTACTTTCTGAGTCATCTTCTGACATACCAGTTACTCCTCCTCATGCACTAAAGATATTATTAGCCAATCGTTCACTGTCTTCCATTATCTGCATCAACATCCAAGATGTTCCAAAATCCAGCCTCTCTGGTTCTTAACCTCCTCCACTCCACTTTCGCCAGTCACCCAGTCTCCGGGCCCTGCCATATTCAATAACAGCACTACCACAAAAATTTCCATTTTAAGTGTCCTACCCTCTGCCTACTGTCTCATACCTCTCCAATTCATTTAGCCTAGTTCTGCCTTTCAAATGAGTCTTCAGCCCCATGAGAACTGCCAATCCATTGAACTATCACTTCTTCACTGTTCACCATTTACCATACACACATTTCACTTTCTCACTTACCTACCAAGATTCCATGGTCCATCACAAGAATCATCCCCTGCAAATCCCTCAGCTTCCTTGTCTTTCTCTCCCTCAACTGTGCTTGCCTGATATACTTGTCTCCATATCTTATTCCCCAACATCCATTCCACCCCCAAAATGTTAGTCTAGGCCAATTATGTTTTTCCATGACACTTGCCAATGACTGATTAGAAATGTTTATCAGTTAGGATTAGGTTCTTATGCAACTGACAAAAATTTAAATAGTAATGGCTTAACCAAGATATAAAATCCAAAGGTAAGCATTCCAGAGCATGTAAGGCATTTCCATGATCATCAGGGACCTAATGTTATTCTACTGTGTTGCTCTGTCATCCTCAATATGTGGCTTTTACCTCATAACCCAAGATGGTTGCTCATGCTCCAGCTATTATATCCACATTCTACCCAGCAGGAAGGAAGAAAACAAAGGGTGCACCCCTTCCCCCTGAGTCGAACATGACAATTCAACTTAGATCCCATTAGTCAAAACTTACTGACATATCCATCTGTGCATATAGGGAGGCTGAGAAATGCAGCCATTGTCCCAGATGACCTAGGGAAAATCAGGATTCTCTTTACTAGAGAAGTGAAGAAAGGTTATGAAGGGTAATTATTAATCTTTGTCACAGCACATAATATTTTACCAAGATGTAAAGGGAAGTTTGATAGATGACTTCTAGAAAATATTTTCTTGTTCTTAAGAAAGATACTGTAGTAGACAGGGAGACATGCCACCTAGATCCCTCCTTCAAGGAAGGACTTGCTGCCAGCTACAGCAAGGAATGTGGTCATCAAACAGTTGTCAGATCCTTCAGGGGCTGCCTTGCCCCAGATCATGTCCTTCCCAGGGCAGCCCACATTTTACAGGGTATAAAGGCCTAGGCATTTCAATCCAACATAGGACACCTCTGACAAGTAATCCTTGCTCCAGAGCTCCCCTTTGTCACACCTGTGCTGAATGAAGCACAACTTCTTCCTTAGCCCAAGTTTTCTTCTGCTTTTGCTTCCTATAACACCTTCCTCTCACAGATGTTATAACCAACTTGTACCCAAACTGCATCTTAGCAAATGCTTCCAAAAACCAACCTATGATAGACATCAAAAAAGAGATCATACTTCTCTCTGAACTTTGCTATGGCTGAATTTTACAGTTGGAAGTAATGCAACCATCATGATAAGAGCCTGAACACAAAGCCAAAACCAAGAATGACAAATCCAAGGAATGCAAAGTTTCCTGAAGAGTAAGCACCAAACACCCAAAGAAACCACCCCTCTTCAGACTTCTAGCTTTATGGGTAAATAAATTTCCCACTGGTTATTTGTTGCATTGTGTGTGTTACCTTGATTCTTTGTTCTAGTCTCTTCTAACTCAAGTTTTATGGTTCTCAACTTTGTTTTGCTCCTAAGAGTTCCTATGGGCTTCACATGAACAGATTCAGGTTCACAAATCAGCATTACTTTTAGAAAAGAAAATAGGCCATTTTTATTTTAAATGTTTAATATCTTTAAATATATACATCTACATAATTTTACAGATAATGCATAAATATGATCACAGACAGACTTTTTTTGTTTTTTTTTTTGTTTGTTTGTTTGTTTTTTTTTTAAGATGACCGGTAAGGGGATCTTAACCCTTGACTTGGTGTTGTGAGCACCACGCTCAGCCAGTGAGCGAACCGGCCATCCGTATATGGGATCCGAACCCGGGGCCTTGGTGTTCTCAGCACCACACTCTCCCGAGTGAGCCACGGGCCGGCCCCAGACTTTTTTTGTTGTTAAAGAACAATTATTTTTTTACTTACCTCCTCAATTATTCCTACTACCTCTGACCAAGATAAACATTTAAACACCTAGTAAGCATTCTTAACTATTTTCCTTCACAATCACAAGCCTGTGACATATGCATAGTTCTCATAAGTCACTTTTGGTTACACAAATTAATTTTCATACTAACTTTTCTGCATCTTTCTATTCTCACTCAACAAAACCTTATGGTAATCTCTCCAACTAATCAGGTATTAGTCTAATTCATTCTTTTTCATGTAGCATAATAATCAACCTTATGGAGGTATCATTCTTCCTGCCTTTCCCCTTCTAACATTCGTTTTGTTTTCAGTTGGTTGGCATTACGCATATTGTAGCAATAAATATCCCTATACATATGGCCTTACTTGTGCTTTTATTTCTAAGACAGAATCTTAAGGGGAAAATTACTGAGCCAAAAGGAATAACAATTTTAATTTTTAACCACATTGCCAAATTATTTTCCAAAGGGCTGTGACAATTCACATTTGCACCAGCAATGTATGAGAACACGCTATTTGCCACATCCCCTCTGCGTTAGATGTTATGTTTCTTTTAAATTTGGCCAGTTTTTAATTTGAAATTCCCTGTGTTATGATTTAAATTTGTATTTGCCTGGTAATTAAAGATTTTAAGCACCTTTCAGGTGTTTATTGATCATTTATATATACTATTTTGTGGACAAATTTGTTCTTATGTTTGCCCATTTTTGTGGGGTTTTGTCTTCTATCATTGAGTTACAAGAATTCTTTATATATTCTGGATGTAAATCTTTTATCAGATACATGTTTTGCAAATATTTTCTGCCAGTCTATGGCTTACCTTTTTGTTTCCTACCAATGTCTTTTGAAGAGGACAAGGTTTCAATTTTGATGAAGTCCAATTTTTCCATTTTTCTCTTTTATGGTTAGTGCTTTTTGGAGGCTTAAAAAACAATCTTTGCGTATGCCAAGGGTAGAAAGATTTTTCTACCGTGTTTTCTTTTAGAAGTTGTGTGGTTTTAGCTTTTACATTTAAGTCTTTAGCTCAGTTTGAGTTAACTTTTGTGTGTGGTATGAGGGTAGGGCCCAGATTCACATATTTCTTATGTGAATATCCAGGTGTTCCAGCATCATTTGTTGAAGTCTATCCTTTTCTCATTGAGTATCCACTTTGCTTTAAAAAAAAAAAAATCAATTAACCATGAATGTGTGGGTTTGTTTCTTGATTATCTATTCTGTTCATCGATGTACATGTCTACCTTCCCACTAATATCACAGTGTCGTGACTGCTCTAGTTTTACAGAAAATCTTAAAACAAAGCAGTGAAATTCCTCCAAATCTGTTTTTTTTCACCATTATTTAGGTTAACTGTCTACTCTAGGCCCTTCCAATTTCACATACATTTTAGAATTAATTTGTCAGAATCTACTAAAAAAGAAAAGCTTCCTGGGACTTTCACTGGGATTGAATTTAATCTACAAATAAATTTGGGAAGAATAAACACCCTTCCAATCCATAAATATGGTACCTCCTTCCATTTTTATAGGACTTCTTTAATGTCTCTCAGCAATGTTTTGTAGTTTTCGGTGTACAAGTCTGTCTTTTGTCAGATTTATCTAAGTATTTTAAGCTTTTTAAATCCTATTTGAATGATGTTATTGCTCTGATTTTATTTCCAACTGTTTCTTGCTAATAACAGAAATGTGATTGATTATAGAATACCTTGTATCCTGCAACTTTGTTATATTCACTTAACATTTCTAGCAGGTGTTTTTTATAGATTCATCATTATTTTCTCTCTACATGATCATGTTATCTGTAAAAAGAGTTTTCCCTTTTTTCCAATCTGGGTGCCTTTTATTTATTTTTCTTGACGTATTATACTTGCTAGGATTTCCATGTTGGATGGAAGTCATGAGGGGGCATTCTTACCTTGTTTCCAAGATTAAAGGGAAAGAGTTCAAATTTTCACCATTGAGTATGATGATAGCTGCAGGTTTTTCTGTAGATGCCTTTTATCAGATGAAAAACACTCCCTTCTATTCCTAGTTTGCTGAGAATTTTTATCATGAATGCCTGATAAATTCTGTCAAATGCTTTTTCTACATCATTTAAATGATCATAGGACTTTTCTCCTTTATTCCGTTAATGTTGTGAATTACATTAACAGATACAGTGACTGACTGATTTTGAGTGTTAAACCAACTGCACTCCTGGGTTAATCACTTTCATTCTTTTTTTTTTTTTAATTGGAACACAGTTGATTGTACGTATCTGTGGGTACAGCACTGAATGCCACCTCTTTCATTCTTGATACTGTTAATTTGCATCTTCTTTTTCTTGGTTTTATCAATTTTATTGGTCTTATCATTGATTTTCCTTATTGTTTTTCCATATTGGATTGATTTCCACCCTTATCTTCATCATTTCCTTCCTTTTATTTACTTTGGATCTGATTTGCTCTCCATTTTCTGGTTACTTAAGGTGGAAGTTTAGATCATTTATTTTACATCTTTCTCTTTTTCTAATAAAAACACTTAAAGCTATAAATTTCTCTTTACACACTGCTTTAGTTGCTTTCCACAAATTTTAACAGGCTGTGTTTGCACCTTCATTCATTTCAAAGGTTCTACTTCCTTTATTTGTTCTTTGACCTATGTGTTACTTACAAGTTGTGTTCTTAATTTCCAAATATTTTAGATTGGGATTTTTCCAGTTATCTTTTTATATTGATGTCTATCTTACTTCCATGTGAATAGAGCACAAACTCTGTATAATTTCAATTCTTTTAAATGTATTGAGACTTGTTCTATAATCCAGCATATGGTTTATCTTGCTAAATGTTCCCAGGGCACTTGAACGAGTAATCTGCAGTTGATGTATATAATGTTCTCTAAATGCCAATTATGTCAAGTTGATTGACGGTGTTATTCAAGTCTTTTATATCCTTCCTATTTTTCTAAATATTTTTTAAAAAATCAATTACTGAAAGTATTGAAATCTTCAACCATAATTGTGTGTTTGTACATTTCTCATTTTAGTTCTGATCATTTCTACTTCATGTATGGTAGGATTGTTTTGTCTTCTTGATGAATTTACACTTTTATCGTTATGAAATGTCTCTACCTCTGCTTATATTCCTTGTCTTGAAGTCTTTTTCTTTTTTTTTTTTTTTTGTCCTTTTCGTGACCGGCACTCAGCCAGTGAGTGTACCGGCCAGCCCTATATAGGATCCGAACCCGCGGCGGGAGCGTCGCAGCACTCCCAGCGCCGCACTCTACCAAGTGCGCCACGGGCTCCGCCCTTGAAGTCTTTTTCTGATGATAATACAGCCACTCCAATTTTCTTTTTATGAGACTATATAATTTATTCATTAAACATGAATAAGGTTGGTTGATAGTGATTGACTGATTTTTAACTGTTAAACCAAACTTGCACTCATTGCACATGACTAAAATATTGATTTTGTTCCTTCTATGTTTTGTTTGTTACTTATTTTACATTATTGTATTCTCTTTTTTCCTTTTCCTTATTTTATTGGTGTGATCAAGTTGCCATTCATTCTATTTCTCCCTTTATCTAGACAACCTACTGTACCTTTATCATCCTTTTATCATCCTATCAATGGTTATCTTCTCTCTACCCATTACTGAAAGCAATTGCCTTTACTATAATTTACAAATAAGATATCAAATGTTTCCTCTGTGGAAATACTCTAGTTCCCTCCTTTTCCATCTCTACCCCCAAAAATAAGAGTCCTAGGATACTTCTGTCCTCCTTTCTCTTCCCTCTCTACTCTATGAGACTTTCAGCACTTTTTCTCCAGAGCACCCCAAATCCTATATTTTGCTAAGACAGCTCAATGCTTATTCAGAATTTTTCCTTACAATATATGCCTTGTATATGAGTCCTAACATATCACTTATATATTCCCAGCCTATTCTCATGCATTAAGATGTAATTTTAAATATGAAAGCAAGTTCGTTGTTCACCACTCTTGACTCTACTTTTCAAATTCCCCAATCTTATGGTCTCTGTTCTGCATCATTTATTCAGTTAGTATTTTCCTCAAATAGGATACTTGAGAGATATTTCTGAATTCCTGCATAGCCCTGCACATCTTTTCTTTACCTTGACAGATAAATACCTTGGCTGGATATGGTATTCTTCAATTGCAATCATTCTTTTCTCAGTAATCTCTAGAGCTTAATCCACTGCCCTCTAGCTACAGCTTTCAAATGAGAAATCTGATGCATGGCCAATTTGTTTTTGTTCTTGTGGCTTGATGCGACTCCTCCACTCATTTTTTTTCTCCTTTTGGAAATCCTATTATTCAAATTTTTGATATCTTCAATTTCCCTCCAAGTTCCTCTGCCCTCACCATTTCTATCTCTGTATGATTGCTCTCTGTTTGAAATTTCTTGTACCACCTCTCCAACTCATTTACTGAATTGCTTAATTAGAAAATCATAGAATTTAGAAATTAAATTAAGAACTTAATTTAATTTTACTTTATTTTAATTTAATTTTATTAATATTAATAATTTAATAGAATTAAGAAATTAAAATCATAGATTTTAATTCCCTAGAAGTGTGCTTGACCTTTTAATGGCATCCAGTGAATAATTACATAATGAATAAATAAATCAAGAGAGAACTATATTTTCCTCCCTGTACTTAAACACAGGCACTCTGCCTCCCCTCTAATTACAATGGATAAATTGTCTAAACCCTTTTAGGGTGTCACCCTGTCTACCTGGATCCAAGATTCTTAAACCTCACCTAGTCAAGGGCATCACCAGAGCAAACCTAATTCTAATCCCCACCCAATACTTTTTTGCTCTCTTCTGGATCTTATAGATGAACTGCTAAGATTCTCTTCCTAAAAAACTAACTCCCTTCATTTCATATTCCTCTCAAGCTTCTGCCTACTTCCTTTCTTGTTTTTACATCAAAAATCTTCTTGAGAGTTGCTTGCTCTGATTGACTCTCAATACTGTCATCTAATTTCTTTTTTTTTTTAAGGCAATTTTTTTTTTGTATTATTTAGAAAGAAAAGATACCAACAATTAAACCATGATATACCACTGATTTTAAGAATATTCCTATGCCAGAGAATTTAAAATGTGAAAAAATTAGTGCAGGCTTCAATTGATTAAATATGATAAATTGAACACTCTGGGAAAAAATACTCTGGAAGAACACAATTGCTGGATGTAAAACAAATACACAGTTGACTATTCACATACATTATGACCCAGAAATTAAACCTCAAGGCATATATCCAAGCGAAATTCTTATATATACACATATAAGAAGGTTCTAACAACACTGTTTATGTCTCACCTAATTTCTTAATCCACCCCGATTGGATTCTAACCCCCACTCCTTCTCTGAAATCCTTTTCTTAAGGTAAACAAGGGTCAATTCTCAGACCTGTTCTTACTTCACTTTCTCACAGCATCTAAAATAGCTGATGATTCCCTCTTTTCTTAAGACACTTTCTTCAGTTGGTTTCCAAAACTCTCCACTTCGGATTCACTGGCAGCTTCCTCTCAGTCTCCTTTGATAAATCTACCTGCTCCTCCCAATCCCTAGTTGTAGGAATGCCCCAGCCTTCTTCTCTACGTAAAGCCTGTTTCTCTACCTAAATTCACTGAGTAGGTAATCTCATACTATCTCAAGCTTTAAATATCACCTATATATGCTCTCAACCAAATTTTCATCTCTAGAATGGTAATACCATTTTGCTCGCTATACCAGCAAAAACTAGGAATAATGCCAGCATATCCTCTGTAAAAAATGAGAATTTTATTTTTTCCTATCGAACATTTATTACTTTATTATTTTCCTTGCCTTATAACATCTGAGTGAGACATCTATTACGATACTGAAAAGAACTGGTTATGGTAAGTATCCCTGTCTTGTTCCCAATCTCGGAGAAAAGCTTTCAACATTTCACCATACGATGTGAAATTTACCCTAATTTCTTTGTACAAAAACCCCTACCAGATTAAGGAAGTACCTTTCTATTCCTAGCTTGCTAAAGGTATTTCTCATTAATGGGAATTGAAGACTATTTTTAAAATAAGTATGCATGTAGTGAAATGATCACTTGGTTCTTTCCCTTTATTCTGTTAATGGTGTGAATGATATTCATTTTCAAATACTAAATCAACTTGAATTTCTCAAATAAATCCACCTGGGCATGATTCTTTTCTTATTTCACTGGATACAGTTCACAAATATTTTGTTTAAAATTTTTTTCATCTATGTTCATACGTTAGACTGACCTCTTTTTCTTTCAGGTTTTGATAACAAAATTATGCTAGCTGTATAAGAAAGGAATTTTTTCTCTTTTCCTGTGCTCTAGAAGAGTCTGTGTAAGTTTGGTGCTATTTCCCCTATAAAAGTTGGAAAGAACTGACTGGTGAAGCTATCTGAGACTTGAGTTTTCTTTTTAGTAAGTTGGTTTTTCTAGGAATTTGCCATTTCATTTACACTTTTCAAATTCACTGGAATAAAAACTTCTCAGTGTCTGCAGATACCAGTAATTTGTTTTCTCTTTCCCTTTATCCATCTCTCCAGTAGTTCATCAATTTTATTAGTCTTTTCTAACATTTGCCATTGTTAATTCTGTCTATTGTACATGTTTTATATTCAATTAATTTATCTCTTATCTGTATTGTTTTCTTCCCTTAACTTTGAGTATATTTTGCAGTGCCTTTTCTACTTTAAGTTGAAAACTTAGAGCACTGATTTTCCATCTTTCTACATTTTTAATGTACACACTTAAAGCTATAATTTTCATTCTAAGCATGACATTAGCTGTATCCCAAACTTTTGACATATAATACTTTCATTATCATTCAGCTCAAAATATGTTCAAGTTCCCAGGGTGATTTTTCTTTGATTCACAAATACTTAGAAGTATACAGCAACTGTATAGTGCAATGTTCTCTACATGTCATTAGGCCAAGTGTTTTCAATTTTTTTTTTTGGTTCTATGGATTACTGAGAAAGGAGTATTAAAATTACTTCTGTCATCATCAATCGATGTTAAAAAGTACGAGGGGATTCTGATGAGCAGCAGAATACACGCATGATCTTAAAGTGTCTCCTCACAGATTGCATATTGGTTGCAAGGAGCAAAAAGACAACAGTAATTATATTGTGGAAAATTTGGGCAAGACCTCAAACAAGAGAACAAAAACAACATAAGAAGTTAAGGACAGATAGGCATTGTGTGCCTCCAGATGTGATATAAGAAGAACACTCCCTAACCTATACAGTACCTGGCAAAGGGTTCATAACTTGCATTTAATGATGAGGAAACAAAACAAAAGAAAAATAAGAATGGATTAAAAGAGGGAAGATGTACTGATGAAAGAATGTCAGTAAAATAAAATAGTAATAATAATAATAATAATAATAAAGGCAGTAGAAATGTTCTATGTCAGGAGACAGCAAATCATAGTCATCAGGCCAAATCAGACCTGTCACTTGCTTATAAATAAAGTTTTACTGGAACAAAGTCACGCCCTTTCATTTACTTACTGTCAGTGGCTGCTTCCCAGTACAACAGAGGTGAGTAGTTGCAACAGAGATCTATGATGGAGACAAAACTGAAAATATTCACTATCTGGCCCTTTACAGAAAAGACGTTCTGACCTCTGTTCTAGATTAAAGCAAGTTAACCTCACAGGACAATCAGATGCAGTAGCTAGACTGGATCCTGTACTGGAAGGGGAAATTTTATAAAGAATATTTTGGGTCAACTGAAAAAATGGAGTACAAACAGTAGATTAAGTAAAAGTACTGTATAATGTTAAATTTATTGAAGGTGAAAACTGTAATTAAAGACTTATGTAGTAAGTCCCTTAAGACTAATTCTATTCTTATAAAATATATACTAAAGTATTTAGGGTCAAGGGCCATGATAAATAAATAACTTACCCCCAAATGGTTCAAGGGAAAAAAGTTACATATATACACACATATCTGTATAGTATTTTTGTGTGGAGAGAGAGAGAGAGAGAAGAAAAATGATAAAGCAAATGTGCTGAGATGTTAACGAGATGAATCTGGGTAGAGTATATAGGACACAGGTGTCCTTTGTACTATTTTTATTCTTATTCTTTCTGAAAGTTTGGAAGTTTTTACAAACAAAAAATTTGTTAAAATGACTTCCACATTATGTATCTTGAAGTTATGTTCTTAGGTACACATGTTTAGAATCATTCAATCTTCCTGTTAAACTAATGCTTTCATCATCATGAAAAGTTCTACTCTACTTCGTGAAATCTTTCTTAAAGTCTACTTTGTCAGATTTAGAGATAAACCAGCTGTCTTTTGGTTAACATAGTACACCTTTTTTTCATCCTTTTACTTTCAACCTTTCTGACTCATTACATTTAAGTATAGTTTTTGTAAGTATTATAGTTCATTTGTTTTTTTAAAGATTTATGTTGACAAATTTGTCATTGAATTGGTATCTTAAGCCAGTTTTCATTTAATTACTGATATAACTGGGATTAAATTTACTGTCTCGCTATTTATTTTCCATTTGCCACTTGCTGTATGTTCCTTTTTCTGTCTCATATTACCTTTTGTGGATTAAGTATTCTTTTTTTTGCTTTTTGTTTTGTGTTTTTCTTATTTTTTGGATTAAGTATTCTTATTATTTCATTTTTTTCTTTATAAACTATTATTTTGTTACACACCCTTTTACTATTCTTCTAGGGATTACCCTAGAAGTTATAACTTGCATCCTTGATTTTTTATTAAAGCCTATTATAAACTAGTACTTGTACCATTTCCTGGTCAATTCGGGGACCTTACACTCCATTTCTCCCACCCACCTATACTATCTGCTTTTTGTGCTTTGCTGGTGTGTATTTTAATTCTATACTCTAAATCCCACAAGATATTATTATTTTATACAGCTAACATTCAGTTAAGTTCACCTACATCTTAGTCTTTCCATTGTTCCGCAGTCCTACACCTCTGTATTTCCTTCTGTGATCACTTTCCTTTTGCTTTAAAGAAATCCCTTTATTGCACAGCTGCTGGTGTTTAATTCCCTCCATTTCTTCAATCTGAAAATACATTTCTTTTTCATTTTTGAAGTATAATTTCTTACTAGATATTAAACATGAGAACTACCCTGTTTAGTGTTTGTTGTACCTCTTGAATCTGTGACTTTAAGCATTTTGTCACTTTGGGAACATTCTAGAACATTGTTTCATTAAGTATTACTTCTGCTCCACTCTTTTATTTCCTTCTAGAATTCTAACTCTGACTACGTCCCACATGTCTCCCATGCTTTTTGGTATTTTTCATCCCTCTGTGCTTCTATCCAGGTATTTTTTCCCAACATATCTTACAGTTAACTAATTCTCTCATCTGTGTCTAAGGTTCTTAAAAATGTTATTGTATTTTCAGTTTCCACTAACTCCTTTCATGCTTTCTAAGTCTCTGCTGAAATTATTGATCTTGTTATATAAACTCTCAAAGGTACTAATAATTAAAGTCTGTTTCTGATCATTCTAATAGCCCTCGTGTGTGTGTGTGTGTGTGTGTGTGTGCGTGTGCGTGTGCGTGTGCGTGTGCGTGTGCGTGTGCGTGTGCGTGTGTGTGTGTGTGTCTCTCTCTCTCTCTCTCTCTCTCTCTCTCTCTACTAGTGGCCTTTTTTTGGTCTCTTCCAAGATCCAATCCAGAACCCCACATTGCATTTACTTCTCACATCTTCTTATTCTCCCTGAGCCCGTTTTTTTAATAATTGAACTTTTAGTTGAGATAATAGTAGATTCACATGTAGTTATAAGAAATAATACAGAGATTCATTGTATGCTTTGACCAGTTTCCCTAAATAGTAACATTTTTCAAAACTATAGTATAATATCATATCCAGGATACTGACATTGATAAACCAATCTTATTCAGATTCCCACAATTTGCTTACACTTATTCCTTCCTTCGTCATTTCCTGTTTAAAGAACTTCCTTTAGCTAATCTTTAAGGGTAAGTCTCCTAGCAACACATTCTTTCAGTTTTCTAACACCTGAGAATGTTATTATTTTCTTTTAATTCCTGAGGGACAGTTTAGCCAGACAGGAATTCAAGGTTGACAGCTTTTTTATTTAGCATTTAAAAAATACTGTGCCACTTCCTTCTAGCAGTGGTTTCAGATTAGAAATCTATTGTTACTTGAATTGGTGTTCCCTATAGGCATTGCATCATTTATCTCTGGATGCTTTAAAGACTTTTTCTTTGCCTTTAGATTTCAAGAGTATATTTATGATGCATCTTGGCATGAATTTCATTGGGTTTACCTTGTTTGGAGTTTGCACAGCTCCTTGGACCTTTAGGTTTGTTTCTTTTGCCAAATTTGGTAAGTTTTCAGCCATTATTTCTTTCATACACTCTTTCAATCTCACTCTCATTCTCCTTCTGGACCTCCAGTTATATGAATGTTAGATCTTTTGTTACTGCCCCATAAGTCATTTTTTTCTACTCTGCTTTCTCTCTGTTGTTTATATTAAGTGAATTCTACTGCTCTGTCCTCAAGTTTACTCACTCTTTCTTCTGTCATTGCCACCCTACTATTGAGACTATCCAGCAAGGTTTTTTTCTGTTATTTTTTAGTTCTAAAATTTCCATTTGGTTCCTTTTAATTTCATTTCTAATTTGATTCTAATTAATTTTATTTGTTTTTTTCCTGGGATTTTTGTAATTTTTATTTGTTGTAAGATATTTTTAAATTCATTTTTAAGCATTTTTATCACGGCTGCTTTAAAATCCTTGTCAGAAAACTCCAACATCTGATGGACACAAAATTACAGCTAGATAGGAAAAATAAGTTCTAGTAGTATACAGTAGTGATAGGCATCTATAACTAACAATTATTTATTGCATGTTCTTAAATGGCTAGAAGGAGCTCAAATGTTATCACAAAGAAATGGTAGTTTTACAATGATGAATATGCTAATTACCCTGACTTGATCATCACAAATTGTATACATGTATTGAAATATAACTCTGCACCCCACAAATATGTACAATCAGTACATATAAAATTCCTTTTTAAAAACAAAAAAGAAAATTCCAACATTGGATAAATCTTGTTTGTTGGTTGTCTCTTCTGATTCAAGTTGTGGTTTCCTTTGTTGTTGGTATATCAAATGATTTTCTGTTATATCTTGAACATTTTGTCAATGTTAGGAATCTCTAGTATAGGCTTCTATTAAATCTTTTATTTTAGCAGGTAGTCAGTCACCTGTTTAGTTTTAGCATGCAGGTATTGATCTACTTTTCTAGGGTATTGTTCCAATGGCAAATTAATTTTCAGAGCCTTTGTAGTATAATTTAGCCTGCTTTGTTTACCTGTTGCTACTGGATTCCCTGGTCCCTACTGGTGCTGCCTGAGGTGACAAAGAGTTTCCCTAAGCTAAGCTGCCAGTTGTCTCTTAGCAAAGAAAGGATGTGGTGGCCCTAAATTGCCCCTGGCTTCCCCAGTGTCTCTGAGTGAGAAAGGCAAGGCTTTAGCCCACAGAGACAAAAAGGCTTCCCAGAATGGGCAATTTGTTGTAGCTCAGCCCCTCACCAGTTCCATCCACTTGCCTGTGTCTCTGGGTAGGGAAGAAGAGGCTCAGGCCCACATGGCCAGAGACTTCTCAGATCATGCCATTCATTGTGGCTGAGTCCTTTTTTGCAGGTAGTGCCCAGCCTGGTGTCTCTGGGCTGAGGAGGAGAGTCTCAAGTCCACAGGAACAAAGAGGATTCCCAGACTGGACTGCTTGCTGTAGATGGGTCTCCCCTGCCACATCTAACAACCTGCCTTGGTATCTCTCATTGAAAAGGGGAAGTCTGAAGATAGGCAAGGAAGAAAAGTGCTTCCTTTTGCCACTTATCAGGGTTAGGGTTAGGTTTAAGTTTAGAGTTTCCAATTACCAATGCTGACATGCTTGCCAGATGTTTTCAGAGGGACTTTCATTTGATTCAGGGGAGGAATGAGCCTACTTGGCCTGTGTTCAGTTGCTAAATCAGGGGGGTCAGGAAACACCAGGTCTAGGGGGCCTTCTAGTGGGTGGAAGGATGCAAGAAGTTCTGTGGCTATGCTACTCTTCCAAACCTGTGCTCTCAAACCAGCTTACCTTCTTCTTATAACCTATAAGAGTTCTCCTTTGGGTGTCTTTTGTACTAATTCCAAGATTTAATAGGGAGGAGAATGGAAAAATGAGTTTATATCATCTCATTTGTCACGGAAGTCTCCCTATGAGCTTTTGTCAATTATGTGTTTTCTCTCTTGATTTTCAGTTAATTTTATTTTTACATGTCTGGTTATTTTTTATTAAATGCCAGACTAAGTTTTATAAATATATAAATACTTATTATATTTGACAAATATACATTATAAATTGTTATGTAAAATATTATATATTGTCACTAAATATATAAAAACTACAGAGATAACGAGGCAATGGTTGATGTTGTCTTCCTCCACATTTGCTTCAAGCAAGTAATTAAACTAAGAGCAGATCTTTCTAATCCAATCAGAAACTGAGGTAATTTCAAAGCTAGGCTTCAGTCTTTGTGAGAGCTGATCTATTGAGTTCACCCTTAAGCACAGGGTGCAGCCTATCCTTCAGGATTCCCAACTAAAAACATGGGCTGCTTTCCAGTGCCTCTTTTTCTTTGCAGGCCCTGAACTACAATTTTGTCCCTCAATCCTGCATGACTATCAAAACTCTTAGAATCTCAGTCTCTCTGCCACCACTCAACATCTTAGCTGCACATTTCAAATCAGCCAATCACTCCAAGGAAAATGCTGTATCAAAAGTTGGCCTCACTCCTCTGAGCTTATCTTCTCTCCAAAATTTTGGTCTCTCAAGTCCTTTCTGTGTTTTGCTCACTTTCCAAAACCTCCAAACAGTTTTGTTTTTCTTTCCAATATTTCTAGCTTTTCTAGTTTTTCTCAGTTGAAGTACTGGTTTAGAAAAAGCTATTCTACCACTGACAGGAATGGAAATCTCCCCAGCAACTTGTGTCATATGAAAATAGGTTCCAAGCTCATAGGGTTTCTGTGCCCAACCTGAAATAAACCATTTTTCTAAGGTACCCTAGGTTCCTTTTAGGGGGAATTACTTAGAGAACAGAGTCTGGTACTAGAGTGCTCAATGCGACCTATGTTGGTTTCTGGGTTTTTTTCAGTAGACAAAACCAGGAAATTTTTTTTTTTTTTAACCAATCCATTTTTTTAATTCCTAAATTCTTGATATTACAGAACTAAACTGAAATTTATTAAAAATGTTCCACTCTTACATTTCTTATCGACAGAAATAAAATCCATGAGCCAAAAATCTCAAAACAAAACTAAAAACAGGGAAAAGCTTATAAGACTAAATATGGATTCCCAGCATAAACAGCTGAACAGAGAATGTGATTTTTAAATTCTTAGCAGATGATAAAGTTGTGTAGAAACTGAACACTTACAAATTATTTAAAACCTGTAATCACTGACCAGAAATTACACAGTTGGATCATGGGAAAACATCAGAAAGGGATTCTGAGTTAACCTACACTGTTGTAGCTGCACCCCATGCCCTTCTCAGAGGAAAGCCTGGCATTGATTAGATACTGGGCCAGACTAATACTGGCAGCAGAACCAGTGATAGTAACCTGCCTACCAGAAGAGCCTTCTACTGGATCGGCAATTTTGATCTGGGCCCCGGACATGTGGCGGATCTCATTAATGTTGGCGCCTTGGCGCCCGATTATGCGGCCAATTAAGTTATTTGGAATGTTGAGTTCATGGGTGGTTTGAGTAGATGCATCCAAACTTGCCCAATAGCCTTTCACCTCTGGGGAGCTGGAGTCAATTCCGGCGACTCTGGTCCTGCCGTGCATCATGGCAAAGTGAGACTGTGGTCTTGCCCCCTGATTCAGCTTGGCCGGATCGAGTGGAGAAATGGTGTGTTGTCCTTGAATCGAGTCAGTGTCTAGAGGTGGTCCCTCCAGGTCATGGGTGGCGTGGGGGTAGCCCGCAGCGTCGCTGCAGCGATCCTGGCCGCCCGTGCAGATGACTGGGGAGCTGACCGGCATGGGCTGGTGTGGAACGGCCAAGACTCTCCCTTGCGGAGACTGGGAGAGCGTCTCCAGCACGACCAGGCAGATCTGCTTGACACACTCGGTGACAGACTGCGGCACGCCAGCAATGGTGATGGCCTGCTCGGTGGAGTTGGGCAGCATGTCCCCCGCCACCTGCACCTGGGCCCCAGTGCTCTCGTGGATCTCTTGGATCTGACAACCGCCTTTCCCAATCAGGGAGCCGCACTGGGTGGCCGGCACCGCCAGCTTCACGGTGACCGGCAGCCTGCTGGCCGCCGTGCTGCTGGTCATGGAGCTGCTGGTATCTTCCTCCAGCTTGACGATGATCATAGCGAAGGCCTTGAAGATGGCATTGGTGGGACCGGTCAGAGTGATGATTCTCTCTGGACAATTCCCCTCCGAGATGTTGATCTGCGCGCCACTCTCCTCGCGGATCCTCTTAACCGACTCCCCTTTCTTCCCAATGATACTTCCTACTGCCTTTCCGTGCATAAGGAGCCGAATAGTGACAGTCACGTTTAGTCCACTTTCAGTCACACCGGTGTCCATGGCGAGCGCCGGGCGGCGTTCGGGGGAGGTGGGCTCGTTACAGGGTCAAGTCATTGGTGGCTGGCGGGGGAGGGGAGGTGTAGACCCCAAACGGCCTGGCACGAGGTGGGCGAAGGCCCGAGGATGGCGGGAGCGAGGGGCACGGGCGTCGTCGCAGGGACGGGTGGCGGCGGAGGGGGCGAGCGGGTCCGGAAACGGATGGGCGGGCAGGTGGGTGGGAGAGGGTGCGGCAGTGGCCGGAAATACATTTTTTAAAAAGAAAACACATCATGAGTTCAACTGATATCTCCAACACAAATTTAGGATTCCAAGATTCTTACCCAACCTCTCCGATCCTACCTTTGTTTTTTTTTTTTTTTTCTTTTTTTTTCTCGTGACCGGCGCTCAGCCAGGGAGTGCACCGGTCATTCTTATATAGGATCCGAACCCGCGGCGGGAGCGTCGCAGCGCTGCTAGCGCAGCACGCTACCGAGTGCGCCACGGGCTCAGCCCTCCGATCCTACCTTTGTAATCTCTCTTTTTCACACCAAAATCCAGGGCCCCAATCCAACGTAATTATAATACTTTGTTTTATCTTACAATACACATCTCCAGAATAACAATACCAATAATACTAGCAACTACATGATTACTAAAAACAGTTTATGATATCTTTGCAGTTCTTTGTCCTTGGGAATATATATTTCACTAGAAATATACAATCAAACTACAGTCATCCCTCGGTAGCCACAGCGGATTGGTTTCAGGACCATCCTATGGATACCAAAATCCACAGATGCTGTAGTCCCTCAAATAAAATTGTGTAGTATTTATATATAACCTATGCACATCCTCCCATATACTTTAAATCATCTCAAGACACTATACAGTTGTTAGTCTCCATTATTCTGCTGTTCTTTTTATTTGTATTATTTTTTACTGTTGTATTGTTATTTTTTACTTTACTGTTCTTTGAATATTTTTGATCTGCAGTTGGTTAAATCCATGCATGCAGAACCCACAGATATGGAAGGCTGATTGTACTGTGTTTCAAAGTCGTTTGAAATATTCTCCGTGAGCTTTAGCCACAAACTTGATACACATTCCAGGTTCACTTATTTCATTTTGCATTTGATTTTTAGAGACTGTCTTTTGCTTTCACTTTAATTTTTGTTTTATAATACGGTAAAGCATCAGCATGATTCTAAAGCCTAATCCACAAAAAAAGTACATTCATAAGTATAGGGCTGGCTAGTTAGCTCGGTTTCTTAGAGCACAGTGTTATAACATCAAGGTCAAGGGTTCGAATCCCTTTGCTGGCCAGCTGCAAAAAAAAGAAGAAAAAAAAATCCCTGTTTCATCCACCCCATTTCCTCCCTCTCCTTAAAGTAACCATTTTTTGTTAGGTTTTGGTTTGTCATTCTATTACGTACACAACAATATATGTTTATATATTTGTAGATCCCCTTTCTTGGCCAGCCACCAAAAAAAGAAAGTAGTATTACAATACCGTGATGCTCCACTGTGTTTTTTTTTCAGTTAACGATATATTCTCAAGGTGATCCCACAGTAGTATACAGATATTCCTCGTTTCTTTTTATAGCTACACAGTACTCCACTGTGTGAATGTGTCACAATTTATTTAACCAAGCCCAGACTGAACTACTGAATTTTGTTTTATAATTTTAATTCACATAAAAATTCCAACAGTTTCACTGTGATGTCCATATCAACTAACTTGCTAGTATTCTGGCCTTTGCAGTAACAGATATAAGCCAAAAAAGTTAACTATATAAGCAAGAAACAAAATATACTAACAAAGCCCCTACCCAAACCCTGAGACAGGTGAGGACATCATCACCCACAGAGCTTTAAGAAACAAAAATGATGGAGCCCTAACTCAAACCCCTCTTGGATAAGACCCAGCATTGCACTGGTGTCTTTAAAAGCTCTACAGAAGATTCTAACACATATACCAAATCAAGAACAAATCTTCCATACACAATCTTAGAATTTCTAGTTGTTAAGGTAAGTGGCTGAATTTTTGGCAATACTAAAAATATTTCTACATTCCAAAGTTTCATCTCTAATCAGAAAATTTTGATCTAATTCTTTAAATTCAAAAAGAAAAAGGTTTGGGGCTGGCCAATTAGCTCAGCTGGTTAGAGTGCAGCCTTAGACACCAAGGTCTTGGGTTCGGATCCCCATACTGGCCAGCCACCAAAAAATAAATAAATAAAAATAAAATAAAAGACAATTTAAAAAAAACAAAAAGAAACAAAAAGAAAAAGGTTCATCATGAATACTTACTCAAACTAATGGCTTAAAAGGTAACAGGATTAAGCATCTGTCCTAATTATTTTTTAAAAATAATAAAGCTACAACTATTGTAAATGATGTAACATTACAAATGAGTACTATATACTTTAATGTTTAGGACATTCTACTACACCCATCCACAATGATAATTAAAACTAAAACAATCACAAAATAATATGGCTCCCTCATGTTTTTAAATAATAATAAATCATTACCTTGAAAGACAATAAAAGCAAAAAACAAGTCCTTCACTCAAATCCTGGGCTCTGTCCTTGGAACTGTTCTGGATCCAGGTTTCCTTATATTTATCCCTTCATCTCTATTCCCACTGCTACACTCTACCCCATGTTCAAAACAGTTCACAGTAGTCTTAGTGCCCCATGCCTTTGGCTATCTTTGCAGCTTTTGAGACCTGCCCACAAACTCTACTAAGCATCCTACAGACAGAACAACATTCCTATAGCACCAATGTCACCACGTTACTGTCCTTGTCAAATATTTGCAATGACTCTGCACAGACTATGAAATGAAATCTACATTCCTAATCCTGACATTCTGACTATTATCATCCTGATAAGCCAGGGTGAGGGGAAGGATTGACGGTGAGTGTCCTCCGAATACTCTGTGCCTGTTCTCACCTCTCCTGTGCCTTTAATCCTATCATATTCCCCCTCCCCCTCCCTGGAAAGCCAATCCAGCCATCCATACACACTTTCCCCAATCCATGATATACTCTCGACCCTTCTTGTTTATCCAATAACCAGAATCTGTCACAAGGCCCAGAAAATCAGGCAAAAATAAGCAAATATAAGGGTTGCATTTAATCAAAGACCAACCCTGCTAGCTATCAGTTCTTTATAACTACAATCCCCTTCAAAGAGTCCACGTAAATATACAGTAATGAAAGGGGGCAAAAAAGCATGAGGGAGGAAAAACAAAAGAAGCTTAAGGATCTTGACATTTAATTCCCACTCTTCCTACCCATCTTTTATTCCCACCTTTTATTTGCATGCCACCTTATACTTTTCAGAAAAATTTTATGGTTATCTAAGACCACAAAGATCTATACGATCTGGCTTCTACTTACAAACAGAGAAAAAAAGAAAACCAGCAGATTCTTAGATAGATTTTAGCGGTTGAATAGACAGAATCTGATGCTAGTTGGGAAGTAAGTAAAAGGTAATAAATAAGGAAAACACTCAGGTTTTGGGCACATACATGTGGTCCAATACATGTGCTGAGAAAACTAAGAGTCAAATAGGCTTGGAATAAATATCAAAGGTTCTATGTTATAGTATTTAAAGTCCTGGGACTGAGAAGAACTAAGTGTGGATAAAGAAAAGGACTGAGTGCAGATACACAGGGAGTTCCCAGAAGCACTCTCATTGTTAGATGTCAAAAGAAGGAGAGTTTGCAAATGAGTAGTCAGTCAAGTATAGGAAAATAATAGTAGAGCATGGAGTCTCAAAAGTCCAGAAGCAAGTTTCCAAAAAGCAAGCAGTGAAATGTTATGAAGTTTAGTAAGATGAGAAGACAGAATTAACCACTGGATTTGGCAAGCTGTGCTAGTTGCTGCTCCTATGGACTCTGACAGCAATAATCTAAAGAGAAAATTAAAAGTGAGAAAGTGGGAAATGGCAACACGAGACAATTTCATTTTCAGAAATTTTGTTGTAAAAAGAAACATAGAAATGAGGCAATGTTTGGAGGAGCCATGGGATCAAGGAAGGGTTTTTTCCCCTAGAGAAATAGTAACCTGCAGATAATTATTAGAATCAATAAAAAGAGTCTAGGAAAGGTGCAGGACAGAAGACCAATATACAAAACGTCAACTGCATTTCCTTATACCAGCAACAAACAATTAGAAAGTGAAATTTTAAAAGATACAATTTACAACAACATCAAAAAATATCAAATATCTTGGAAAGGGATATACAAGACTTCTGCATAAAAAGTATAAAATGTTATTGAGACAAATTAAAGAAGATTTAAACAAATGAAGGTACATACCATGTTTGTGGTTTGGAAGACTCAACACTGTAAAAGTTGCCAATTCCTTCAAAGTGAGCTATAGGTTCAATACCACCCCAATTATATTCTTTTGGTCACAACCGAACAAGGTGATTCTAAAATCTATATGGAAATGCTATGAACCAAGATTAGCTAAAACAAACTTGAAGAACAAGAAGAATAAGGTGGGAAGACTTAATATAAAGCTACACTAATTAAGACAGTGCAGTATTGTTGGCATAAAGATAGACAAACAGACAAGTGGAATGGAATAGAATAGAAAGTCCAGAAACAGATTGTACATATTTAAATACCTGATTAACAACAAAGGCAGCATTGCAGAGCAGTGGGCAAGGAAAGGTCTTACCAATACATAGGACTGGATAAAGAATACGCACGCACGCACGCACGCACGCACGCACACACACACACACACACACACACACACACACTCTCTCTCTCTCTCTCTCTCTCTCTCTCTCTCTCTCTCTCTCTCTCTCTATGGATTGTAGATTTAAATGTGAAAGAGAAAACAACAGAATGTCCAGAAGAAGACAATATAGGACAATATCTTCATGACCTTTGGGTACGGAAAGACTCTTCAACAGGACACAAAAAGCATTCTCCACAAAAGAAAAAAATAATATATTTGATTACATTAAAATCAAGAAGTAAATTCAATATGCAATATAACATCATTTTCACAGTACTTAACCTGAAGAAAAAGTAAGGGAATCACTAAAGGCCAAAAACAGAGACCTGAAAACCAGAGCGGTGAGCATGTTAGCCAATTTGTAGGTGTCCTATGAGAGGTTGTCATTCCCAATGATCCAGGAATTTATCAGTCTCTATTAACTAGAAATCTATCTGAGTCTAAATGCCCACAAGGAAGACACTGAGTCCTAGGTTCATGTAAGGCGGAAAGTTAAAACTAAGATCTCTTCAAGAAGGGTGGAATGCTCAGAGAGCTAGAAAAAACAGCTCTTGGGCACAAAAAAACAATAAGAAGTCGTTTCAGCATGGACTCAAGGTAGGGAGAATGTCCCCCTAACACTTTATAACCACAGGTCTCATGCCCATTTGGGTCCCAACATACAATTATCTTCAGGACCTAGGTACCCACAATAAAGCAAAATTAACATAAAAAAAGAGCCCCTGGTAAGAGATACTCCAAAGTATCTAGTGAAAGTAATTACAAACTCTCTTCAGAGACATATGTCCATTGAAAAAATCTCACTGACAATAAATTCGTAATCAAAATTTAGACATACTTGGAAGCTATGCACCATGAACAAAAATCAGCAGACTAAACCAACAATAGGATTAGACTCTATAAAGTTATAAGTTACTAGAATAATCAAATAGAAAACATAAAATAAATTTAAAATGCTTAAAGGCACAATAGGATCAAAAGTATCAGAAAAGGAAAGGACAACATGAAAATGAGTGTGGGGAAAATAGAATAATTTAGGCAGGCTCCCTGGGCTCGGGTCTGGCTGGGGGGTCAAGCAGCACATTTCTTGTAAACAAGTTGTGTGGGTGGAGTCAGTGTGCTGTGCACCCATGTATCTTTCTAGTTAATTGCTTTTGTGTGTTCTGCAGTTTGAAGCAGGCTGGCCAGCAGAGAGCTAGCCTCTAACAATAGAATATGTTTACTCTGCTGGCAACTGCTCAGTTTCCATTCTTCTTTGGACTTTGCCAGTAGTAGTTGAGTTTCTGAGTTTCTCCTTTGTAGTGCCAAGCTCCTAGATGTGTGTGTGCTGAATAAAGACTATTCCTTCTTCAGCCAAGGCTCCAAGGACCATTTTGTCCAGTTATCTAGCTCACAGACCTGCATGTGAAGGGTTTGTGAACGGGCTCGAGGGGTCTGTGAAGTCCAGACCCTAGCCCTAGCTCTACAATGAGCAGGTAGTTTTATAACATAGAACCTCTAGTAAAATAAAAACATAATCACTGAAAATAAAAACTTAAACTAAACAGCAAATTAGGCCCAGCTAAGGTAAGAATTTGTGAACTAGAAAACAGATCTGAGGAAATAATCCTGAATGCAAGAGAGGGAAATAAAAAGATAGGAATTATGAGAAGTAGAAGGCAAAGAAAATAAAGAATAGGCAACATGTGTCTAAAAGTAGTACCAAAAAGAGATAAAATGGAGAGGAAAATTTTACCACATTAACAGATTAAAGGACAAAATCAATATTATTAGGTCATATGAGAACCCTTTTTCTGCTGCGCCCCATCATGGTCCTGGCTACCCTTCTCTCCCGCCTTTTTCCTTCCTGCTGGCGCCACAATACCTTCCCGCCGGCACGAATCGCACGCCAATCAGCGCAGGCTCCCTGCTCCTGGCCCCTTAGCAACATAATCCATCCAATCCCCAAACGCCCCATGTGTCCCCTGTAAACCTATCAACTCTCTTCTAACCCTATAAAACAGATGTACTCGCTAAATAAAATTGGAACTTCTCCGGCGAGCTGCCTTGCGTTTGTGCCTCATCTTTTCATTGGTGCCGAAACCCGGAAGGCAGGATTGTCCACTGTGGGCCCCGTCTCCATCTCAACCAAGGCGGCTCGCCCTCGTCCACCTTTTCGGACGCTGGCTCTTCGCACTCACCACCACTTCCACCCTTGGGTAAGTCTCCCTTATAGGGCTGCCACCCTCTTCTGGGCTACAGCAGAGCAGTTATCGACCAACAAGGCTCTGACGCCCTTAAGAGATGTAAAGTTACACCCCATTAAGACCTTTACGGTCATGGTGGACCCTCCGGCTATCCACTCACTTCTCTCCAGGAGCCTTTGAGCATGAGGGTTCAGGGTGGAGGCTCCTTTCTGTTTCTCTCTCTCTCTCTCTCTCTCTGGACGCTAAAACGGGTTCCAAAAATCCTAGTACTAGGTTCCTCGTGGCCTCTGGCACTGTGCCTCCTGGGAGGTTGAAGTGTGGGTGATGAACCTCACTCTCCTCCTAATCCGGTTCCTATAGAACCTCCATGGCTCAAAACTCCTCAGGGGATGCCTCCTGGATTTTGCTGACCCACTTCTGGCCCGGGGATTCATTTCCTCGTTTTCTCTTTTTCTCTTCCTCTTGATTTCCTTATCTCTGTCCACTTCACAATGGGAGTCTCCTCATCCCTTCCGGAAACTTAGCCCCTCAAATGCTTACTCAGAAACCTTACTGTACTCTCCCTTACACCAGATATTAAGCCAAAGCTCTTAATCGGATTTTGCACTCAAGACTGGCCCTAGTACCCCCTGGACAACCAAAACCATTGGCCTTTTGAGGGATCCCTAGACCCAGACCTCCTTCGTGACCTTTTTAACTACTGCCAGCGCCTCAAAAAGTGGAAGGAAATCCCCTATGTCGAGGCCTTTTGCCTCCTTACAAAATCCCCATCTTTGTTCTTCATGCTCTCCCTCCCAAGTCCTCCTGGCCTGTAAGTCTCCACCCCTTCTTGACCCTCCTACTTTCGATCCTGCGGACGAACCACCCACATACCGCCTGCCTCCTTCTGTTCCCACTTCCCCCTCTGACTCAGTTTCCTCTCCGCCATCTTCCATTTCAGCTTCCCCTTCCACTCCAATTCCACAGCTGCCCCGTTTCCCCTCCTCCCGCAAAACCTTTTAGTCTTCCACGGACTAGATCACAAGGGCTCCCTCCGGTCCTTCCCACTATTGCACCGCTTCGAGAGGTGGCTGGCCCAGAAGGGGTAATCAGAGTTCATGTACCTTTTTCCATCTCTGATCTCACACAATTAGAGAAGAAACTGGGCTCCTTTACCACTGACCCCACCACCTATGTTAGGGAGTTTCAGTGGATCCTGCAGGCTTACAGTCTCACACATCATGACATATACATGTTGATAGCTAACACTCTCCTTCCTGTGGAGCAAAGGCGTGTATGGGAATTGGCCCGAGCCCATGCAGATGAAACACACAGGACTAATCATAACCACCCTACAGGTCCCAATGCAGTTCCAGAACAGGATCCCCAATGGGATTATAACACCCCTATTGGCATAAATTCCCGTGATGTTTTTGCTTCCTGCCTTGTAGCCGGCCTCAAACGGGCTGCTCGAAAAGTTGTAAATTTCCAAAAGGTGCAGGAAGTAATACAAAAAAGGGAAGAAACCCCTTCCGAATTTTTAGACAGGTTAACCAAGGCCCTTCAACAATATACCATTCTAGACCCAGAAACCCCAGATGGTTGTCATGTTTTAATGACCTATTTCCTAGCCCAGATCTACCCCGACATTAGGGCTAAATTAAAAAAGCTAGAGCAGGGGCCTGCTACTCCTCAGACTGAAATTCTTACAGTGGCTTTTAAGGTTTTTTATAACAGAGAGGAGGAAAAGGAATGCCGTAAGCAGAGAGCTGATCAGGCAAATTTTCAGATGCTTGCACAAATAATCCAAGGACAGCCGCAACCCAGGCGCCCACAAACCCATAAGCCGCCCCCTGGAACCTGCTTTAAATGCGGAAAAGAGGGACATTGGGCAAAAGCCTGCCCCTCTCCTCGGCCTCCAACCACTCCCTGTCCCAAATGCCACAAAAGGGGCCATTGGGGATCTGATTGCCCTGCCACCCAAAGGGGAGAGGGGCCAATCACCCCACAATCTAAGCCCGACCTGTTGGGACTAGCAGGAGAAGATTGATGGGGCCTTGGGTCTCTGTTCCTGACCAGGACCATCACGACACAGGAACCCAGGGTGCGGCTTGTGGTGGATGGGCGCCCCATTTCCTTCCTCTTAGACACCGGAGCCACTTTTTCGGTCCTGAGGGAGTTCTGGGGCCCAACTACACCTTCCACCTCTCCTATTGTCAGGGTAGGAGGTAAACAGATTTTCCCTCGTAAAACCCCCCTATTAACATGCACAATGCAAGATGTTTCCACACCCTTCTCACACTCCTTCCTTGTCATGCCCCAATGTCCCATCCCTCCACTGGGAAGAGATATTCTCTCCCTTCTCAGGGTTACGATCAGCATCACCTCCCATGCCTCGCCTACCACACAGTTTTTTATAGCACTCCTAGCCGACGACTCGGACTCATGGCCTCCTTTTCCAACATTAACTGAGCCTGTCAAAATAGTTTCCTGGGACACGTCAAGCCCCTCCATTGCAAAGTGTTCTCCAATACACATTAGGCTTAAAGACCCCACTAAGTTTATATGCCAGGCCCAGTATCCCCTGACCACCACAGCCCTTCTTGGCCTTTGCCCCATCGTTCAGGATTTACAAAAAAACCTTTCTAACATCCCAGCCACCACAACCCATTTTTCGGCTTTGGATTTAAAGGATGCTTTCTTCTCTATACCTCTAGCGCCAAGCTCTCAAGACATTTTTGCTTTCACTTGGACTGATCCTCACACCCGACACTCCTGACTATTTACCTGGACTGTTCTCCCACAGGGATTTCGGGACAGTCCTCACATCTTTGGCCAGGTTTTAGCCCAGGATCTCACTGATTTTTATGCCAACCACCCCGATTCCATGCTTCTTCAGTATTTAGATGACCTTCTCTTGTGCAGCCCCTCGTGGGAGCAATCTCAAAAAGATACCGCTCACCTATTAAATCACTTAGCTAATAAAGGATATCGGGTCTCCCTACATAAAGCACAAATTTCCCAGTCAACGGTAACCTACCTTGGCTTTCTCCTTTCCCCAAGGAAAAAGTCAATTACGCTTAACAGAAAACAACTTCTCATGGACCTTCCCATTCCCCAAACAAAGGCTGAAATATTGTCATTTTGGGGATTAGCTAGATATTTCAGAGCCTGGGTCCCAAATTATTCCCTCCTGGCCAGACCTCTGTATAACCTAACTAAGGGTCCCCCTGATGAACCCCTACTCTCCTCCCCCTGCCATCCCTTTTTAAAATTGCGACAGACCCTTGTACAGGCGCCCGCACTTCATCTCCCTGATCTCTCTAAACCTTTCTTCTTGTACATCCATGAGAAGGGCGGACAGGCACGCGGGGTGTTGGGACAAAATTATGGACCCACCTTTGCTCCCGTAGCATACCTTTCTAAGCAGTTAGATCCCACCGTCCGTGGATGGGCACCCTACATAAGGGCCCTAGCCGCCGGACAGCTCTTACAAAAGAAGGCATACAAATTAACTTTCGGGGCACTATTAACTATCCTTTCCCCCCACCACTTAAAGGATCTCCTGACATAAAAGGGACTTCAATCCCTCCCTCCGTCCAGGGTTTTGTCCCTTCTCACCTCCTTCCTCGAAAACCCTGACATCACCTTTCTTCCGTGCCCTCCTTAAATCCTGCCACTTTACTTCCCATACCTTGTCCTTCAGGTATATGCACCCCTTCCCATGACTGCCTGGAGGCCCTAGAAAACTTCTTGCCCTGTCACTCCTCTATTTCAGAAGGACCTCTACTCTCATCCTGATTACATTTGGTTTACGGACGGTAGTTCCTTCAGATAGGACTCTGCCCATTATGCAGGATATGCCGTCACTTCTCTCACCGAAATCATAGAAGCCAAACCCCTACCCCCAGGCACTACCAACCAACAGGCTGAGCTTATAGCAGTTACAAGAGCCTATATTTTAGCCCAAGGTAAATCCCTCACGCTTTACACTGACTCCAAATATGTTTTCCACATCCTGTTGTCCCATGCTGCTGTGTGGAGGGAACGGGGCCTACTCACCACAAAAGGAAACTCAATCACTAATTCATCCCTATCACCAAACTTATCTCGAGGCCTCTCTTCTGCCCATCCAGTTAGGGGTAGTTCACTGCAAGTCTCCTCAGAAAGACAACTCCCCTATCACACAGGGCAATTCCAGGGCCGACGCGGCTGCACGAACAGCGGCCATGAATCCCGAACATAAACCTGCTCACCTTTTAGCCGCCCTCACTGACATACCCCCGGCGGACCATACGGCCCTGTTCCAGCTTCTACATGCTCTCTTCCACACTAGCCCCCAAACTTTAACAATCTTTTTACAAACTTTCTTTACGCTCACCCCTTTAGATAAAGCCCTCCTACAGGAAATTTCCCTTACTTGTAAAGTCTGCCAGCGCACTAACCCCAACACTCCTTTAAAACCTAAACCTTTCCCCTCCCACCAGGCCAGAGGTCACACACCTGCAGCTGATTGGCAGGTGTATTTCACTAACATGCCGCCTGTATGATGCACCAGATATCTCCTAGTGTTCGTAGATACCTTCTCTGGATGGGTAGAGGCCTTCCCCACATCTAATAAAAGGGCTATTACAGTGGCGCCCATCCTTCTCTCTCAGATTATCCCTAGGTTTGGAATGCCCACTTCATTACAGTCAGACAATGGTCCTGAGTTTATCTCTCAGATTACCCACGAAGTTTCCCAAGCTCTCTCTTTTCAGTGGCACTTACACTGTTCCTATCGTCCCCAGGCTTCTGGAAAGGTAGAGAGATCCAACAGAACTCTTAAAATATTTTAACAAAATTATCCTTGGAACTACACCTGGACTGGGTTCAGCTACTCCCGTTGGCCTTACTCAGGATAAGGGCTCTTCCAAAAAAATCCTCTCTGTTGTCTCCTTTTGAAATAATGTACGGGTGCCCCCTCTTACCTCCAGGGCTCGCTCACTCCCTCACAGGGTCCAATACCGCCAGACCTCAAT
Source organism: Cynocephalus volans (assembly GCF_027409185.1). Taxonomy (NCBI): domain Eukaryota; kingdom Metazoa; phylum Chordata; class Mammalia; order Dermoptera; family Cynocephalidae; genus Cynocephalus; species Cynocephalus volans. The sequence continues at coordinate 24,510,765 of NC_084460.1, forward strand.
TTACCTCTCCTTTTCCATCTCCGCTCTGAACTTTGGAAATTTCAAGATTGACTTCCTCCTGACCCTGCTTCCTCTCAAAACTTCTTGCCTCTCCACCCTGGACAACTAGTATATTACAACTCCCCGGAAGAAAAAGGACCTCTCACGCCCAAGTGGGAGGGCCCCCACCCAGTTATTCTTTGCACCCCTACAGCCGCCAGACTCTCTTTACCTGGTAACCGTTTTACTCCCTGGATTCACATTTCTAGATTAAAACCAGACACCCGGAACCTCGTCCCCACCAGCATCTAGGATATCTCACAAGAGTCCCGAGGCTCCCCTCCATCTACTCCTCCCTCTTATTCTTGTACTCCAGACCCATCTAATCCCCTGAAATTGTGATTTTCCCGCATTCCTGCCCTTCCTCTCAACCACAAGGATTCTCCCTTTTAGTATTCTTAACACTTTTAATATCCTCCTCCTCTTTCTCTTTATACTTCCTCAAAGTTCCTCTTCTCCATCTTACGTATGGAGATTTAAGGTGAGAGAGTCATACACACACACAAAAAAAACCACCAAAGTCACCCATTTGGCCACTACTGCGGACTGCTCCATCAAAGGTTGCGCCGAGGCTGTCACTATCACTCCTTCCAATTCCAAGTTAGTTAAACAAGCCAACCACGCTTACCTTTGCTTCCTCTTTGATCAGACCCGCGATTACTGCCGCTGGTGGCCTGACACCTATGGCGGGCTGTCCGTATTGGTCATGTCAGATCCACTGGGGGTTAGGGTATATGGGACAGCCTACTGGTAGGAGACTTTTTTAGTGTGACGGCAAACGACAGTGTTCTTTAACCATCCAGGACCCATGGGAGAGCCGGTGGGCTACCAGGGTCCTTGCTTCTGTTTACTGTAATGGCTATGCTTCACACCCCTGCGGAACTTTTGAAATATCCCGTGAGTATGTTCCTCTTCACGACCCTATATCTCTTGTCTCTACAGACATAAAACATCATGAACAGAACATCATATCCTCTTTAGAAAATGCCCCTTCCCTTCATGCCCCGGGCTCCCCTATATATACTTGGTTACAGATCATCTCCGATACTCTGTCCTTTTTTAAACCAGACTGTTCCATCCATTTCCCCCGGAAATTGCTTTTTGTGCGCCTCCTTGGCTCGCCCCCTGCTTGCCGCTGTCCCAGTCAACAACACCGACTCACTCCTTCATCCAAACCCTTCCCAGGCCCCACTGCCCTCTCACCCCATACCCAATGTTCCTTTGTGGGAGCCTGAGGACGGCAACCACACCCTCCTCCCTAGAACATGCCTTTGTGGCCCCACTATTTCCAAATCTTTCAATGACCCCTTTTGTGAATACAGTCTTAACCTCACAAATACTACTCATGCATCACCTGGAACCTTTTTTTGGTGCAATGGAACCCTTATCACCACTTTCCTCCCCAACATAACTTCTCCTTGCCTTCTCATAACTGTTGTTCCCCAGCTCACCCTATACACCAGTTCAGAAATGTTTCACCTTCTTAATCCCCCAGACCGACAGAAAAGAGCGGCTTTCCTCCCTATCTTGGTTGGTATGTCTTTAACCATTTCCGTCGCCAGCGCCGGCCTCTCGGGAGGAGCCCTGGGCCACTCTCTGTGGGCTGTCGAAGATATTAAATCCAAGTTAGAAAGGGCCCTCACATCCACGGCAGAATCTCTAACCTCCCTACAAAAACAAATAACTTCTTTGGCCCAAGTGACCCTCCAGAACAGGAGAGCCCTTGATCTGCTCACAGCGGAAAGAGGTAGCACCTACCTCTTCCTAAGAGAAGAATGTTGTTATTATATCAACGAATCGGGTGTGGTAGAAAAATAACATCATTAAACTCACTGAATTAGCTACCAGCCTGCGTGCCCCACCCGACTCCAGCCCATTCTCCTCTCTAATGTCCAACCCTCTCCTAACCTGGGTTTGGCCCATCCTCAGCCCCCTCTCTGTAATCCTTCTGGTATGCCTTTTTTTACCTTATATACTCAAGTTTTTACAAACCTAAGTGGGCAAAATTTCTAACCAGACTTTTAACCAGTTTTTACTTAGAAACTACCAACTCCTAGCTACTGATGAACCCTCCGCCTCTTCTCGGAAACTCCTCACCACATGCTGATGAAACATACAGGACACGATGGATGCCTTCCTAGATGCCCTTCCCTATGATGCCTGACTACTACACCCGGTTTTTACACATCAGGAGTGGACTCAACAGATTATCGACTTATGGCTGCAGGGAACTTTCATCCATTTCACCCCCCAGGAGGTTCTTTTATATTCCACCATATTATGGGGGTCTCCTGACCGTATTCCTCCCTGACACTCCAACCCCTTCCCAAATGACGCCCCCTACCAGCAGGAAGTAGCCAGAGAGAAAAAGGACGTCGCCCCTATTCTAACAAAAAGGGAGGAATATTAGGTCGTATGAGAACCCTTTTTCGGCTGCGCCCCATCATGGCGCGGGCTACCCTTCTCTTCCACCTTTTTCCTTCCCGCCAGCGCCACAATACCTTCCCGCCGGCGCGAATCACACGCCAATCAGCGCAGGCTCCCTGCTCCTGGCCCCTTAGCAACATAATCCATCCAATCCCCAAACGCCCTGTGTCCCCTGTAAACCTATCAACTCTCTTCTAACCCTATAAAACAGATGTACTCACTAAATAAAATCGGAACTTCTCTGGCGAGCTGCCTTGCGTTTGTGCCTTATCCTTTAAAATATGATCACACTGGCCACCTACTATGTGCCAGGCACTATTCTAGAAGATTCCTTTTAAAGTCAGGAACAATGTTCTGTATATCTTAGCTAGCTCAATGATTAGACAAGAAAAAGAAAAATGGAGTATACAGATTAGAAATAAAGAAACTGTCACTATTTATTGTTAGCATGATTATCAACATAGAAAACTTAGGAGAATCCACAGATACGCTATCAGTTCCGCAAGAGTTTGGGAAGGTTTCCTAGATACAAATTCAATATACAAGATAATCAGTTCTGCTTTTGCACCTCTGCCATCACCAAGATGGTAAGGCTCAGCTAGGCCTCTGATGCAAGGAGGACTAGAGTGGTTGCGACAGCCCATCCCCACCAGCTGAGCCCAGATGACCTCCAGCTCAGACCCAGACAGGTGAGTAAGTTTAGTAGAGATCAGCAGAGGTGCCCAGATGAACACAGAGATTGACAAGCTAAGTAACAGTGTTAGAATAAAAATAATAATAATAATAAATCCATTCCTCTGTACTATAGTAATCAATTAGGGGTTACAGTTACAGCAAAAAAAAAAATTATACACCTAAGGGCAAATCTAATACAAGTATGTCAAAGCATTTTGGAAAAGGTTATTTACTGAAAGACATAAAAGAGACCTAAATAAATGGAAATATGAAGCACCCTTCCAGAAGAATGGGAAGGTTGGGAAGACCCTCTATTATAAAGGTGACAGATTACCCAGGCTAATCTCAATATCACATGAAATTCCAATCAAAATCTCAACAAGGATTTCTGTTGAAATTACAGGAGCTAAGGGCTAAGAATAACCAAGAAAAATTTGAAGTTTTATATTACTAAGGCGTACTGCAAATCTATGGGGGGAAATCAAAGTATTATATAAATGAGATTGAGACAACCACTTACCAGTTAAAAATAATTAAATTAAGTCATTATAACAAATCATTTATAGATATAAATTACAGGTGGATAAAAGATCAGAATGTGAAAATTTGTTTAATTTTGAGGTAGGAAAATATGGGAGAATATCTTTACAAGATAAGTATAGAAATTTTTAAATATAACATAAAAAGCACTTGCCATAAAGAAAGAGTGGTAAAACTGACTACATTAAAATTTGAAATTTCTGTTTAAAAGATGCTATAAAGCCTCTTGCTGCTGCCAGTAATGTAAATTGGTACAAACTATATGAAAATCTATTTGGCAACGCTTACTAAAATTTATATATATATATATATTTATTTATTTATTTATATTGATTGATTGATTGATTGGCAGCTGGCCACAATGAGGATCCGAACCCTTAACCTTGGTGTTAAAAAAAAAAAAAAAAAAACCACACAATAACCAACTGAGCTAACAGGCCAGCCTACCTAAAGAAATTTAAAACACACATATCTGATGCAGCAATTTCACTTCTGAGTACTCAGCCCTAAAGATAGACCCACAAATTTGTGAAATGACGTGTGTGCCAGGTTATTTAACACTTTTAAATAAATTAAGGCACATCCGTGCAATGGAATACCAAAAAAAATTTTAAAAAAACAAATCTATGAACTGGTATGAAACTACCTCCACGATACACTGTTCCCTAAGAAAGGTAAAAGTTACTGAGTATATCATGTATGTAAAAACCAAGTAGGGCGAGCATATAACACATACAATTGTTTATATATGCAACTAACACGCCTGAAAGGGCTATGCAAGAAACTGACAATACTGACTTCTCCCAGAGAGGAGGAAAACTTCTCACCATATATCGTTATGTAGCTTTTGAATATATTACCTATTTTTTTTAAAAAAAACACCATATTTCAACTATTCTAAGATGCACCTTTTTTTTGTCACTTTAATATCTCTGATATCAGAATGACTTTTAGAACTGATGCTGTCTTACAATTTTACTGGCAGCATTTTTCTTTCTCAATAGTACACAAAATAATGGTGTGTCATCATCAATGTCATCTTAGATCCCATAAAATCACGTAAAAACTTCTTAAACTTTTTAAAAAATTAAATCAAAATTGATTATACATATTTTTGGGGTTCATCGTTGAGATATGTTGATCAAATCAATATTACCAGCAAATATATTGTTACAAATCATACTTACTCTTTATGCCCCTGTCCAATCTCACCCCATCCCCCTCTTCCATCCCTCTAATTACCCTAGATTTCTTCTCTCCTTCTGAAAGAATAATGGTTACTCTGTTGATTTGGTTTTCTGGGTTTTTTTTTTTTTCGGTTTTGTTTCTTTTAATTTATTTTTTGAATCAAGATTCATTATACATATTTTGGGGATTCAATATTGAGATGTGTTGATCAAATCAATATTACTAGCATATATATTGTTACAAATCGTACTTATTCTTTATGCCCTTTGCCCAATCTCTCCCCTTCCCCCACTCCCTTCCCCGTCCCCCCTATTAACTACCCTAGATTTCTTCTCTCCTTCTGAAAGAATAATGGTTACTCTGCTGATTTGTTGCCTAGATGACCTGTCCAATGTGTAATCAGGTCCCCCAATATTATCAGAGAGCAGATGCTTCTTCTGTCACTCTGGAATGGGCTTTGTGGAGAGAGATGTCCTCTTCTTTTCTTTGGTCTCTGCTGGTGACTCTCCTTGTGTCGATGCACTCCAGTGGCTGGTGGACCATTTGCGTGGTGGTTCTGGTGTCTAGCCATTTTCACAGCAGCCCTGGTTATTGTGGTGGCTGTGGTGGGCCACCTACATGGAGGTGATGTTTATGGCATGCTCCTTGGCGCTGGCGGTGTGCCAGGTTGTGGGGTGTGTCCGGTCCCCTTCTCCATGCCTCTCGTCCCTGGATGGGCCCCAAGGCACTGGCACAGCATGCCTGCTTGTGGGAGGGGGTTCTGGTCCCCTTCCCCATGCCTTGAGTCCCTGGGAAGGTTGTGAGGTGGTGGTGCGGTGTGCCTGGTTGTGGGAGGGGGGTATGGTCCTCTTCTGCATGCCTCGGGTCCCCAGGAGAGCCTCGAGGCGCTGGCGCAGTGTGCCTGGATGTGGGAAGGGAGTCCAGTCCCTGGCTCCAAGCCTCCAGTTCGCAGGCAGGCCCAAAGGTGCTGGTGGTGTGGCTGGGCCAGAACTAATTTGTTGTCCTTTGCTTACTTCTAAAATGGGGGAACTTCCTGTGGGAACCAGTACTTGAGCTGTGTGGTTGAGTTAAATTGCTGCTTTGCTGCTATTTCCCTAAGGAAGGCTTTTTGTGCAGCTCAGGGTTTAATGGTTGACCTTATAGGTACTTTGGGCTCTCCAGAGACCTGGTTTATCTGGATTGTGTAGAAACTCTGATCTGACACTGAGTTTTTTCACCAAACTGCACCCATGCAACTCTGCATTCCTGACCAGTCTCCTCTGAGTGGTCCTGTGCTGACTGGGGGGAGGACCAGCTGTCCTTGCTGGGTCCCAGTGTTCTCCCGGTGGGCCCGTCTCCCCCACTGCCCATGCTGCAAACACTTCCCATGGGACGGGCCCTGTGCCGGTCCCTTGTGTTGACTCACCGGCCTCTGAATGGCTCCCTTTTTTCGGTTGTTCTGGCTCCTCACTCCTGCGTGGGTCCATGGGAATCCTATTAACGGTCTTGCTGTCCTAGGGGCCTCCAAGACCCTTTTCTCCCCTGCCACCTCCAAGCAACTCCATCTGAATGGCACAGCTGCAGCTTCTGCCAGCTCCTGCTCCATGTGCTCATCAGCTCCAGCCTTAAAGCGGCCGTGGCCTGAAACAGAGCAGTTTTTTCTTTCTCTCATCATGGTTTCTCCTGCCTGCATCTCTCCTCTTCCCCTGAGCTCCAGCGGCCCCAGTTTGGCTGATGTTACATTTTTATAGTTGAAAATTGATTGATTTGTGGGAGAGAGTGACACTGGGAACGGTGTATTCCATCACCTTGACCGGAACTCCTGTTGATCTGTTTAATAAACTTTTTATTTCAGAATATAACTTTCGATATACAGAAAAGTTGCAAAGATGACATAGAGAATTCCTATGTACCTGTCACCCAGATTCCCCTAATGTTAACATTTTAGATTATCATGGTACGTTGTAAAAACTTAAAAACCAATATTGGTATATTACTATTCACTAAACTCCATATGTATTAGTCCGTTTTGTTTTGCTATAACAGAAATACCTGAGACTGGGTAATTTATAAAGAAAAGAGGTTTATTTGGCTTACGATTCTGGGACAGCTGCATCTGGCACGGGCCACAGGATTCCTCTACTCATGGTGGAAAGCAGCAGGCAGCCAGTGGGTACAAGCAGATCACATGACGAGAGGAAGCAAGAGAGAGAGAGAGAGGAGGTACCAGGGTCCTATAAACAATCAGCTCTTGCAGGAACTAATAGAGCAAGAACTCGCTCATTACTCCCCTCTCCCCCAGGGAGAGCATTAATCCATTCATGAGGGATCTGCCCCCATGACTCAGTTAGTTTCCAATATTGCCACATTGGGGATCAAATTTCTACATGAGTTTTGGAAGGGACAACACATCCAAACTCCATCACCATACTTTATTTAGATTTTACCAATTTTTCTACTAATGTCCTCTTTTTGATCCAGGATGCCACATGACATTTATCCATCACGTCTCCTTAGTCTCCTCTGGTCTGTGATCGTTTCTCAATCTTTCCTTGTTTTTCATGACACTGTTTTGAGTATTCTCCAGCATTCTGTAGAATGTACCCCTCAACTTGTTTGTCAAATTTTCTCACAATTAGACTGGAGTTATGAATTTAAAAAATACCAGAGGTGACATTCCCTCCTAATATCATATCAGGGGGCACATAATATCAACATATTTTAGGGAGCCATTCAGAGGCCGGTGAGTCAATGCAAGGGACCGGCACAGGGCCCGTCCCATGGGAAGTGTTTGCAGCACGGGCAGTGGGGGAGATGGGCCCAGAGAACACCGGGACCTAGCAAGGACAGCTGGTCCTCCCCCCAGTCAGCACAGGACAACTCAGAGGAGACTGGTCAGGAATGCAGAGTTGCATGGGGTGCAGTTTGATGAAAAAACTCAGTGTCAGATCAGAGTTTCTACACAACCCAGATAAACCAGGTCTCTGGAGAGCCCAAAGTACCTATAAGGTCAACCATTAAACCCTGAGCTGCACAAAAAGCCTTCCTTAGGGAAATAGCAGCAAAGCAGCAATTTAACTCAACCACACAGCTCAAGTACTGGTTCCCACAGGAAGTTCCCCCATTTTAGAAGTAAGCAAAGGACAACAAATTAGTTCTGGCCCAGCCACACCACCAGCACCTTGAGGCCTGCCTGGGAAATGGAGGCTTGGAGCGGGGGATGGACCCCTCCTCCCACAACCAGGCACACGCGCCAGTGCCTTGTGACCACCCAGGGACCCAAGGGATGGGGAAGGGGACCGTACCCCCACAACCAGGCACACTGTGTCAGTGCCTCAGGGCCCACCCGGGGACCCAACGCATGGAGCCAGACACCAGACACACCCCACAACCAGGCACACCACCAGCACCAAGGAGCATGCCAAAAACATCACCTCTGTGTGAGTGGCCCAACACAGCCACTGCAATAACCATGGCTGCCATGAAAGCCGCTAGGTGCCACAACCACCATGCAGATGGTCCAGCACCACTGGAGTACACTGACACAAGGAGAGTCACCAGCAGAGATAAAGAAAAGAAGAGGATGTCTGTCTCCACAAAGCCCATTTCAGAATGACAGACAATGCATCTGCTCTATGATAAGATTGGGAGACCTGATCACACCTCTCAGCATTGGAAAGATCATCTAGAAAACAAGTCACCAGAGTAACCATTATTCTTTCAGAAGGAGAGAAGAAATCTAGGGTAGTGGGGCGGGGAGGGAAGGAGAGAGGGAGAGATTGGACAAGGGGCATAAATAATAATTATGATTTGTAACAATATATAGGCTAGTAATATTGATTTAATCAACATATCTCAATGTTCAACCCCCAAAATACGTATAATCAATTTCGATTCAATACAAAAAATTAATTAAAAAAATAAGGGCCAGCCCATGGCTCGCTCGGGAGTGCGGTGCTGATAACACGAAGGCCATGGGTTCAGATCCTATATAGGTGTGGCCGCTTTGCTCACCGGCTGAGCGTGGTGCTGACAACACCAAGCCAAGGGTTAACATCCCCTTACTGGTCAACTTTAAAAAAATAATAATAATGATTAATTAATTAACTTAATTAAATAATTTTTTTTTTTTTTTGTCTTTTTCGTGACCAGCACTCAGCCAGTGAGTGCACCGGCCATTCCTATATAGGATCCGAACCCACAGTGGGAGGGTCGCCGCACTCTCCCGAGTGCGCCACGGGCTCGGCCCTAATTAAATAATTTTTGATGAAAGATTACCATTTGACTTTTGGTATATAACATAAAAGTAGTTCAAACACTTAAGAGACACTGCCATGACAAAATTTCTTCCATCTAGATATACTGATTTACTTTAACAAGGTTTCTCAGTTTTACATTTACCATTAAAAAAGAAAAGAAAGGGGCCGACCCCGTGGCGCACTTGGGAGAGTGCGGAGCTGGGAGCGCAGCGACACTCCCGCCGCGGGTTTGGATCCTATATAGGAATGGCCAGTGCGCTCACTGGCTGAGTACCGGTCATGAAAAAGACAAAAAAAAAAAAAAAAAAGAAAGGAAGAAAAAACAGAAAAGAAAGGAATAAGATTTACACAGAACCCTGTTTTATTCTAGCAGTAGTTATATCAGCCACAAATTTTTTAAAAGTACCATCCATCTCAAGTAAGACATGCTTTTCCAATAAAAATACACCTATGATGTTTAAAATTTATTTATAAAAATTTATATTACATTATTATGGTTTGCTCAGCTGTGCACAAAAATAACCACAGTGAGTACTTAATCCAAAAGAAAACGTTCAAAATGTAGTCTAATGATCACAGGAAAAAATGCCAAATCCTTCTTATAGAGAAATATGATAAGATGCTCAAAAAACTTTCTTCAAGCATAGAAACATGTTAGAATAAAATTCTGTGGAGGAAATACACAAACACACACACAAATTAGTGCATATAAAACTGGTGAAATCCGAATAAGATTGAGGGATTGATGCTTTCATGATTGTGATCTTGTACTACAGTTATGCAAGATGTTACTTGAGTGATATGAGTGACAGGTATAGGAGATCTCTGTATTATTTCTTACGACTGTATATTAATCTACGATTATCTTAAAATAAGACTTTTTTAACTATATGGAAGGATTTTAGAACTACATGGAAGGATTTTAGTGCATATAAAACTGGTGAAATCCGAATAAGATTGAGGGATTGATGCTTTCATGATTGTGATCTTGTACTACAGTTATGCAAGATGTTACTTGAGTGATATGAGTGACAGGTATAGGAGATCTCTGTATTATTTCTTACGACTGTATATTAATCTACGATTATCTTAAAATAAGACTTTTTTAACTATATGGAAGGATTTTAGAACTTACTACAAAGCTACAGTAATGAAGACAGTGTAAAACTGACATACAATAGGCATATGTCAATAGAACATAAAAAAGAGAGAATTGATTTTTTGACAAGTGTGTCAAGACCATTCAATGGGGAAGTAACAGTTTCTTCAACAAATGGTACTGGAATTACTGGATAACCACATGCAAAAGAACAAAGTTGGACCTCACACCTTATGCAAAAATTAACTCAAAATGGATCAAAGACCTAAACGTAAGAGTTAAACCTATAAAACACCTAAAAATAAAACACAGATGTAAATCTTCATGACCACAGATTAGAAATGGTTTCTTAGAAACGACACTTAAAAGCACAAGCAACCAAAGAAAAATAGATAAATAGAGCTTCATCAAAATTAAAAACTTTTATACATCAAAAGACACCATCAAGAAAGTAAAAACAAAAACCAACAAAATGGGAGAAAAATATTCACAAACCATATATCTGATGAGTCAACTATCCAGAACATACAAAGAACCCTTACAACTCAAAAAAAAAAAAAAAAAGTAATTAAAAAATGGGCAAACAACTGGAGTAGACATTTCTCCAAAGAATATATACAAATGGCCAACAAGCTCATGAAAAGATACAAAGTCAATAATTATTAGGGAAATACAAATCAAAGCTACAATAAGATAGCCTCCTAGTTTGGCTATAATAAAAACACAAACAAAAAATAAAAAACCAGAAAATAGCAAGTATTGGTGAGAATGTGGAGAAACTGGAACCCTCACACATTGTTACTGGGAAAGTAAACTGGTGCAGTCATTATGAAAAAGTTTGGTAGTTCCTCATAAAGTAAATACAATTATCATATGACCCAGCAATTCCAGTCCTAGATATATAACAAGAGACATACCCATATGTCCACATAAAAACCTGTACATAAATGTTCACAACAGCATTACTCATAATAGCCAAAAGGTAGAAATAGTCCAAATGTCTATCAACTGATGAATGGATAAGTAAGATGTGGTATATCCATACAATGAAATATTATTCAGCCATAAAAAGAAATGAAATACTAATACATGATATAACATAGATGAACTTTGAAAATATTATGTTAAGTGAAAAAAGCCAGTCACAAAAGACAACATATTGTATGATAACATTTACATGAAATGCCTAGAACAGACAAATCCGTAGACACAGAAAGTAGATTAGCACTTGTCATGGCCTAGCAGGAAGGAAGAATGTGGAGTGACTGCTAATGGGTACAGGGTTTCTTTACGGCATAATAAAAACATTCTGGATTTAGATGATGATGATGGTTGCCCAACCTTATGAATACACTAAAAAGCATTGAATTGGATGTTTTAAAATGATGGTATGTAATATCCAGATCAGCGGACAGATTTGATAATCCAGGAAAAAAAATTATATGGTGGAATTATAATGAAAATTAAAATTTAAGAAAAAGAACAAACAATGCAAAAATTGTTAAAGGAGACCTTACTCAGGTATTTTTGAACTGAATGAGATTGTTTATCAAATTGCTATGGAATTTGGATTCCACTCAATATATTTTTTAAAAGTAATATAATGCAGGTTTTTCAGTAACTTTATAATACACCAGAAATTATATCTCTGCAACTATATAAATCCATTTTTTGAAAATGGTATATGTCAATTGCATGTCAACCTAAATGTAAACAAGAACATAAAAAATTTAAAAATTATTTTAGAAGTGCTTCAAAAGTTTAAAGATCACTACCCTAGAGAAAAATCACACACGAGTACATGAAAAAATATGCAAAGAATGTTAATTGTAGCATTATTTGTAACAGCAAAAGTTGGAAAACTCTAAATGCCCATCAGCATTTAGAGTAAATAAATTTTAATCCTTGTGTAATGAACGTAACTATGAATCAACCACAGCTACATTTTATCAACACAGACAAATTTCAAGCATATTATTACATGAAAAAAACTTCTACAGAATGATAACTTTTATAAAGTTTAAAAACATTATCTTGTTTTTGAAAACAAGACATTACTTATAGATATATATGAGGGTACTTCAAAAAGTTCACGGAAAGATTTATATTTTCTTCTAATTCTATTTTTCCACAAACTTTGGAACCCTCATATATACCTATAGTAGAAGAACCCTTGCATATATCTATAGTAAAAGTAGAAACATGCAAGGGAAATAATAAACACCAACTTCACCATCCTAGTTACTTCTGGGGAGAGAGTAAGGTAAACAGGATTAGGGAGGAATAACACAGGGATTTTGTTGGTATCTGTAATATTTTATTACTGAGAATAATATTAATGTGAAGATGATTCAGCAAAGATAGGTGGTAAGTACACAGATGTTCATTTCATTATTCTATGCGTCTCTTCCATAGGCTTGAAATTTCATATTAAAAGGAAGTCAAAGCTAGCCCAGGGACAGAACCAGCACCAAACTTATGATCACTCTAAAACAACCAGTTACTTTTTGTCAGTGCTGGTCAGTGTTTCTCAACCAGTGGTCCAAATGCTGTTCCAATTAAAAGACAATAAAGGCATCTATTAAAAGAGAAGCAGAAGATACAATAACATTTAAGTACAAGTTACAGAAGGGCATAAAATGAATCCAATTCTGTAAATCGCCGCAATATCACCTTTGCCAGATCTTCTAATCGAAATGCCTGTTCAGCCTGGTAAGACATCTCTGGTACTTCAAAACCAACATTTAAAAGGGAAAATTAAGTGACAAATATAGCCAGCTTAGCCTTTTTATTCAATTTAGAAAAAATATCCACACTGGATTGCTATTTGCAGAGAAATGCTTACAAACACCTGAAAACTGCTATCATTTTATCATTCAGAATCAAAATCCAAAAAATGTGCTAAGAAATAATTTTTAAAACACAAATGCATTTGAGGTAAAATCTACAGTAATCTGTAACAGCAGGAAAAGTGACTACTTTTAATAGCACAAGACAGAGTCAAATTTAATCTCTATTTCAATATACATCAGATCCCAAAATTAAATGCCATTTTTATTTGTCTACAAACCACGCTTTTTTTTACGTAATTAATCCAAAGTACATAAAACAACATGCACCACATGTTAAACAGGGTAAAGGTCAAAAAAAATTTTTTTTGTATTGTGAATATCATTGTAAATTATATTTAAAATGTACATTAATCTTTATTAACAAATAACTTTTACTCTATTTAAAATCACCTTATCAAAAAAAGATGATACTTCTTTAAAAAAAAAAAATTTTTTTTTTTTTTAAAAGATCTGAACCCATGGCCTTGGTGTTATCAGCACCGCACTCTCCCAAGTAAGCCACGGGCCGGCCCTAAAAGATTATTTTTTAATTCCTAAGAGAGTCCATAAGATTATACACTTTTGTGAAAAGATTTCTAAATCAAAAAATTTAGGAAACACAGGTGAAGGGAGGTTACTTTTGTATCTCTTAACAGCATCTGCCATAACTTCTAGCCCATTTACTGGCTTATTTATAAATAAATTAGAAAATTCTTAGACTACAAAAAGGACCAAGAGGAATTAATTGGAAAATTCATTCACTTAGTAACTGTTAATATCAAATTATACTATTAATACCAAATTCTTAAAAAATAGGCAATTCAGCCATGACTAAAATTAACTCCCATAAGTGAAAAAATAGAGAATTCTAAATAAGTAAAAATGTAAATAAATAGCTAGAACTGAAGTTCACTCAAAATGTAACTTGAAAAAAACAAAACTTAAAGAATTAAAAATTGAAAGGATGCCTAATTTGCTCAATTGGTTAGAGCAGGTGCTATAACATCAAGGTGAAAGGTTCCGAGATCAGCCAGCTGCCAAAAAAAAATATGAAAGGATGAAATCAAAGCATGGTCTCAGGTGATACAAGAAAAGGTGTTAAAGAGATAGGACATAAATAAAATAAGAGAAAAGCAAGATAAATATAAGAAAGCCAAACTAAGAAGGAAAAAATAAAATAAGTCAGGTTAATAATAAGGCTAGTCTAAACGTACAGGGAGAAAAAGGAAAACGGAAGGAAGAAAGTAGAAAAATGAAGGACTAGAATAGTACATAACATACAGATAGTATACAGATGAGAGTCACTTTTGCCAAAATGCATTTGGAAAATCACAGAAAATGGTAGATTATTATCTAAGTGGGAAACAAGTTTCACAATAGGTTAATGGCTGATAAAATTCCAGACTAAGAATTTCAAAAAGTACAACTGCAGCTTCATTTCAGTTTTGGAAACAAGATTGTATTAAAAAGAAAAACCAATGTAAGATTTCTGATCAACCACAGTACTAGGTACCTACTTCTATACTGAATTCTCAAGATAAAGATAACCTACAAATGTATTATATCAGTTAATCACATTAGTAAAAACCATTTTGATCATAAACATACTCTGCTTTTTTCCTATATATTTATCTGTCTTTTATACTGTAGAGTAAACAAAAAAGCATTTGAGGCAAAATCTATGTAATCTGTAATAGCAGCCCAAGCTGACTAACTCCTAGTCAGGTGGCTCTACTTCCCTCTATATGTCAGGAATTATTCTAAGTGACAGTAAATCCGACTCTTAACTGGCTTAAGAAAAATATAAACTATAGTACCTCAAAAACCCAAAAAGTACATCTTCAGGGAAGGCTTGATCCAAAGACTCAGAAAGTCTCTAGCTCCATTTCTGCCATACTCCCTCTTCTGGGAGCTGCTCTGACCTCAGGTAGACAATTCTCACACACCAAGGATAGCCATTCTAAGCCTTATGGCCTCGCTGCAAAGAAAAGAAGACAAACCATCTCCTTTGGAGAGAAGAGAGAGCTGCAGCAAAAGTCCTGAGATTCAGAGGAGAGAGGGCTCCGCTCCAGCAAAAGCCCTGAGATTTACTTTGATTGAGTTGGCTTAGGTCACATGCCTACCTAAAAACAATCACCATGACAAGAAATTGGAATGCCCTGATGGTTTATCCTAGATCAAGGATGCACCCTGAAACTGGAGGTTGTTGGCAAGGGAAGAGAAAAGGACATTATCAGTATCACCTTCCAGTCTCACCCCCTTCCATGGCACCCTTCATAAGTTATGCTCCAACAACATCCTCTGCATTCAGTTCTCTAAGTGCTGTGGGTTGAATTGTGACCCCCCCCAAAATATGTTAAGTCCTAACCTTGGATACCTGTGAATGTGATCTTATTTGGAAATAGGGCCTTTACAGATGCAATCGAGTTAGAAGGAGGTCAAATGCGTACATCCAATTTGACTGGTGACCTTAAGAGAAGAAACACAGAGACACAAAGGGAGAGTACCATGTGGGATTAAAGTGATGGAAGCAGAGACTAAAATGATGCATCTACAAGCCAACGAATGCCGAAGACTGCTGGCAACTCTAGAAGCTAAGAGAAAGGCATAGAACAGATCCTCCCCTAGAGTCTTCAGAGAGATCATGGCCCTGCCAATACCTGATTTCACACTTCTAGCCTCCAGAACAATGAGAGAATTAATTTCTATTGTTTTAAGCCACCAGTTTGTGGTACTTTGCTCTAACAGCCCTATGAAATTAATACACTAAGTATGATAATCCATGATTCTTTGCCTTTGCACGAACTCTTCATTTCTTCTGGAATTCCCTTTTCCCCCAGATGGTCTATTCCCACTAAACCTCTCAGGCCTGCCCAAATGTCCTATCCTCTGTGATGTCTTCCACCAGATCCCCCAAAAAGTTAGTCTCTCTATCACATAGTCCAGCACCACATATTGCCTGTATTTTTATTATGGAATTCTAATTGCCTGTACACACAGCTGTTTTCCCTTCAGAATTATGAGCTCTCTGAGAGGAAAGAAAGGCCTGATTCTTATCCACCTTCATATCCCCAAGGCAGGGCACAGTAGCTAACACAAAATAATCATTCAGAACATATCTATGAACTGAATGGGTTGATGACTCATCTCAAAAGAAGATAATGGATATGATTTAGGAGAATAGGCTATTACAGATTATGAAGAACTGAAGATGTGCCTTGGAAGGTAGAACCTAGGTAAGAAAAGAAAAGAAAAGAAAAGAAAGAATGTGGAAGTGGGGAGGAGAGAGGGTGCTGAATTTAGCAAAGATGCAGAAAAACTACAAAGTAGAAAGATTTGGTTATGGGAAAAAGGATGTGTATAAGGGAGTGGTAGCCTTCTGCTGAGGGTTATTTCACAGGTAATTACAGGGTTTAAAAAAAAAGTTTCTGAGCATAACAGTGACACATATATTTAGGAGACTGACGTGACAAAGGATAGAATGGACTCTGCAGGTGTAAGTTAAAGTGCAACAGAAGAAGGTCAGCAATGAGGTGAAGGGCCAGGAGAACTAGAATGGCAGCAGAAGGAATAGAAAGGAACAAATTTACGAGACTTAGAAGAGAGAACAGACAGGTAGAATGAGCCAAAGATTACTCCTAAGTTTTGACCTTTGGTTAGCTAAAATAAGGAAGTACAAAGGAAAAAACTATTTTCTTTTCAGTGAGGATAAGAAATTTGGTGTTAGACATGGCTCAATATGAGGTGACAGTAAAACATCCCAATGAAGATGCCCAGCAAGCTGGTTAGCTCACTTGGTTAGAGCATTATGCTAATAAAACCAAGGTCCAGGGTTTAGATCCCCTTACCGGCCAACCACCAAAACCAAAAAAAAAAAAAAACCATAAAAAACAAAAAACACAAAAGTATCATGACTGGAAATAAACAAAAACATCATTATTTGCTGATGACAGGATTGTCTATATAGAAACCCCCCCCCCCCAAAATTTACAGACAAGATGCCTAGCAAACAGTAGGTAAGATACAGAAATTCAGGAGAGAGGCTGGCGGGTTAGTTCAGCTGATTAGAGCACTGCCTTATAACACCAAGGTGATGGGTTCGGATACCCATACCCACCAACTGCCAAGAAAAAAAAGTTCAGAAGTATGAGAACAAAAGACATATGTGGCAGTCATATAGGTAAAGATAATTTTTTTTAAAGTCCTAAATATACTGTGGAATTTCATCCTTCATTCAAGAAATATTTATTGAGCACTATGTCCCAGGCACTATTTTAGGCTCTGGAAATATAAGTGAATAAAACAGATTTAAAAACCCATGCACTCATGAAACATATTCTGCTGGGGAAAACAGACAAGCCTAAATTGGACTCATAAATGTAAATTTAGGGCTTCAGATTAATACTACTTAGAAATTACTATAAGAAAAAATTTTTTTAACCTTTTTCTTTCTACAAACTTTATTTTCCAGAATTTTCATTTCACTAATTAGAAAGTTATTTATGTCCTCAAACCAGCTGCCAGACAGATCCAAGCAAATTCAGATTTTTTTTTTTTATCCTATTGTAAAAATCTATTGTCCCTTCTTTGTTTTTCAAAGTATTTGTTGAGGGCCAGCCCCGTGGCGCACTCAGGAGAGAGCGGCACTCCCGGCACGGGTTCGGATCCTATATAGGAATGGCCGGTGCGCTCACTGGCTGAGCGCGGTGTGGGCGACACCAAGCCAAGGGTTGCGATCCCCTTACCGGTCACAAAAAGACAAAAAAAAAAAAAAGTATTTGTTGAAATTAGGTCAGCCCTCCTGAGGAATGTTCATGAAGGGTGTATGGACTCAGAAAAAAATGAGAAGACAAGTGGTACAAGAAGAGCACAGGTTTTGGAATTAGACAAGGCCTGAGTTCAAATTCCAATTTTGCACAAGTTGTGTGACCTTGGGCAAGTTATTCAATATCTCCAAGCTTCAGTTTAGTCATCTGTGAAATGAGAATAACTTCACCCTAAGGATTAAATCAGGTAATTTCTAAAAGGCACTTGGCACAGTACCTAGAAAAAAATGGAGAAATGCTAGAGAAATGAGGGCGGCTGCTGTTGTGACCACTACTACTAAAGGCTGAGCATCCCTAATCCAAAAATCCTAAATCCGAAATGCTCCAAAATCAGAGACATTTTGAGCACCACATGACACTCAAAGAAAATACTCATTGGAGGATTTTGGATTTTCAGATTAGGGATGCTCAATAGGTTAAGTATCAGCAAATATTACAAAATCTGAAAAAATATGAAATCCAAAACACTTCTGGTCCCAAGCATTTTGGATAAAGGATGTTCACCCCGCACTGCATGTATTATTTCATATGCTGGGCACAAAGCATATGTTCAATAAATGTTTACTTCCTTTCTTTTTTTTCTATAGAAGGTACATCTTAACGTCATGGGTTACTAATAGTCTATTCCATCTTCCCAAAAGTTTTGTATGAGCAAGAATTTAAATGAACTGAATGCACATTAATTTCATAAATGGGCTTAATATCTTTACTCTCTAACTTGATGGGGCATATTTATGCTCTAAAGAATAATTCTGATTGTCATATCACAAACAGAAAAAACTGACCACTGAATTATGAAGTTTCACATAAAAATGAATGAAAATGGTACTGCCTTAGAAAACATACACCAAATGTTCTATAGTTATTTTTATTAAACTGACATAATTAACCTTATCCTCTGTAATTAATCATTTCTATAGCATCTTCCATTTGGAAAAAAAATTAAGTGACTAAATACAACATATAATAATCTAAATTTTATATAACATCCTCAGAGTTGTCCTGAGGATTAAATGTACATGAAATGCTTGGCCAAGTCCCCAGCACATAGTATGCACTCAGTGATAACTTTAGTGAAATCCAATTCTTTTGTTATCCTATGTTCCTTTCAATTAATGAAACAGACCTATAATGACAATTGTAACACAGGATTTACAGAACTAAAAGGCTTTAAAAACACACCAACTTGATGCCATTTTAAACTAGAAAGGTATTCATTTATTATCTTTTAGTTTAATAACTAAAAGGTTTGTAAATTAAATCTGCTGCAATAAAAACCAACATTTTACTCTTCACCCCCCAAAAAGCCTTCACCTAAGATTTAATGGGAGGTTTTTTTAAAAGGCTCCTCCTACTTTCATTTTTAAAAATGCAAATCCCAGAAGCCCACAAAATATAATAGCATCATCAGGACCAAAGTCATAATTATTTGCCCAGGAAAAAGAGCTGATATCAGCTAGAATCAGCTCAAAAGAGGTGTCCACAATAACCAGGGGAGCCCCTTCACTCACACATGACAGCATTTGAGACAATCAGTGTCAGAACTACCTGTTCCCCATAACTGGTGGTTCTTCTCCAATCCTCTGGACTGCCCATGTGGACACTCTCACCTCTTTCTGGCAATCTCCCTCATACACTAGTGACCCCAATGCTTATATCTGCCAGGTGCCTACCCCAAGAGCACCTCAAACTTAGTGTGTCCAAAATTAAACTTGCCTCAGACGTGCTCCTCTTGTGCCCCTGTGTCTGTTAATGGTATCACCATCCTCTCAATCACCCAAGTTTGGATCTAGTTTTCTTGCCCTCACCATACCCCTCCTCTCTCTTCCCAAGAGCAAACCAGTTTCAAAGAAAAACCTGTCCATTTTACCTCTACAACACCACGCAGCATCTATCCCTGCCTCCCACTGCCTACCTCAAGCTCTCATTAATGCTGCCCTGACACAAACCAACAGGTCTCACCTAGCTGTCCACCATCTCTCATGCCCAAAGTGAGTCTACCTACTCTGAACATCACAGACAAACTGATCTTGCTATGAATATCTCTTCATACCCTCTGGGTCCCCACTGCCTACCAGAGTGTCCCAGATTTTCAGAACTGAAGGGACCCTCTTCTAACCCAAACATCCATTCACCTGATCTTGGAAGCGCCTCAAATTCAAAATGCATTAGCCTCACCTTCAAGGCCCTTCCTATTCTGGCTCCGATCTAAAAGCCTAAAATGTCATGAAACAAGAGTGAACTATGCCAGTTCACTGTTCTTGGGCTAAAGGTCAAAATTCTCAATCTAACCCACAGGTGTCCATGTGGCCTGGCCCCTGCTTCTTTCTCCAGTCTTGCTGTGCTCCCCTTTGCACTATCTGCTCCAGCCACCTGGCCTTCTATCCAGCCTGCCATGACCCGCTCCTCCCCAAGCTCTCTACCTGATGGCCCCTCGGCAGTCTACCCCTCATGTAGGGAGTACCATTTCGCCCCTCAGATCTCTACTCAGAAGTCACTTAGTGACTCACGATACCTCCATTCCAAACTAAATCAAGTCCTCTGTTCCCTGCTCTTTGCCTCCACAGCCTTAAACAAAATTACAATAAATTGATTTTTGGATTTTTTATTCCCAATCTAGAATGTAAGTTCCACAACAGCAGGACTGTGTCTGTCTTATTTACTACTATATCTCACAAACTAGAACAGAAGAGCCCTCAACAGACATGTATAGATTAACAGAATTCATAAGTCAGGACATCGTAAGTAAATTACAAGACCAGCCCCACCTCACGTTGGCCCTGAATTCACTTGGTTTCTCCATCCATCAAACTAAAGAGTTCACCTGCTCAATGTTCTCTGAGTTCCCTAGAAGATCTAGCATTACCTGAGTCTATAATTGTACCATTCCAGACTTCTTTCTCACAACCATCTTATACATAGGCACCAGTAAAACTTCATATTCCAGCCTCCACAACTTTGTTTGCATCCTTCCATTCATCTGGAATTTTTTTTCCAGCTCAACATTTCCAAATCCTACTTGGCTTAAAATGATCAATTCCATGTTACCTCCTCCTCAAAGTCTTCGTTGCATTCCCCCAGCTAGTCACAACCTCTCCAACCCTGAATCCCCACAAGTTCTCCACTACATCATTCAGGTCTCAGATCAAAAGTCATTTCAAATAAGAGGCTTCTCTTCTCCTAAGGTCACCAGCTAGTTATAATTCTTTTTTTTTTTTTAAAGATAACCAGTAAGGGGATCTTAGCGTTTGATTTGGTTTTGTCAGCACCACACTCTCCCAAGTGAGCCACAGGCCAGCCCTAGCTGGTTATAATTCTGTCAGACCACCCTGTTTTTATTTTCTTGATATCATTTACCATTATCTGCAATTATCTTGTTCCTTTCTTTCACTTATGTATTACTTGTGAAGTGCCTGTCACACCCACTAGAATGTAAGATCTCTAAGAAAAGGGACCCTACAACAGATATGGAAGATGTTCGGTAAATATCTGACAAAGGCACGAATGACTCTGTAGCCCTTATGATTGTAGTTATTTATCTTTCTTTTGCTATATTCCAAACTCTTTGTGGACTAGGCCAAAGTCTGTCTAATCTATTTGTTTGTATGTATTATCTGGAAATCCTTGCACAACATAAGCAAATAATAGATAACTGCTAATTAATTAACGAATAATCTCTCCAAGAGGTACTGCCCCTAACCAGGCCAACTCAGAACTCCATATCGTCCAGAAACCAGGGCAAACAAAAACCTCCTTTCCATCCCCTCCCCACAGCAGACCCTATCCCAGTCTCCCACCTCCACTGTGCTTCAAAAGGCTAGTTTCGTCACTTTCTTTGAGCCAACTACTACTGGTTCTTCTATCCCTAATTTATCACAATCTTACCCCTTCCCTTCTATCTCTTGCCAGCAATTCACTTCCAAGACCCTGTTTCTTCAAAACATCTCACATCTCCCATCAGCTGGGGAACTCACCGGGCCCTAGGAGTGTTAAAAGGAAGTGTTTAAGTAAGACTGGCTACTCACCTTTCCTTCGATATCTCTTTTATTCTAAGTAAGCCCAGTTTCAGAGACCGGCTTTGATACTCTTTGGGACCCTAATCATTTTTGCAATCTAGCCCACAGCACACAAATATCTTCGGGGTGCCCTTACCTTTGCCTCGCCCCTTCTCACCTTCCACCACAAGATGACCCCAAGCCAGAGACGACTATCTCCCCGGAAGCAAATGGCCCTCAAACACCATGGGGCGGCCCTAACCTCCCCACTTTCTGTCCAGCATCCGCCTCTGGCCTGTAGCCGTCTCAAGCGTCCCTCACACTCAGCCTCTGGCTGGGTCCGACCCTCCACCACCACCACCTACTCACCTGAAGCGGCCCCCGCAGTGCTGGCATTGCTCGCCCACCCAGCCGGCGGGGCAGATGCACTGGCCGGTGCCAGGGTTGCAGCGACCGCCGTTGACACAGGGCCGGTCACATTCCTTGGCCTCGGCTGCGGATGAGCCCGACACCGCCGCCGCCGCCGCCGCCGCCTCGGCCTCCCAGGGCAGCAGCAGCAACGGCGGGAGCAGCAGCAGCAGCAGCAGCAGCAGCCGCGGCGGCAGCGGAGGCGACAGCAGCCGTGAGAGGCGCAGCCCGGCCCCCAGCCCTGGCCTCTCAACCCCAGTCACGTCCCAGTCCCGGTACCGCCTGCCGTTCCTGCCCGCGGGCGCTGCCGTCGCCGCCGTCCTCCTCCTCAGCCTCGCCTCAGTCACCGCCGCGGCCGCCACCATCTTCCCGGGGCTGAAACAGCGCCCCGCGAACACATACACACACACCGCACGGCCGGCTTCGCTTCGCCTGGCCGTACGGGGCGGGGCTGTGCGGACGGTGGCTCGTGCGGTCAATCCTGAAGGAGGGGCCAGAGCTGCGTGGTGGGCAGGGCTGACGGCCGCGCGTGCGTGCGTGCGTGGGCGGGGCACGCCTCCTTGTCGACAGTGGTTGTTCAGCACGCGCGGCCGCTGGAGGGCTGGTTTGTGGTAAGGGTGGTTGGACTTTCTGAGATCGTGCAGTGCTCCTTAGGCGCCCTAGCGCTCTTGTTTTCGACTTTCGCACGGGCACCATTAGCTTCCTGGGAGGCAACCGCTCTGCTAGCCAAGCCGGCCGCGTTGAGTGTTGCCCTTCTGAAACCCGCACCGGTCAGCGCTCTGCCCAACTCTAGCTACTCTAGCTGCCAGGCTGAACAGCCTACGAGGCTGCGTCGTGGTGTAATGACAGGTGCGGTACCGTAGAAGGAGTGCTGCATTCGAGCCTCTAAAAGAGGGATAACGAAATAACATGTGTTAAACCTGCCATATAGGCTGTACTCAATAAATGCCTAATAAGACTGAATGAAACACACACTGCCAGGCCCCACTTGATAACAGGCTGACCCGGTGGCAGACCAGACTCCCCACCTTTAATTTTGTGGGAGAAGTTTGGGTTACCTTGCTCCCCACTATTTGCCCTCCATCCGTCTTCTCTGAAGAGAGGGCAGCATAGAATTAGGTACTAGAGCACCCTCGGCCCACACAGATCTGTCCCTAGAGCCTTTGTTGTCTGATGGTTTGCTATTTTGGTGTCCCCAGTAAAACATGCCTCCCAGCAGTATAACCTTGTATGGTTCACAACCCTAGAATCTGGACTGGGCCTGTGACTTGATTTAACCAACAGAACAAGGTGGTAGAAGTGACTGTGTGTCAGTTCCAGCTCTGAGCTTTGAAAGGACCTGGCAGCCTTGATTTTGAGCCCTTGGTAATCCTAAACTGCTCCCCTTATTCCACCCTGTTGGAGAGAGATCACGTGCAGAGATCACATGGAGAGGGAAAGGCCCCATGCACATGAGCCTGCTGGACCCATCCTAGCTGAGGGATCAGTCACTGAGTGAAGAAGACATTCTGGGCTTTTCAGCCATTCTGGGCTATTCCACATTACCTAGAACAGAAACAAGTCTTTCTTACTGTGCCTTATTCAAAATCCTGAGAAATGATAAACTTGTATTTGTTTTAAGCTTATATGTTTTAGAGAGGTTTGTTACTCAGCAATAGATAATCAGAATATTGTCTGACATAACCCTTGATATACCTGTGAAGCCTCTCAGTTTTACCTCGGAGCACAGAATTCTAAGATTCTAGGACGTACCTCCACACTCATACCCCCATCCCACACTCATTCTCAGGTTCTGACTTTCCTCACTCTGCATCTCCTTCAAGCCTGGTGAAAGCTGAGTTGCACAACAGCCTCACCCACCTGGCTCTTCACCCACACATCCTCCCCATTATTACAGGAAACTTATTGTTTGGCCTAGGCCCTAGCACTGGCATTCTGGTTTGCAGCTTATGTTTTTGCTGCAGTGTCCTGGATGGGGCTGTGTAGAATGAGGTAGGAAAATTGAAGACATGTCCCTACCCTGTAGCATGGGCCATGCCCTAGCTGCAAGAAACACTGCTCCCCCTACTCTTCCAGGTAAGAAGTGGAACCACTCCTTCCTTTCCCTCCCCACCGCAAAACTGAGCCCAGGCTGTGACGTTTCACATGATTTTACCAAGACTCAGGAATAACAAAGGGTTTTTGCATCCACAGAGCAGCAATCTCTGTACTAGACATGGTTTCTCTCTGAAGCCCTAGAAACTTGCTGCAGTAAACAATCTCTTTCCTACTTTCTTTATCTACTCCCTTCTTAGGTTCTTTTTCCTTAGCCTTCAAACATGCTCAAATTATCTTATCCTTTAAAAACAAACAAAATCTTACCTGTGAAGTATTACTATCTTTTTTCTCCTTTACTGCTGTTATCAAAGTGTCTCCTACACTTTCTACCTCTGTGTGGTGGATTAAAGATGGCTGCAAATTTCCTTATACTCCTTTCATGGAGAGACAGGGCCTAATCCCCCATTCCTTGGATCTGGGGTGGCCTTAGAGATTTGCTTGACCAATAGACAATGGTGGAAGTGGTCTGCTGGGATTTCTTAGGCTAGGTCATAAGAAGTCTTGCAGCTTCCTCCTGAGTGTCTTGGAATACTTGCTCTGGAGAAAACCAGTTGTCATAAAAGTACTCCAGCTACTCCGAGACTGCCATGCTGTGAGGAAGCCCACCCTCAGCTTTTCCAGGTGCCAGCCATTCAAGTCTTCCCAGTCACGGCCCCAAATGATCGTGAAGCAGAGGGGTGTCCTCCCTACTGAACTGATTCCAGATTGAAGATACATGAGCAAAATAAATGAGTATACTTGATAAAGCCACTAAGTTCTGGGATGGTTTAATTACCATCTAATTAAGGTTCCTCTAAGGACAAGAATAAGTCCGGTGAGTTGGACTTAAATTAAGAATTGATTAAGAATAAGTTGGTTCCGGTCAAGATGGCAGAATAAACGGTTCCCAGCATCACTCTCTCCCACAAATCAACCAATTTACAACTATAAAAATGTAACATCAGCCAAGCTGGGGCTGCTGGAGCTCAGGGGAAGAGGAGGAGAGACCTACGGAGTTCATGAAGGTGGGAGAAACTACGATGAGAGAAAGAAAAAGCTGCTCTGAGCATTTCGGGCCATGGTTGCATTAAGGCTCGAGCTGATGAGTGCATGGAGCAGGAGCTGGCAGAAGCCGCAGCTGTGCCCTTCAGATGGAGTTACTTGGAGGCGGAAGGGGAGAAGAGGGCCTTGGCGGCTCCCAGGACAACAACAGGGTTCCCATGGACCCGCGCAGGAGGGAGGAGCCAGAACAACCAGAAAAAGGGAGCCACTCAGAGGCTGGTAAGTCATTGCAAGGGACGGCACCAGGCTGGTCCCATGGGAAATGTTTGGAGTGTGGGTGGTGGGTGAGATGGGCCCACCAGAACACTGGGACACAAGGACAGACATGCTGCCCCCCAATCAACACAGGGCCACTCAGAGGAGACTGGTCAGGAATACAGAATTGCATGGGGTGCAGTTTGATGAAAAAACTCAGGCCCAGATCTGAGATTCTACAGAACACAGATCTACCGGGTCTCTGGAGAGCCAGAACTATCTATAAGATCAACCATTAAACCCTGAGCTGCACAAAAAGCCTTCCCTAGGGAAACAGCAGCAAAGCAGCAATTTAGCTCAACCACACAGCTCAAGTACTGATTCCCACAGGAAGTTCCTCCATGTTAGAAGCAAAGGACAAAAGATTAGTTGTGGCCCAGGCACACCACCAGCACCTTGGGGCCTTCCTGGGAACCAGAGGCTTGGATCTGGGGACCAGACCCCACTCCCACTTCCAGGCAAAGTGTGCCAGTGCCTCGGAGCCAGCACGGGGACCCGAAGCATGGAGAAGGGGACTGGACCCTCCTCCCACAACCAGACACACCAAGCCAGCACCTCGGGGCCCGCCTGGGGACCTGAGGTATGGAGAAAGGGACCAGACCTCTCTTCCACAACCAGGCACACCTAGCCAGCACTTTGGGTCCTGCCCAGTGACCCGAGGTACGGAGCCGGGGACCAGACCCTCCTCCCACAACCAGGCAGACCATGCCAGCACCTCCAGGCCCGCCCAGGGACCCAGGGCATGGAGAAGGGGACCGGACCTCTCTCCCACAACCAGGTATACCGTGCCAGCACTTTGGGGCCCGTCCAGTGACCCAAAGCAAGGAGAAGGGGACCGGACCTCTCTCCCACAACTAGGCACACCATGCCCATACCTTGGGGCCTTCCCAGGGACCTAAGGCATGGAGAAGGGGACCGGACCTCTCTCCCACAACCAGGCACACCAAGCCAGTGTCTCGAGGCCTGCCCAGGGACCTGGGGCATGGAGAAGGGGACCGGACCTCTCTCCCACAACCAGGCACACCAAGCCAGTGTCTCGAGGCCTGCCCAGGGACCTGGGGTATGGAGAAGGGGACCGGACCAACCTCCTACAACCAGGCACACCATGTCAGCACCTGCGGGCCCGCCCAGGGACCCAGGGCATGGAGAAGGGGACCAGACCTCTCTCCCACAACCAGGCACACTATGCCAGCACCTCAGGGCCTGCCCAAGGTTCCAAAGCATGGAGAAGGGGACCGGACCTCTCTCCCACAACCAGGCACACCACGCCAGCACCTCAGGGCCTGCCCAGGGATCCAAGGCATGGAGAAGGGGACCGAACCTCTCTCCCACAACCAGGCACACTGTGCCAGCACTTCGGGGCCTGCCCAGTGACCCAAGGCAAGGTGAAGGGGACCGGACCTCTCTCCCACAACCAGGTACACTGTGCCAGAGCCTCGGGGCCCACCCAGGGACCCGGGGCATGGAGAAGAGGACCAGACTGCCCTCTCACAACCAGGCACACCATGCCAGTGCCTCAGGGCCAACCCGGGGCATGGGGACGGGGACTGGACCCTCCTCCCACAACCAGGCACATCATGCCAGCACCTCAGGGCCTGCCCAGGGACCTGGGGCATGGAGAAAGGGACTGGACCCCCCTCCCCCAACCAGGCATACCAAGCCAGCTCCTTGGGTCTCACCTGGTGACCTGAGGCATGGAGAAGGGGACTGGACACACCTCCCACAACCTGGCACATGGCACCAGCGACTTGGGGCCTGCCCAGGGACCAAAGACATGGAGAAGGGGACCAGACACACCCCACAACCAGGCATACCACCAGTTCCAAGGAGCATACCAGAAATAGCACCTCCATGTAGGTGGCCCACTGCAGCCTCCACAATAACCATGGCTGCCATGAAAGCGACTAGACATCACAAGCACCACACAAATGGTCCACCAACCCCTGGAGTGCTTTCACACAAGGAGAGTCACCTGCAGAGTCAAAGAAAAGAAGAGGATGTCTCTTTCCACAAAGCCCATTTCAGAGTGACAGAAGAAGCATCTGCTCTATGATAATATTGGGGGACCCGATCACATCTCTCAGCATTGGACAGATCATCTAGGCAACAAGTTAACAAAGTAACCATGAATCTTTCAGAAGGAGAGAAGAAATCTAGGGTAATTAGAGGGGGGAGGAGGAGAGAATGGGGGAAGGGGAGAGATTGGACAAGGGGCATAAAGAATAATTACGATTTGTAACAATATATATGCTAGTAATATTGATTTGATCAACATATCTCAATGTTCAACCTCCAAAATATGTATAATCGATTTTGATTCGATAAATAAAACAAATTTTTTAAAAAAGAATTGATTAAGAATAACGGTATTGGGCTGGCTAGTTAGCTCAATTGGTTAGAACGCAGCCTTGTAACACCAAGGTTACAGCTTCAAATCCCCACACCCGCCAGCTGCTAAAAAGAAAAAAAAAAAAAAAACAGTATAATTATGCATAAGTTTAAAATATACACCTGGTCATTTGTACATGTCCATTTATACGTAATACACAGTGAATCCTGATATTATTGTTCAATCGCTCCTCATGGAGGGTCACCATAGCTCCACAAACACCTCTGTTAGACTTCACATGCCTTGTCACCAAGATTCTGTGGCTGTTCTACCTGAAATTCCACGCCACCTTTTTCTCCACTAGTCCTTATCAAGGAGGCGTTTCCAAGTTCTAGAAACTTTAATGTCAGTGGAGAAGAATATCCAGCCTTTGATCTGGAATTGGTCTAAGTCCAGACTCTAAATATCAGAGTCCTCACCAACTGCATGGCCAAGTGGGTTTGCATCCTTTTAGATGGTTTGAAGATGACTCTGCCTGTTTTCTTTTGTTTTTTTTCACTCAAGAAAGGAATCTCTCTGTGTAGCCCTTTTTCTCTCTCTGATTTTGTGTCTTCACTTTCTATATCTTTGTTTGCATTGTCTCTAGGTGATGAACATGGATGAATTATATAATTTTTGGCTTTTACTCATGCAATATCTTGCTTCTACGTCCATTTCCCTAGAAGGAGAGCCTGAAACAGGACTTGAGTGCATAATTTATTGGGAGAGTGCTCTCAGAAAAAACACAGTGAAGGAAGCAGGACACAGCAGGGAAGGGAGCTGAGAAAGGATGTGGTCTTATCTGGAGCTGAGCTTCAGCCTGATCCCATGAAGAGTCCTGGAGCATGAATTGCATCATAGAGTTGATCCCACCTTGAGATAAGGGAGCAGCATTGTGTACACATATCTCATTTAGCAGCAACACTCACAACACTAAGAATGATCTGGTAAAGGAAATTTGGGAGGGCTACCAATAGAATATTTGTTGTATGTCATAAACAATACAGCAAATTTGTTTTTATGTAGTAGACAATGCAAACAAACAATATTTGAATGTATACTACTATATACAACAAATATTTATTGAATACCTGCTATGTAGCAAGAATTAAATGCTGCCTTGAGGGCTGGCCAGTTAGTTTAGTTGGTTGGAGCACAGCCTTGTAACACCAAGGGCACAGTTTCAGATCCCAATACTGGCTAGCTGCAAAAATAAATAAATAAGTAAATAAATGCTGCCCTGGTAAGATCTATCTGACTGGCCATCTGACCTTCCCCAAGCATCATCATACCTCATTCCACACTATTGGAAACATCAGCATATTTCAGTATGCCAAAGCTCTCCTTATACTTTTAGTCTACAGGGGACCAAGCAATTCTCTGATGATAGACGTCAGGATCTCACCTAACAGGTAAGGTACTATGTTGCTTGTGAAAGAGGTTGATCCTGAAAGTTGGGAACAAACATAACTGGGAGGGTTCTAGGTGAGAATGAAACTCTATTAGAATCTCCATTGAGTATCCCATGTGAGGGATAGGTCAACTTACGAATATTAGAACTCAGTTGTCCTTGGCAGACTCTAAGGGAAAGTGTTTAGGAGTCCTAGATCTGGGAGCACAGGGTTAGCCCCCTGACCGTTGGCAGAGCTCCTGGTGGCTCCACAAACAAGTCCCACAAATACAGAAAGAGGCCTTAATATCAGCTTAAGGCACAGGACACAGCATTTGAAAGAATTCATCAATTTAAAGGCAGGAGACTTGAAATCTCTGTTGAGTGAGTAGTACTCATGCCCCCTCTCCCAAATTTCTAAAACAGAGAACAAAAGTCTCTCCTATACATAGATAAGACATCATGAAAACAGTAATATTTTTAAAAGACAAACGACCTTGCTAAATATGGCCATGCAGAAGGACTTCAAATTATAAGTTTCCAAACCAAGCCATCCTTTTGGATAAAAGCCCTAGAATTTCCCATAATTATAGATAACCTATATCAATTTCCTGTGAATGTGTAACAAATTACCACAAACTTGGTGGCATAAAACTACAGATATTTATTCTCTCACTGTTCTGGAGACCAGAAGTCTTATCAGGGTGTCAGCAGGACTACACTTCTGTAGACTCTAGGGGAGAATCCTTCCTTGCCTGTTTCAGCTTCTAGTGGTTGTCAGCATTTCTTGGCTTCCTTGGCCTGTGGCCACAAACCCATTCTCTGCCCACTATTTTTTTGTGGTGAGGGGAGGCAACTGGTGGGTATGGTGATCCAAACCCTTGACCTTGTGTTATAACACTTCACTTTAACCAGTTCACCTAACTGGCCAGCCCTCTGCCTCTGCCTTTACATCACCTGCTCTTCTGTGTCTGTCTTCTCCTGTGTGTGTCTCTTATAAGTACTCTTGTCATTGGACTTAGGGCCCACCTAGATAATCTAGCATGATCTTCTCATTTCAAGATCCTTAACTAATTGCATTTGCAAATACCTTTTTTCCAAATATAGTAACATTCACAGGTTCCAGGAATTAGAATGTGGACATATCTTTTGGAGGGCCCACCATCAGCCCATTATACACCCTACATAGAAAGTCAATTCATTCATTTATGTAACTAATATTTATTGAGTTGCTACTATATACCAGCAACTGATCTATGCTCTAGGAAGACAAGTGAAAAAGCCCATCAAAATTCCTGTCTTTCCTCCCCCATTAGGGTGTCTACTATAAAAAAAAAAAAGACAACAACAAGTGTTGACACAGATGTGGAGAAATTGGAACCCTTGTGCACTGTTAATGGGAATGTAAAATGGTACAGCTACCATGGAAAACAATATAGTGATTCCTCAAAAAGTTAAAAGTAGAATTACCATATGATCCAGCTATACCACTTCTGGATATATATACAAAAGAATTGAAAGCAGGATCTTGAAGAATATTTGTATTCCCATATTCATTGCAGTGTTAGTCACGATAGCCATGTGTGAGGAGGGACTTAAGGTATAATACCCTCCAAACTGAGAAGGAACTTTGAGACCAAAAAATGAAGCAGGCAATTCCATTTGATTTACAACAAGTTTTATTAAAGGGTAACTTACACATGAGAAGGTCATACACCTTCTCATGTGTATGAATCAGTGAAGAATCAGATGTCTACAACATATGTGAGCTCTAGCTTTCTAGCTTCAGACAAAGCTTATATAACAAAAGCAGTGTTACTAAAAATAACTTCAGGGAAACAGCTTAAGAAAAATAAGTTGATAATATCGCTAACCAGGTGTCCTATAATCTATGAAGCAGGGGTCTTATGATGCTAGTGTATAGGCCGATTGACTCCTTATTACATATGCTGCAATAAGTCATCTGCTCCCTGAAGCCTATGTTCCTGTTATGCTTGCCCCAACATGGCGGTCGGCACCAAAGATGGAGTTAGTCCAGTTCGCCCTCTAAGAGCCAAGAAGTGGAAGCAATTTTGGTGTCCATTGATGGGTGAATGGATAAACAAAATATGGTATAAATATACAATGTAATTTTTTTAGCCTTAAGAAGGAAGGAAATACTGTCAGATGCTACAACATTGTGGAATCTTGAGGACCTTATGCTATGTGAAAGACGCCAGTCACAAAAAGACAAATACTAAATGATTTCACTCATATGATGTAACTAAAGTAGTCAAATTCATAGAAACAGAAAGTAGAAAGGTGGTTACCAGGGGCTGAGAGAACAGGGAACTGCTGCGCTCCCAGTGCCGCACTCTCCAGAGTGCGCCGCGGGGTCGGCCTGGGCTGTCGTATTTTAATGAGTGTTGGGCTTTAGTTTTGCAAAATGGAAAAGTTCTGGTGATCTATTGCATAATGATGTGAATATATTTAGCACTTAAAACTGTACATTTGAACAGTACACTTAAAAATGGTTAACATAGGGGCTGGCCAGTTAGTTCAGTTGGTTAGAGTGCAGTGTTATAACACCAAAGTCAAGGGTTCAGATCTCCATACTGGCCAGCCGCCAAAAAATATATATACATTGTTAAGATGGTAAATTTTAGGTTTTTCCCACAATTAAAACATTTTTTAATATTATTTTTTTAAACCCCTACCTTCATGGAACAACTAACTATGTACACCTTTTTTTTTTTTTTTAACTCTTTGCTAAAGTATAGCATACATACAGAAAAGTGAAGCGATCAGACATATACAGCTCAGTGACTGTTTACAAAGTAAACATATCCATATAACCAGCAGGCAGATCAAGAAATAGAATATTATCAGGGTCCTTCTTGCCCCCTCTTTGTCACTACCTCCACAACGGAGCCACTCTCCTGACTTCTTACACCATAGAGTAGTTTTGCCAGTTTTGTGTTTTGATTTTTTTTGCTTTATAAAATGTAATCCTACAGAATGGACTCTTGTGTCTGGCTTCTTTCACTCAGCATTGTATTTGTGAGGTTCATCCATATTGCTGTACATAGTAGGTCATTTCATTGCTAAATTCTGTTGTATAAAAATATATACACTATGATATAACAATGTATCGATCTATTCTAGTGCTGATGGACATTTGGGCAATTTCCAGTTTGAGGCTACTAGGAATAATGATGGTATGAACAGTCTAGGAATCTAACACAGGTCTCTTGGTGACCATACATACACATTTCTGTTGGGTATATACCAGAGGTATGCTGATAAATGTTTAACAACCAGCTCACTGGGAGGGAAAAAAGCCCTCATATGTAGCATTTGTTGATTTCTATCTATGGTGTAAATACTCCCACCATGACCTATTTCAAGCTACTATCATGATGTCACTGAGTGCAGAATTGGGAAGAGAGACATGAGCTCTGCACTCGTAAGCTAGTGGGAACTGGCTCCAGCACTGTGTGAGAAGTCTACAGAGAAACAGATGCCAAAACAGAATTAGACATGAAAGAGATTTATTGCAGGAAACATCTATGAAGGATAAAGCGGCAGCCCCACCCAGTCAGAACCAACTTGCCAAACGTGTGTGAGCCAATTGAAAATGGATCCTTTAGGCCTAGTCAAGCCTTTGGATGACTGCAGCCCTGTCCAGCATCTTGACTGCAACTCCATGAAATACTCTGAGTCAGAATGGCCTATCCAAGGGCTGCCAAGTTAGCTCAGTTGGTCAGAGCAGGATGCTGATAACACCACGTTCCAGGGTTCAGTCCCTATACTGGCCAGCTGCCCCAAAAAACCCCCAAACCGAAAACAGAATGGCCAAGCCCAGCTGCTCTTAAATTCCTGACCCATAGAAATTGGAAACTGTGAGGATAGAAAGATTGGTTACATTTTGTAAACATAAATACATAGTATACTAATTATCCTAATTTGATCACCACACATTGTACACAGGTATTGATATTCAAATCTGTACCCCACACATATGTATAACCAATTATGTTTCAATTTTAAAAAACTGTCAAAAAAAATGAAACTGTGAGGATAATAAATTGTTGTCGGAAACCAGTAAATTTTGATCTGTCTCACAGCAAAAGATAACTAATACAGGCAACAGGAGTTTAGAAATCCCCCTTATATGCACCCCAACACCATAGCAGAAAATATTACCACTAAGACAACATGGCAAACCCATGGAAGATGTCCATTTGCTCATTTCCTCTTTTGGCTCACAGAAAAGACATCCCCTCTCCAAGTTGACGGCCACCAAATCCCATTGTCCTGGTGCCACCGGAAGCACCATCTCTGTTTCTAGTACTCGTCCAAGGCCCTGATGCAGACTGCTGCTGAGGTTGTGATTAAGGCCTCTGATGCCTACACAGAGGTTCCCATCTCATGTTGCTGCCAAAGCCACTGGTACCAACTTCCATTATCTGAGAAGCCACTGGCAGTGATGAAGGCTTCATTATAGTGAAGTGGTTCTTGCATTCACTCGTACTGTGACCGTGGTAGGAACTCCAAGGTGAGGGAGGGGTGGCAGGTAACCTTGTGTGCAGAACTGACCCAAAGCCTGGACTGTGACTAGAGGCGTGGCCAAGATTGCAGTGTTTATCGAGTTAAACAAATTGAAGCCAGATCAGCATATCAAATATGGCTCAAGGAACAGGGAGAGTTTAGCTATGAACCCAAGCAAGCCAGGGCCAAGGGCATTGACTGTGGACAAGGTTCAAAGAGGGCAGAAAGAAATCAGACCTGCAGGAGGTCCAGGAGCCAGAGTCCCAGGCCTGGGGCAGCTTTAAAGTCTGTGTCTGTGGCCATGGTCTGGGCCCCCAGCCATCAGGCCACATCTCCCATATGCATTTCAAGGGACACTGTAGTTTTTTTCATGTGGAAAGTTCCCACAGAGTTGCTAGGACTCAGATTCTGCCCAATGCTGGCAAGGAAGGTTGAACAATTTTATATTAGGTTACCACAGAATAAGGCCCTGAGGCATGGATTCAAGATTAATGTGGGACTTGATCCCAGGATGCAGGTAGAGGAGATAGGAAGTGAGACAGGGAAGGCAGTCTATCCAGGGTTCAATGTCAAGCCAGTTACTATTGTGAGCAATTAGAGCTTAATTCCATGGGGAAGACTCTGGAAAATGGTGTAGGACACAGAGAGGCAAGGGGGCTGGAGTATTGGGGGTATTTATATACCAACTCCAATCAGCCCCTACTGAGGGCTACTAGGGGGAGGAGGTGTTCATTACTGTGGGGGCCAGTTCTAGTTGGTTAATCTTTTATTTGTTCATTGGCCATTTTGGTCTCCCCTCTGTGAATTGTACATTCATATCTTTTGCCCATTTTTCTATTGAATTATTTATTTCTTATTGATTTAAAGGAATTAGTTATATATTCCAATACTAATATTTTTTTCATTATATGTGTAGCCAATATAATTTTCCAGATTATGGTTCATCTTTTCACTTTCTTTATGGTACTATTCAATAAATAGTTCTTTTTAAAATGTAGATGAATTTATCAATCTTTTCGTGTCTTGTTTAAGAGATCCTTTCCTATCTTGAGGTAACAAAGATGGTAATTTACTAGGCATTTCAAACTTTTACTTTTTATAAATAATCTTTACCCACCTGGAAATGATCTATATAATGATGCAATCCAATATTTAATTTTTATTATAGAAAATGTCATACATTCACAAAAGTAGAGAGAACAGTACAATGAACTCAACATCCAGCTTTAAAAATTAACTTATTTTAGAAAATTAAAACAGTGATAATGATTTATTATCTCACACAGTTTCTGTGGGTCAGGATTTTAAGAGTGCTTAGCTGGGTGGTTCTGGCCCAGGTTCTCTCATGAAGGTGCAGTCATCTGAAGCCTTAACTGGGGCTAAAGGATCTGTTAAGGTGGCTCACACCTGTGGCTGGTAAGTTGTTGGCAGGAGGCATCAGTTTCTTGCCGTATGGACCTCTCCATAGGGCTTGTGGAGTGTCCTTTCCCCAAAGAAGATGATCTAAGACAGAGCAAGGTAGAAACTAAAAAAAAAAAAAAAAAAAAAAAAAAAAGCAAAGCCTTTTATGACTTAGTCTTGGAAGACACACGAGATCATTTCCACCACATTGTTTTCGTTAAAAGCATGTTACTAAGTCCCACCACACTGAAGAGGAGGGAAATTAGACTTCACCTTTTGAAAAGAGTTAAGACAAAAAGTTAGTGGACATTTTTAAACCAGCACTTACCACAGCCAATCTTGTTTCAGCTGCGCCTCCATCTACTCTCCAACTGGATTATTTTGAAGAAAAGTCCAGACATCATATCATTTCCTGTGTAAGTACTTCAGTATGAATCTCTAAAAGATTAAGAACCCTTACAATTACGATACCATCATCACACAAAAAGTTAGCAATATACAATAGTGCCTTAATATCCAGTCAGCATTCAAACTTCCCTGATTGTTTTTTTTTTTTTTTTCTGCTTCTTTCTTTCTTTTTTTTTTTTTTTTCCAGATTCTTCTGTGCATAACTCCAGATCCTCTCAGGCTCACCTGTCTTAATTCAGACTTTGCTGCCTAGATCGGTCCTGCACAGGCTCCAACCAGCTTCAAACAGTTGTAGCCTGGCACTTCCTCAGGGCTTCGCTTTAATGCTGCACTGTGGGATACCATGGAAATCTGCTCAGCAACCTGGCATGCACAACTCAAGTGCAAGGGATTGAACATGTAACTCTACTTCAGGCAAACTTTGGTCAGTGTGGGATAAGAACTCCCTTTAATGTCTTCTCATTTTCATTCCCAGATCAACAGTTCTAAGACACAGTACATGCAGTTTCTCAGAAGGTCCTATGGGATTAAGGAATGATCCTTGATGGTGGCCAATGTGATCATGCTTCCTTGTGTTGGCTTTCCCTGCTTCCCTGTTTCACTCACTGTCCCTCACTCCTGTTCCCTGAGATTTCACTCCTCAATAAAGTCTTTGCACATAGCCTTTGTATTGGGTTATGCTTTCTGGACAACCCAAGCTAAGACACAGTTGGTTCAAAAAAGACCCACACTTTGAATTTGATTGATCTGTCTTTTAGGTCTCTCTAATCTATAGGTTCCATGCCTTCCCCCCTCTTTTACCTTACAATTATTTGATGAATAAATCATATTGTTTGTTCTGAGTTTACCTCATTCTAGATTTTGCTTATCTCTCTTGCTATGGTGTTGTTTATCACGTTCCTGTTCCCTATATTTCCTAAACTGGTAGTTAGATCTAGAAGCCTAACAGATTCACTTGATTTTTTGGCAAGAATACTTCATGGATGTTACTGTATACTTCCTGTCATATCACATCAGGAGATGTAATGTCTGTTTGTCTCCCTTTTGGTAATTTTAAGTTCAGGGGTAGTCATTCTGATTCATCCATTGTAAGCTTTCCCATCAATTTTTCACTTCACCTAATGATTTTAGCAGCCAAAGATAATTATGTCCTAGAACTGCACTGTCCAATACAATAGCAATTAGCCACATGTCTATGTGGTTATTTAAATTTTAATTAATGAAGATTAAATAAAATTTTACACTCAGTTCCTCAGTCACACTAACCACATTTCAAGTGCTTAGCGGCTATAGTGGCTACTGTATTAAACAATGCAAATATAGAACATTTCCATCAGCACAGAAAGTTCTATTAGAGCTGGCCTAGAACCATTATTTCATTTTAATTCTAGTAATTGTAGTTTCTAGTATTTCATTCTAATTCTATCCTTACTTTATATGTTTATCAGCTGGAATTGTTCTATAAAGAATAAAATTCCCTCACCAACTATTTAGTTACTCTGAGGTATAGCTCATATAGGAAAAGCATGATAAGTTCTTATTTGCCTTTATTTACCAGCATTCAGAATAATGAGGTAATTCCTTGGAATCCTCCAAAGTTGATCAAAGCATTTTGTTGTTTTTGTTGTTTACATATGATTATGAACTTATGAACAACATATTTGACATCTTTTAGTCCATTGCAGTTACTATTCTTTTTGATACTCAGATTGTCCTTTTCTCTAGGTTAGCTCCTACGGTAGTATTGTATAGCTTTTTCATTTCTAATACGAAATGATGTTTTAGGCTGATCTTGTACTTTTTCTGCCCCAGACATGGAATCTGACATTTCTTCAAGTAGCTATGATTCCTTTTAGAGAAAAATGGTATTTACAGACCACAATCTGGGTGCTAGGGATACTCATTTCTATTGACTTGGTCATTGTTTTTGAGGGTTTTTTTTTTAATACAGAGCTAGAAAATAATCATTTTTTGTTTTTCTTTTAAAGAAAATACATCTTAAGTTCAGACTGACATTCCAAATTGAAATTTGGAACTACAAAGTTTTACTTCTTTTTTTTTTAATTGAATCAAAATTGATTATACGTATTTTGGGGGTTCAATGTTTAGATATGTTGATCAAATCAATATTACTAGCATATGTGTTGTTACAAATCACACTTATTCTTTATGCCCCTTGTCCAATCTCACCCCCTCACCCTCCCCCCTCTAATTACCCTAGATTTCTTCTCTCTTTCTGAAAGAATAATGGTTACATTGTTGATTTGTTGCCTAGATGATCTGTCCAACGCTGAGAGGTGGGATCAGGTCCCCCACTATTATCATAGAGCAGATGCTTCTTCTGTCATTCTGGAATGGGCTTTGTGGAAAGAGACATCCTCTTCTTTTCTTTATCTCTGCTGGTGACTCTCCTTGTGTCAATGCACTCCAGCGGCTGGCAGACCATCTGCGTGGTGGTTGTGGCATCTAGCCACTTTCGTGGCACCCATGGTTATTGTGGTGGCTATGTTGGGCTACCCACATGGAGGTGATGTTTTTGGCATGCTCCTTGGCACTGGCAGTGTACCTAGTTGTGGGGTGGGTCCAGTGCCTGGCTCCATCCCTCAGGTCCCTGAGCGGGCGCCGAGGCACTAGTGCAGCATGCCTTGTTGTGGAGGACCACCTGGTTGAGGGGAGGGGGGGTCTGGTCCCCAACTCCGGACCTCAGGTCCCCGGGTGGGCCCTGAGGCACTGGTGCAAAGTTTTACTTCTTTGATTACGGATTTGTATTTCTTTTTTGGACTGAGAATCTTGGCTTCTAATGTCATCAACACAAGTACTCATTTTCTTTGTCCTATAATACCTATAATAATTTCTGATTATGCTGTGCCCATAATGTATTGATTGCTAAATATCCTGAATGCC
Source organism: Cynocephalus volans (assembly GCF_027409185.1). NCBI lineage: Eukaryota > Metazoa > Chordata > Mammalia > Dermoptera > Cynocephalidae > Cynocephalus > Cynocephalus volans. Next base: position 24,549,425 of record NC_084460.1, read on the forward strand.
ATCCCTAATCCTCTGACCTTCAAATTCTGTGAATTAATTGTTTTCTACCTGCATTTCCTTATTTTGAGGAATTGCTATTTTCTTTCCACTCATGATTTAGTGAACCTGTCAGTCAAAGACTTGGCCTCCCTTTCTGTAGGAGTGGAAAAAAATCCCAGGCCACAAGGGAGTTACCCCATGGGTAAACTTTGACCAGTACAAGATAAGAGACAAGAAAAAAAAAAAAAACAGCAAATAATCTAGACCATTCCTAGACATGGTGGGTTTGCATAACTTTGTAAGAAGACTCTTGTGTAATTAAACAACCAGCTATGTTTACTTGTGAAGCTGTGGTCAGCTCAGTTATATACCATTTTGCGTTTTCCTTCCTTCCTTCCCTTTGTCCCTAAGTTTTGTTGCCCCAGGATTGAGCCTCCTAATAAAGCCCTATCATGCAACTTTTGCTTCTTGCTCTGTTCTCTAGGGAATCCAGGCAAAGACGATTTCCCAGGATTGTCTCCTTTAGAAGGGTGAAGAGCAGTGCTGGGAATTTATGTATTTAATAATGACTCCAAATGAGTCTTATGAACCATTATTTCATTTATTATTTCATCAGGAAATTATGGCTGATACTACCTTAAGGCATCCTCAGGCCTTAGATCTTGCTTCAACAGGAAATGAGCTGCTAAAGCTACGCAGAGTTCAGAAGGGAATCCATCTCAGGATCAAGAACCCTTTAGATGTAGCCATGGAGGACAATGGGCAAGGCAGATTATCACAGAGAGCAGCTCAGAGGTAGTGAGATGGACTGATTAAAGAATACTGTCTGCTGCCAAGGCCAAGCTGTTCCCGTCTTGCAGGGAGGTAATGTATGTTGTAGACTGATGACCACTTTTTGATGTTCTCCCTCTCTTCTGTTCCAAATATGAGTTTTTACTGAGTCTTCCATCCCGCTTCCAACAATTGGATTTTTTTTTTTTCAGTGTGTTACTTATGTTGCTGAACCATGGGGAGCCATATCTGGACCTAAACTTGAAGAATGCAGCTAGCTCACAACTGAAGGAAACCACCCCCTCACACATACACATTCCCTCCTGCAGCAGACATGGCATGACTTGAGCTATTTCTGCTTGGGGAGGAGATGTTTTAGTTTGGGTGACCCCAGAAGCATATCTTGAGAAAAGGAATCTATGGCAAGTTGTTTATTTGGGAGATAAAGGAAAATGCTGGTAGGAGAGTGGGAAAGTGAGACAGGGAAAGTAAGACAAGCAATATAGGGTGCACTATCAAGCCAGTTACCACTATGTACAATTGGAGCTTAATCCTATGGGAAACTCTGAGAGCCAGTGTAGAATACATACCATACACCAACTCCCATCAGTCATTGGTTGCAAGTAGCTCCCAGAGAGGGAGAAACATTAATTCCTCTGCACTTCTGGCCTGCTGTACAGGTGACAAAGTAAGGAACCGGCAGAGAAAGCACTTAGGCAAATAAGTGCACATGCTGGCAGCTAGAATCCAGGCTTTATTCAAAGTGATAACAACAAGGACATATGGGCAAGGCAATGACAGTGTCTACTGAAAGAAGTGGGAGGGTTTTACTACAATCGTGAGCTATCTGCATTATCTTAAATGGGGGTATTTTGGAAATGTGTAGGCATACACATGTGAGTGGTGGGCAGTGAAATGCAGACAACAGGAGCTTCCGGTAAAGATGGCAGAATAAATGGTCCTCAGCATCACTCTCTCCCATAAATCAACCGATTTACAACTATTAAAAAGCAACAATAGCCAAGCTGGGGCCACTAGAGCTAAGGGGAAGAGGAGGAGAGACCTACGGAGTGCATGAAGGCAGGAGAAGCCACGATGAGAGAAAGGATCACTCCCACCATTTCAAGCCCCAGCCGTTTCCAGGCTGGAGCTGGTGAGCTCACGGAGCAGGAGCTGGCAAAAGCCACAGATGTGCCATTCCTATGAAGTTGCTTGGAGCCAGCAGGGGAAAAGAGGGCCTTGGTGGCCCCCATGCCAGCAAGACCACTAACAGGGTTCTGTGGACCCACATAGGAGCAAGGAGCCACAACAACTGAAGAAAGGAGCCACTCAGAGGCCAGTGAGTCATCTCAAGGGACCAGTGCAGGGCTCATCCTATGGGAAGTGTTTGGAGTGCAGTTGGTGGGAGAGATGGGCCACCAAGGGAACACTGGAGCATAGCATGGACAGCTGATCTTCCCTACAATCAGTGAAGGACCACTGAGTGGAGACTGGTCAGGAATATAGAATTGTAGGGGGTGCAGTTTGCTGAAAAGACTCAGGCCCAGACCAGAGTTTCCACCCAACCCAGGTGTGCTAGTCCTCACAAGACCCGGAAGAGTTTGCTATGTCAACAATTAAAACCTAAGTTGCACAAAAATCCTTCCCCAGAAAATCAGCAGCACAGCAGCAATTTAGCTCAACCACAGGGCTCAAGTGCTGGTTCATTTAGGAAGTTCTCCCCTTTTAGAAGCAGCCAAAGGATAACAAATTAGTTCCACTACAGAGTTTAAGTGGTGGAAACAGCAAATAATCCAACACAGAACTGAAAGAAAAAGCAAAATACGCACAGATCAGAGAAAAAGCTTGATATTAACCAGTAAATGTCTCACACCATCAAAGAACACCTATAAAACCTAGAAGGACTGGAAGCCCCCCAGACTCTCAAGCCAGGGAGGGGGAAGGGCCATGGGCCTCAGCTATGCCCCCCCAACGACTGCACCTAGCCCAGCCATTACCACCAAGCCAGTACCAGAAACAACCCCAGCTCCGAAAGCTGGGTGGTGGGAGGCCAAGGGCTTCAGAAATACCCCAGACATCTGCATCCAGCCCAGCAATGACTGAGCTGCTGCTGGAAGCCCCCTGGTTTCCCCTACCAAAGTGAGGGGGGTGCCATGGCCCTTGACCATGCCCTCCCTCCTTCCTCCTCCTCACACCCTATTTTAGTCCCTCTTCTCTTCTCCCCCTCCCCCAACTGCTCTGCAACAACATCTTAGAATGTAAAAAAGTAATAATTTTAATAAATAAATAATTTTTTAAAAAAGAAATGCAGACAATATCTAATTCTGCTTTTCAAAATCACCCTTCTCCCATCCCCTTTGATTCTGGTGGGACTGTCATTTAAATCATCAGGGAAATGTAAATCAAAACCATAGTGAGATATCACCTCACATCTGTTAGGATGGCTATTATCAAAAAGACAAGATACAAGTGTCGGCAAGGGTGTGGAAAAAATAAAATTCTTGTATAGTGCTGGTGGGAATGTAGATTGGTGCAGCCATTATGGAAAACAATATGGATGTTCCTAAAGAAATTAAAAATAGAACTACTATATGATCCAGCAATCCCTCCTTTGTGTATATACCTAAAGGGAATGAAATTGCCACCTCATGAAGATGTCTCATGTTCATTGCAGCACTATTCACAATAACCAAGATATGGAAACACTGAAGTGTCAGAAAACAGATGAATGGATAAAGAAACTGTGATACACACACGTGTATGTATTTTTATATATGTAATGGAATATTATTCAGCCTTAAAAAGGAGATCCTGCCATTTACCATAACAAGGCTGAACCTGGAGGGCATTATGCTAGGTGAAATAACCAGACACAGAAAGAAAAATACTGCATATCACTTATATGTGGAATCCAAAAAAAAAAAAAAAAAATGTTGAATACACAGAGATAGATAATAAAAGAAAACAATGGTTACAGGGGTGGAGTGGGAGGAAATAGGTCAAAGGATACAAAGTAGCAGACATGTAGGACAAATACGTTTGGAGATCTAATGTATGACATGAGGACTATAGTTAATAATATCGTATTGAATTGGGGATTTTTGCTAAAAGAGTAGATTTTAGGTGCTCTTGCCACAAAAAAATGGGTAACCATTCAAGGTGATGGGTATGTTAATTTCCTTGACTATAGTAACTATTTCACTATCTACATGTATATCAAAACATCATGTTGTACACCTTAAATATATACAACAAAATTTAATTTTAAAAAAGGCCCACCTCCCCTGTCACAGGGCAGACAAATGACCCCAGGAGGCCAATCATGCTAATTCATTTAGACAATATAGACAGGTGGAGCCCCAGTCAGATATCTCATACTGGTCAGTACACCCATCCTCCAGTTCAGATGGGTGTTGCCCCTAGAGTCTCATAGCTGCACCTTTCTTCAGAAAACTGCCCTCAGCAGGAGAGGGTCACTTTGCCTGAGAGATCATCCCCCTGGGAGCATTCTACACCCAACGATAAGGGGGTACAAAAGACAGCCCTTTTGCCTTACTGAAGTTGATTATGCAGCGCAATTTATGCTTCAGAGCTCTCTAAGGGATCAGGCTGAAGCTAGATTTCAGATGGACCTTCAGCTTTGCCTAGCTCCTTCTCTTACCCTATCCTGCTTCCTTCACTCCCTCAATAAATCAGGGGCAACCAAATCGCCTTCTCAAGGTTCTGCTTCTAGGATGCCCAACCAAAGATACCCATTCAGTAGGACACAATGATAGCTTGGCTCAGGGGAAGACACATGACCGGGCATAGCTAAACCATTTTAGGGCATTGACAGGGACTCTAGGGAAAAAGCAGGTCTGTCTCTCTCTAAGGTCCATGTAAGAAAAGTGTAGTAGAGATAACATTAGTTTTACTTCCTAACATGTATTTCACTCCTGGTAATACTACACTGATTTTGAAGGAAAGGGGAGGGAAATACTCTCCTCTCACTCTCAGTTCCTTTATGTTGGGTAGAGGTGACTTCTCTTTGAGTTGATAGGTGGGTATACAACCCACACCTGGTTAATCACTTTCCCATGGCCACAGAGATTGTTTGGGATGGCCATGTAAGCCACTCAGAGCCATTGAAATACGGGATTGTTAAGAGAGAAAAACTCTTTTTCCACTGGACTAAGAGCATCAAGGATGAGGGGAACCCAGGGCTGCTGGAAGCTATCATGAGGTACCTGAGTATAAAGCCAACAAAGTAGAAGGCAGGACACTGTGCAAGGAGTGAAATGAGTCCTAGTCAACATTGGAGCTCGTTCAAACTCCACTCAAAGCCAGCCCTACCCTAGATTACACGTCTTTGATTACATAGGCTAGTGAATTTTCTTTTTCGTTTAAGCTACTTTGAATTGGATTTTATAACACAACCAAACAGTTCTGACAGGTGCAATGACGGCAAGCCTGATGCTGCTGGAAAAATACATTGTTGCCATGTGAAGAGATCCTGGATGACAATGAAACTTACCCAATAAAAAGAAAAAATTAGAACCAAGAGATGGAGAGAGGGAGAGAGAGCAAGTGATTGGTGTGTGCAATATCTAAGGGGCAGGATCCTGCCTTTCTTGAAGCATACTGTTCCCTTCGATTCTCAATTATTTGAACCAATAAATTCCTTTTTTTTTCTTTTGCTTAAAAGAGTAAGAGTTAAGCTTTATCGCTTCCAAAGGAAAGGGCTCTGATTAGTACAATACTCTTTTCCTGTTTTTTTTTTTAAATTTGTTTTATTTTTTCCTTATTAAGTTGAAGTTACTCTTTACATATTCTGGACATTGGTCTTTTCTCCGTTGTTTGTTGTAAGTAATTTCTTCCACTCCATCACTTATCTTTTAGTTTTTTAATGCTGTTTCTCATTGTTGAGAAGGTTGAATTTCATGGGGTCTAAATTGACAAGCTTAACCAACATCATTTTCAGATTACTAGACATGGTTCTTTAAGTTGAACATGATAGAAACCCAACTCAGTCTGATTCAAATAAATAAACAATTTATTGATAACAAAATAAAGAATTCTATGGGTATTTAGTCCTAAGCCACAACTAGAATCATAACTCCAAGTATATCATAAGAACTATTTCTCTTTCAACCTATCATTTCTCTGGGCTTCTTTTTCCATTTGGGTTCCCTTCACTTTTTTGGAAACAGGACCCACAGTCTTAGTTTATGGTTGCAAAGGAAGAGAGAGAGACTGTCCCGGTGGGCTGTGCATAGGAATCCCAGTAAAGCCTGCTAGCTGGCATAGCATTCTGACTGATATGCATTGTATATCCCTTCCTGTAGTGGATTGAATTATGTCCCCCTGAAACTCACTGAAGATTGAATTGTGTCCCCCAAGTTTTACGTATTAGGAACTTAGCCTCCACTGTGACTGTTAAGAGGGTGAGAAATCCTGTTACAGTAATTGAAAGGTGGAGACTTGAAAATTTTTTAAAACTTTGTACTTTCATTTTAGGTCTATATTCCATTTAGAATGTATTTTTATTTATGGGGTAAAGTAGAACTCAAACTTAATTTTTTTCCCCATACATAAAACCTATTGTCCTAAACCATGTGTCGAGTAGTCTATCTTCTACCCACCAGTCGGAAATGCTGCATTCATTACAAACTAAATTATACATTTATGTGGGTCTGTTTCTTTACCATGCAGTTTGCTCCATTGATCTGGTCTTCTATTCATGTAACAACTCCATGTTGTTTCAGTATCAGTTAACTCCACTGGGAAGCCCTGCTTTTTACTTGGTCCTAAACTTCTAATAGGCATGATTCTCTCTGCTACTCTTCTCACTAATCTAATTCTGCCAGATTTTCTTTAATTTTGGATAATTTTTCAATTTTTCAATAATTTTTAAATTTATTAGTGATTGTTAATTTTTACCAAAGCAAATGATAAAAATGGTTGAAAAAGTAAAATAGTATCACAAAGCTCATAATGAAAAGCAGAACTCCCCTTCATAATCCAACCCAACGTGAGTGCTATAATTATTTCCCCTGTTATTTACATCCGTATTTCTAAAGAACATGCTTAGAGTGCTAATTCCTAACCTTTTAATAAACTAACGAATCGATTAGAAAAAGTCAGACAACTCATTAGAAAAATGGACGCCTATTCTGGATATGAGTCCTTTGCCAGACATATGAGTATTGCAGATATCTTCTTCCACTCTGTGACTGGCCTTTTCCTTGTATTCATGGCACCTTTTGATGGACAAAAATTCTCAATTTTCATATACTTGAGTTTATTAATTGTTTCCTTTATATAGTTAGTAGTTTTCGTGATCTGTTTAAGAAATTTTTGATATTCTTGATATTTGATAAATATTTGATAAACAAATATTTGATAAACTCTGATAACAAAACATTTTTTTCTACATTTTTTTCTCTAAAAGTTTCATTGTTTGGCCTTTCATATTTAGATGTAATGGCAAGTATAGTATGAGGTAGAAGTCAATTTTCACTTTCCCATATGGGTACTAGTACTGATAATTTATTTTTCCATTTTCCACTCTGTCATGCTTGTGCTGGGGGCCTGTGAACTATGTTTCGCAGGCTTCTATGTTGGTTGTTTTCCATTAGGCGCTCCAGGAAGAGATACACTGGCAGGAGATCAGAAGGCAGGAGAAAAGAAGAAGCCTTTCCCTCTTGCTTCTCTCTCTTCCTTCCCTCTTCTTTGAAATGGAGGCCTCTCCTTCAGAGTGGAAGCTCTAGCCACCGTGGTCCCTCTTCCCTGGGCCCAGCTCCTGGGGTGACAACCCTTTTTCTGCACTCCTGCATTCTGGTAGCACCACCTCCCCTTATCTTGTTCCCTAAATCCTTGAGGAAACTGGGTATACTTCTCTCTGGGTTACCTCACCTTCTTTTTGATGTTCCAGACTCTCATCACTTATCAAACTAATTCCTCATGTGAACTTTCCTAGTTGTTTCAGCACCATTTACTGAAAAGACCGTCCTTTCCCTACTGCTCTGCCTCCTTTGTCATAAATCAAGTGTCTATATACGCATGAGACGATTTCTGGGCTCTTTATTCTGTTCCAATTGTCTATTAGTCTGTCTTGACGCCAATACCACACTGTCTTGAGCACTAACTTTTGAGTAAATCTTGGTATCTGGTAGAACAAGTCCTCCCACCTCAGGCCAAAACCATGCTCCATTCATAACTATCATGATTAAGAAAAAATTGTTCTCTCTATTACCTGAAAGAGTCTGTGTAAGATTGCAATTATTTCTTCCTCAAATGTTAGTATAACTTGCCAGTAAAGCCATCTGAACCTAAGGTTTCGTTTATCTTTTAATTTTTTTCACTGTGCCTTTCCTTTTTTTAAAATTTTAATTTATCAATATATAGTGTTGATTTTCATGTCCCTTTACCAATTCCTCATTTTCCTCCCTCCCTCTCCCCTCTTCCCCCCCGTCAACTTTATATCTGTTCACTTGTCTTAACAAGTTCAAGGAATTGTGCTTGTTGTGTCTTCTGCCCCCGACCCCTGCCATTCATTTGTATATTTACGTATTTATTTTTATTAGTTCCCACAAATAAGTGAGAACATGAGGTATTTCTCTTTCTGTGCCTGGCTTCTTTCACTTAATATAATTTTCTCTAAGTCCATCCATGATGCTTCGAATGGTAGTATTTCATTATTTTTTATAGCAGAATAGTATTCCATTGTATAGATATACCACAGTTTCCTTATTCACTCATCCAATGATGGGCATTTAGGCTGGTTCCAACTCTTGGCTATTGTAAATAGAGCTGCAATAAACATGGGAGTACAGGTATCTCTTTAATATCATGATTTCTATTCCTCTGGGTATATACCCAGCAGTGGGATAGCAGGGTCATATGGTAGATCTATCTATAATTGTTTGAGGAACCTCCATACCATTTTCCATAAAGGCTGAACCATTTTGCAGTCCCACCAACAGTGCAGGAAGGTTCCTTTTTCTCTGTATCCTTGTCAGCATTTGTCATTCTCAGTCTTTTGGATATTAGCCATCCTAACTGGACTGAGGTAGTATCTCAAAGGGCTTTTGATTTGCATTTTCTGAATGCTGAGTGATGTTGAGCATTTTTTCATGTGTCTGTTGGCCATTCGTATATCTTCCTTTGAGAAATGCCTATTCAGCTCCTTTGCCCATTTTTTAATTGGGTTACTTGTTTTTTTGCTGTTAAGTTATTTGCATTCCTTGTATATTCTGGTTATTAATCTTTTGTCAGATGTATATTTTGCATATATTTTCTCCCACTCTGTTTGTTGTCTTTTCACTCTGTTAATTGTTTCTTTTGCTGTGCAGAAGCTTTTTAGTTTGATATAATCCCATTTGTTTATTTTTCCTTTGATTGCCTGTGCTTTTGGGATCATATTCATAAAGTCTGCACCAAATCCTACTTCCTAGAGTGTTTCCCCTATGTTTTCTTTAACGAGTTTTATTGTTTCAGGACATATATTTAATTCTTTAACCCATTTTGAGTTGATTTTGGTATATGGTGAGATGTATAGGTCTAGTTTCATTCTCCTACATATGAATGTCCACTTTTCCCAGCACCATTTACTGAAGAGGCAGTCTCTTCTCCAGTGTGTAGTCTTGGTGCCTTTGTCAAAGATCATATGGCTGTAGGTGCATGGGTTGATTTCTGGATTCTCTGTTCTGTTCCATTGGTTTGTGTGTCTTTTTTTATGCCCGTACCATACTTTTTTGGTTACTATAGCTTTGTAGTACAGTTTAAAGTCAGATAGTGTTATGCCTCCAGCTTTATTTTTTTTGCTCAGGATTGCTTTGGCTATTCATGGTCTTTTGTTCTTCCATATGAATGTTAGGGTTGTTTTTTCCAATTCTGAGAAAAATGTCATTGGAATTTTGATGGGGATCATGTTGAATCTATAGATTATTTTGGGTAGTATGGACATTTTCACAATGTTAATTCTTCCAATCCAAGAACATGGGATATCTTTTCATCTTCTTGTGCCTTCTTTAATTTCTCTCAACAGTGGTTTGAGGGCTGGCCCGTGGCTCACTTGGGAGAGTGTGGTGCTGATGACACAAAGGCCACAGGTTCAGATCCCTGTATGGGGATGGCCGGTTAGCCTGCTTGGGAGAGCATGGTGCTGACAAAGCCAAGTCAAGGGTTAGGATCCCCTTACCTGCCGTCTTTAAAAAACAAAACAAAACAAACAAAAAAACAAACAAACAGTGGTTTGTAGTTCTCACTGTAGAGAGATTTTTTCACATCCTTGGTTAAATTTATTCCAGGTTTTTTTTTGTTTGTTTGTTTGTTTTGGTGACTCGTAAACAGTCTAGCTTTCTTGATTTCTTTTTCTGATAGTTCGTTGTTGGAGTATAGAAATGCTACTGATTTTTGCATGTTGATTCTGTATCCTGCAGCTTTTCTGAAATCATTTATTAACTCTTAAGTGTTTTTTGGTAGAGTGTTTAGGCTGTTCTATATATAAGATCATTTAATGTGCAAACAGGGACACTTTGACTTCATCTTTTCCAATCTGGATGTCCTTTATTTTCTTCTCTTCCCTGATTGCTGTGGCTAGTGCTTCCAACACTATGTTGAATAGGAGTGGCGAGAGTGGGCATCCTTGTCTTTTTCCTGTTCTTAAGGGAAAAGCTTTCAATTTTTCCCCATTCAGGATGATATTGGCAGTGGGTTTGTCACATATGGCTTTAATTGTGTTGAGATACTTTCCTTCTATACCCAATTTATAGAGTGTCTCTATCATGAATAAATGTTGAATCTTGTGAAACACTTTCTCAGCACCTATGGAGATGATCATATGGTTTTCGTCTTTGATTTTATTGATGTGGTATATCACATTTATTGATTTGCATATGTTGAACCAACCTTGTATCCCTGGGATGAATCCCACTTGATCATGGTATATAATTTTATGTATGTGTTGTTGTATTATATTAGCTAGTATTTTATTGAGGATTTTTGCATCTATATTCATCAAAGTTATTGGCCTATAGTTTTCTTTTTTTGTTGGTATCAGGGTGATGTTTGCCTCATAGAATGAGTTTGGGAGAATGGCCTTTGTTTCAGTTTTTCGGAATAGTTTGTAGAGAATTAGTATTAATTCTTATTCTTCTTCTTTTTTTTTTAAAGGATGACCGGTAAGGGGATCTTAACCCTTGACTTGGTGTTGTCAGCACCGTGAGCTAACCGGTCATCCCTATATGGGATCCGAACCCGTGGCCTTAGTGTTATAAGCACTGCACTCTCCCGAGTGAGCCACGGGCCGGCCCAGTATTAATTCTTCTTTAAAGGTTTGGTAGATTTCTGCAGTGAAGCCATCAGGTCCTGGGCTTTTCTTTGTTGGGAGACTGCTGATAACAGCTTCAATCTCTTTGATTGTTATTGGTCTATTCAGATTTTTTGTGTTCTTGGTTCAGTCTTGGTAGTTTGTGTGTGTCCAAAAATTTATCCATTTCCTCCAGATTTTCAAATGTATTAGAGTATAGTTTTTTATAGTAGTCTCTATCGACTCTTTATATTTCTGAGGTATTGGTTGTAATATCACCTTTTTCATTTCTAATTTTTATTATTTGTGTCTTCTCTCTTCTTTTTTCAGTTAGCCTTGCTAATGGTTTGTCAATTTTATTTATCTTTTCAAAAAACTAACTTTTTGTTTCATTGATCTGTTGTGTCATTTTGAGGGTTTCTATTTCATTTACTTCTGGTCTGATCTTAATTATTTCTTTCCATCTACTAACTTTGGGTTTGGATTGTTGTTTTTCTAATTCTTTAAGGTGAAGTGTTAGGTTATTTACTTGCAATCTTTCCATTCTTCTGAAATAAGCATTTAATGCCATAAATTTCCCCCTTAGTACTGTGATGGAGTTTGGATGTGTTGTCCTCCCAGAACTCATGGAAATCTGATCTGCAATGTGGCAGTTTGGGTCATGGGGGTGGATCCCTCATGAATTAATGCTCTCCCTGGGGGTGAAGGGGTCCTGAGTGAGTTCTCGCTCTATTAGTTCCCATGTGAGCTGGTTGTTTAAAAGACCCAGGCACCTCATCTCTCACTCTCTTGCTTCCTCTCACCACGTGATCTGCTTGTACCCGCCAGCTGCCTGCCACTTTCCACCATAAGTAGAAGCAGCCTGAGGCCTGTGCCAGATGCAGATGTCCAAGAATCATAAGCCAAACAAACCTCTTTTCCTTATAAATTACCCAGTCTCGGGTATTTCTGTTACAACAACACAAACAGATTAATACATACTGCTTCTGCAGTATCCCACAGATTTTGGTATGATGTGTCATTATTTTCATTAGTTTCAATAAATTTTTTGATTTCCTGTTTAATTTCTTCTTAGACCCATATGTCATTAAGTAGAATGTTGTTTGATTTCCATGTATTTGTATAGTTTCCAGACTTTTGTTTGTTATTGATTTCTAGTTTTAATCCATTGTGATCTGAAAAAATACATGGAATAATTCCAGTTTTGTTTTGTTTTTTAATTTGTTGGAACTTGATTCGTGACCTAACATGTGGTCTATCTTGGAGAATGTTCCATATGCTGATAAGAAGAATGAATAATCTGTGGTTGTTGGATGAAATGTTCTGTAGATATCTGTCAAGTCCAATTGGTCTAAAGTGTTATTTAGATCTTGTGTTTCTCTGTTGATTTTTTGCCTAGATGATCTGTCCAATGTTGAAAGTGGGGTGTTCAGATCACCTACTATTATTATGGTATTAGTGTCTTTCTCTTTCTTTAAGTCTAACAATGTTTACATTATAAATCTGGTTGCTCCTCTGTTGGTTGCATATATATTTATGATTGTTATGTCTTCTTGTTGGATAGATCCTTGTATCATTATACAGTTACCTTATTCATATTTTGTTATGGTTTTTGTCTTAAAGTCTATTTTATGTGATATAAGAATAGCTACTCCAGCTCTTTTTTTCATTTCTATTTGCATGGTATATCTATTTCCATCCTTTCACTCTTAATCTATGTGTGTCTTTACAGGTGCGGTGGGTCTCTTGAAGGCAGCATATTGTTGGGCTCATCTTTTTAATCCAATCAGTCAGTCTGTGTCTTTTGAGTGGGGAATCCAATCCTTTTACATTTAAGAGTTATTATTGAAGAGATTGATTTACTCCTGGCATTATACTGATTTTTGTTTGGATATTTTAAATATCTTTTGTTCCTTTCTTTCTGATTTACTGTTTGTCTTCTGTGTTTGTTGGTTTCTTGGAATACTAGATAAACTTTTTTTTTCTCTTTATTATTGACGTTTTATTTCACTGGTAGGTTTTGTTCTTTCTTGAGTATTCATGGTAGTGATGGTTGTTTTTCAGGTACCAGACCCAGTACAGTACTCCCTTGAGAATTTCTTGTAAGGCTGGTCATGTGGTAGTGAACTCCTGCAGTTTTGTTTGTCTGGGAAATATACTATTTGTCCTTCGTTTTGGAAGGATAACCTTGCTGGGTAAAGTACTCTTGGCTGGCAATTTTTGTCTTTTAATATTTTGATGATATCATCCCATTCTTTTTTGGCCTTGAGGATTTCTGATGAAAAGTTTGATATTAGTCTGATAGAGGTTCCCTTATAGGTGACTTGATGCTTCTCTCTTGCAGTTTTTTTTTTAATGAAAGAATCCTATTTATTTATTTATTTTCACTTTTTAAAAAAAATTTTTTTTATTGAATCAACATTGATTATACATATTTTGGGGGTTCAACATTGAGATATGTTGATCAAATCAATATTACTAGCATATACATTGTTATGAATCATACTTATTCTTTATGCTCCTTGTCCAATTTCTCCCCATCCCCCATTCCTCCCCCAACCCCCCTCTAATTACCCTAGATTTCTCCTCTCCTTCTGAAAGAATAATGGTTACTCTGTTGATTTGTTGCCTAGATGATCTGTCCAATGCTGAAATGTGTGATCAGGTCCCCCAATATTATTGGAGAGCAGATGCTTCTTCTGTAACTCTGGAATGGGCTTTTTGGAAAGAGACATCTACTTCTTTTCTTTGGTCTCTGCTGGTGACTCCTCTTGTGTCAATGCACTCCAGTGGCTGGAGGACCATCTGTGTGGTGGTTGTGGCATCTAGCCACTTTCACGGAGGTTGTGGTTATCGTGGTGGCTGCGTTGGGCCACCCACATGGAGGTGATGTTTTTGGCATGCTCCTTGGTGCTGGCAGCATGCCTGGTTGTGGGGGGAGGGGTCCAGTCCCTGGCTCCATCCCTCCAGGAGCCCTGAGGTGCTGGCAGTGTGTCTGAGCTGGAACTAATTTTTTGTCCTTTGCTTACTTCTAAAATGGGGGAACTTCCTGTTGGAACCAGTACTTGAGCTCTGTGGTTGAGCTAAATTGCTGCTTTGCTGCTGCTTCCCTAGGGAAGGCTTTTTGTGCAGCACAGGTTATAATGGTTGACTTTATAGGTACTTCCAGCTCTCCAGAGACTTGGTGCACCGGGGTTGTGGAGTAACTCTGATCTGGGCCTGAGTCTTTTCGTAAAACTGCACCCCATGCAATTCTATATTCCTGACCAGTCTCCTCTGAGTGGTCCTGCACTGATAGGGGTGCAGATCAGCTGTCCTTGCTGTGCCCCAGCATTCCCCCAGTGGGCCCATCTCCCCCACCACCCATGCTGCAAACACTTCCCATGGAATGGGTGGTGCTCCAGTCCCTTGTGATGACTCACCGGCCTTTGAGTGGCTCCATTTTTTCAGTTGTCTGTGGCTCCTCGCTCCTATGTGGGTCCAAGTGAACCCTATTAGTGGTCTTGCTGGCCTGGGGGCCACCAAAGCCATCTTCTCCCCTGCCACCTCCAAGCAACTTCATCCAAAGGGCACAGCTGCAGCTTTTGCTGACTCCTGCTCCATGTGCTCAGCAGTTCCAGCCTTAAAGCAGCTGTGGCACAAAATGGTCAGAGCAGTTTTTTCTTTCTCTCATCATGGCTTCTCCCGCCTTCATGTACTCTGTATGTCTCTCCTCTTCCCCTGAGCTCTAGCAGCCCCAGCTTGGCTGTTGTTGCATTTTTATATAGCTGTAAATTGGTTGATTTGTGGAAGAGGTGACACTGGGGACTGTCTATTCCACCATCTTGACTGGAAGCCCTCTCTTGCAGCTTTTAAGATTCTCTGTTTGTCTTTGAGTTTTGCCAGTTTGACTATAACATGTCTTGGAGAGGACCTTTTTGGGTTGAATATGTTGGGGGATCTTTGAGCCTCCTGAATCTGAAGATCTGTATCTCTCCCTATACCTGTGAAGTTTTCTGCTATTTTTTCATTGAATATGTTTTCAATGCCATTTCCTTTTTCCTCCTCCTCTGGAATACCCATGATTCAGATATTTGAGTGCTTAAGGTTGTCTGTTATCTCTTTTGGATTTTCTTCAAGTTTTTAAATTCTTTTTTCTTTCTTTCATTTTTGTTTTTGTCCACCTGTGTTATTTCGAACAAGCCATCTTCAAGGTCAGAAATTCTCTCTTCTGCTTGTTCTAGCCTGCTTGTTAAGCTCTCTGTTGTGTTTTTTATTTTGTCGAATTAATCCTTCAGCTCCACAAGCTCTGCTGTATTCTTTTTCAGGGCATTGGTTTCTTTGTACATTTCCCCTTTCAGATCCTGTATACTTTTTCTCATTTTGTTGTGTTGTCTAACTGAGTCTTCTTGTATCTCATTTAGTTTCCTTAGCGTTGTTGCTTGAGATTCCTTGTCAGTCATTTCAAGGACTTCCTGTTGTATAAGATCTAGAATTTAAGAGTTACTGTATTCCTTTTGTGGTGTCATACCTTCTTGGTTTTTCATATTTCTAGTATCTCTCCGTTGGCGTTTAGTCATTGTGGCAGAGGCTATCACAGTCTACTTGTTCCACCCTGGTGTCTGCAGCAATATCAGGGAGTTTTGCTGACATTCAGCTGCCTGTTGCTGCCTTGGGGCCCAGGGGTCGCTGGCTCAGGCCTCTCTCAGGGGCAGGGACTCCTCAGGTTTTCTTTAAAGAGAAGTTTTGAATTACAGATTCAATGAAGAGATATAGGACTTTTAAAAGTTTTCTATTTCTTCTTCTATCATTTTAGTAAGTCTTTCCCTTAGAATTTTCACTTTAATTTGTAAATTTATTTATTTGAATTTTTCCGTAATATCCTTATTTTAGTTTTTAGAATGTATAGGATTAGAAGTGATCCCCTTTTTATATTCCTGTCCCTTTTCTCTTTTTTCTTGATAAGAATCTCAAATGATTTGCCTGTTTCCTTAGCCTTTTCAGAGAATCAATTTGTGGCTTCATTAATCCTCTCTTTTGTATGCTTGCTTTCTAGTTAATTAATTTTTTTGCAGATGGGTGCTGGGGCTGTGGATAAAATACACCCACTGCTGGCAACATCACACAAACTGGAGAGAAAGGGGGATAAATACCATGGCTTTCCCTCCTCCTCCCCTCCAGTTTTCTGCTAGTGCCTCCCATTAGTTGAACCAATCCAAAAACCAGATATCAAGCAGGCCTAGGGCATGTAGTTCCCTGTAATTCAGAGCAGGGAAGAGAAGGAGGATAGAAAAAGAATAGGCTAATAATAATAATAATAATAAAAGAAAGAAAAAGGAAAGAAAAAACAGGCAAACAGGACCACAAATTTATTTTGTCTGCTTGTTCTATCAGTTTCTGAGAGAAGTATGTCAAAATGTCTCATCATGATTGTGGATATATATATATTTCTCCTTCGAGTTCTGTCAATTTAGCTTTTTACATTGAGGGCCATATTATTAGGTGCCTACAAATTTAGAATTATTATATCTTCTTGGTAAATTTAACATTTTATCACTAAGAAAAGTTTTTAATTTCTAGAAGCTCTACTTGCTTTAAAACCCATTTGTCTGAAATTAATATAACTGTACTAGCTTTCTTTTGGTTAGTGTTTGTATGGTATGTATTTTTTATCCTTTTACATTCAACTGTCTATATCCTTAAGTTCTGTATATATCTCTTATTAACAATACGTAGCTGTGGCAGTTTGAAATCATTTCACGTCTTTGTTTTTCAAATAAAGTAAGTAGTCCATTTATATTTCATTTAATTATTGGTATATATGAGTTTAGATCCATCCTCTGACTATGAGTTCTATATTTGTCTCAGCTTTTCTAATCTAACACCTTTCCTCTCCTGTTTTTCCTTGTTACTGCTTAAGTATAGTTTATTATTTTACTTTTTGCTTGTGCTAATTTGAAACTTTTTTTTTTTTAGTAATTTAACACTTACCCTAAAAATTACAATGTTTATCATCAACTCATTAAGTCTAATGTGAATTGAAGGAACTTAGAACTCTTTAACTTCATTTACCCACTTCTGACCTATGTGCCATTGTTGTTTTGTGCTTTAAGTGTGCATATACGTATAGTTTTTAACCAACAAAACATCATTGCTGTCATTTTATATTATCAATATACATTTATATTAACCCACATTTTTCCATTTTTGTTACTCATTATTTCTTTCTGCCTCTCTGGCCTTCTCTGTTGGTATCATTTTCTTTCTCCCTGAAACATAACCTTTACAGCTTTATTTGGTTATGGTATGTAGGTAACAAAGTACCCCTGTTTCAGAATTCTAGCCTCCACTTTTTTCTCTTCACCCAACCTCCCAACACCACAGAACAAAAGCCCAAGTGTGCAGTAATAGCAATACAGAAGCAGCTTTGGTGCTCTAATTTTATGCTCAAGACACAGAAAAATTTGACCTCAGTATTTCCCTTTATGTTTTCAGTTCAATGCTTTTAAGGATACAGATAGACAGATTGATAGATAAATAAAGGTAAATATATACAAATACATATATATATTTAAGAATTTTTTTGATTATTTTCATCATAAGGTTGATCCAAATAAGTTCACTTCCCCTACCAGATATAAAGAGGTCTATTTCTTCATTTTCCATTCTTTGTTTTTTCCCCTTCTTTCTTTCTCTCTCTCTCTCTTTTTTTTTTTTTTTTGGCAGCTGGCCAGTACTAGGATCCAAACTTTTGAACTTGGTTTTACCAACACCACTCTCTAACAACTGAGCTGCTTTGGGTTGAATGTCCCCTCACCACCAGCTCCACAAATTCAATGAACCTTAAATTATGTGCCCCAAAGTTGCAGGTATTCGAAACTTGGCCCCCATGGTAACTGTTGAGGGTGGGAAATCCTGTTATGATAACTGAAAGGTGGGGCCCGGAAGAGGTGATTAGATTGTAGGATCATGTTGCAGTGAATGAATTAATAATGGTGGTCAGGGGTGTGGCTCTGGGAACTTTGAGAGGAGAGCACATGAGAGTCTCTCTCTCTCTGCTCTGTTATTTTCTGCTATGTGAGACCCCTGAATTGCTGTACAGCCACCATAAAAGAGAACCCTCACCTGGACTTTGGACTTCCCAGCCTCTGAAACTGTAAGCAATAAATTTTATTTTCTTATGAATTACCCAGCTTCAGGTACTTTGTTACAAGCAACAGAAATGCACTAATACACTGTCCAACCCTTCATTTTCCATTCTTAAATATTACCTGACTTCCTACTATATGAACTTAGTTTGCACTGTCTTGTTCCACATCACACACATACATTCACACACACACAATTTCACTCCTACAATCCCAATCCCAGTAAATAATAGTTTTGTGTGTGTGTGTTTTGTTTGTTTGGCAGCTGGGCAGTTTGGGGAATAAATATTTATAATGTATTTTTTATTATACTAATATTTAGCACTTATGGTGTTATTGTTAAGCAAATGTAGTTCATAGCCAGGGCTGCCCTAATGTAGAACTCCAGAGTGACCTCTGGGGGTAAGCAGTACACAGCCTATGCAGTGACGATGTTGCCATATTCAAGGCTGAGGCATGTAGATGACTGTGATTTCCTCCAGATTTAGGGAGGTGATTGCTCTAGGGTTCCTGATGGGCAATCTGATATCATTTTGATTCCTGATTGTTTATATAAACCTATTTTTTTTCCTCTCTGGAAGTTCATAGAATAAATTGTTTCTAATATTCTGAATTTTTATGTACTGTGCCACTAAATGTTTATGTGAATAAATATTTTATTTTGGAATAATTTAAGATTTACAGAGAAGTTGCAAAGATAGTACAGAAGGTTCCTGTACACCCCTTAGCTAGTTTCCCCTAATGTTAAAATATTAGATTACCATGGTATATTTGTGAAAATTAAAAACCAATTTTGGTACATTACCATTCACTAAACTCCAGACTTTAGTCAGACTTCACCAGTTTTTCTTATTAACATCCTTTTTCTGTTCCAGGATCCAATCCAGAATGCCACATTGCATTTATTGATAAATAAATTGTCTCTTTAGTCTCTTCTGGTCTGTGATAATTTCTTTCCTGATTTTCAGGACATGGACAGTTTTTTATTTTTATTTTTTGTCTTTTTCGTGACCGGTACTCAGCCAGTGAGTGCACCGGCCATTCCTGTATAGGATCCGAACCTGCGGCGGGAGCGTCGCTGCGCTCCCAGCACCGCACTCTCCTGAGTGCGCCACGGCTCGGCCCGACATGGACAGTTTTGAGGAGTACTGTCAAACATCTTGTAGAGCGTCCCTCAGTTTGGGTTTGTCTGATATTATCTTCTTTACTAGACTAGGTTTATGGGATTTAGAGAAGAATAGCACAGAGGTCATGTACTTTTATTACTTATGTCCTATTACTTATAACCTTGATCACTGGATTAAGGTGGTGTTTGCCGGGTTTCTCCTTGTAAAGTTACTATTTTTCCTCTTTCCATATTCTATTAGTTGGAAGTGAGTCACAAAGTCCAGCTTACACTCAAAGGGGGTGGGGAAAAAATTAAATTCTACTTTCTGCAAGGGGAGAGCATGTCTACTTACATTATCTGAGATTCGTCCCTTCTCCACCATTTGTTTATTTACTCTATCATTTTATTTATGGAAGTATGGGCTCATCTATATTTATTTTACACTTTGGGTTACAGTCCAATATCAAGTTATTTATTTTGTTTCCCAAATTGTTCCAGCTTTGGCTATTGGGAACTCCTCCAAGTTGGCCCTGGTGTTCCTCTGACATGCCCCGTCCTTTTTTTTTTTTTTCCCCTTTAGCTCTTTCTTGCTTCCTGGTACTACACAATGCTCCAGGCTAATGTTGTATTTTCCTTGCCCCAGCACTAACTTCAGCCATCTCTCCAAGAATCTCTGGATTTTAAAAATGGTATTCAGAAACCAAGATCTGGGTACTGGGTATACTCACTTACATTGGGTGTCACTGCTCCTGGGATCTCTCAGCAGACACAGTCAGAGTTAGAAAATATATGTATGTATACTAACCCATGTAGACACATTTCTTTCTTTTTTTTTTTTTGTCTTTTTTTTTTTTTATTTCGTGACCGGCACTCAGCCAGTGAGTGCACCGGCAATTCCCATATAGGATCCGAACCTGAGGCGGGAGCGTCGCCCGCTCCCAGCGCCACACTCTCCCGAGTGTGCCACGGGCTCGGCCCAAGACACATTTATTTCTAACGTTACTTCTGTATCTATCCCTTTGTGCATGTGTATGTGTGTGTGTGTATATATATATATATATACACACACACACACACAAGGGTACTTCAAAAAGTTCATGGAAATATTTGTATTATTTTAAATTCTATTTTTCCATAAACTTTTTGTAGTATATATATATTATATATATACACATACATAAACACGACTTCTTATTGATATCTGAATGGACATTTTTTAATTCATTTATTATGTTGGGTTCCTGGTAAGACCTTTCCATCTAGAAACTTGTGACCTTCGATTCCAGGAAACTGAATTATCTCATTGAAAATTTTCTCCTTCTATTTTTTCATCTCATCTTCTCTCTCTCTCTTTTTCTGTCTCTCTCTCTTCTCTCTCTTTCTCTCTCTGTCTGAGCTTAACTGGTATTTCAAGTGTGTGTTTGTCAACTGCCTGTTTGCTCTCACATCCAAACCCCGCCTGCCCCCTCTTGTTTTCACAGGGGTCTGACTCAAATTTCTCAGCTTCTCTTGGTCTCTGGTAGGAGGCGCTGGTGGTAGAGTGGAAGTTGGGAAGAGTGGAGGCCACAGTGTTTCTCCTCATTTTTATCTGTTTTGGGTGGTATCTGTGGTAGGGGATGAATCTCCTGCTGGGTAGCCTCCATCATGATTACAGTTCCTACTGGAGGACTCTAGCCCCTGGGCTCCAGTAACATCACCTCATACCTTTCTCTTCTAGGCCTAGGGGTGTTAGTAGCTTCTTGACATAGCTAATCTCTGGTATTTCCACTTGGCTTCTGCAACTCTAATGCCACTATTGTGTTTAATTCCCTGAACCTGTTTTCTTCTCTTGTACTACATTGCCTGGAATCCGTTTTCTTGTCTGGATGTTGATACAAAGAGAGGTAGGGAATTGGACCCCTTAGACTGTCCTTCTAATTATCTTATTATTTCTCTCTTATCTCTCATCTTTATCTTCGTTCCTTTCTGGGAAATATTTTCAATGTTATCTTCCAACTCTTAATTTTTGGAAATTTTCTTTTTTTTTCTTTTTTTTTTAAAAGATGACCGGTAAGGGGATCTTAACCTTTGCCTTGGTGTTGTCAGCACCACGCTCAGCCAGTGAGCGAACCGGCCATCCGTATATGGGATCCGAACCCGGGGCCTTGGTGTTATCAGCACCGCACTCTCCTGAGTGAGCCACAGGCCGGCCCAAATTTTTGGAAATTTTCTGCTACAAATTTGTTGTTGTTGTTGTTGGGGGGAGCCAGTACAGAGATCTGAACCCTTGACCTTGGCATTACAAGGCTGTGCTCTAACCAACTTAGCCAACTGGCCAGACTTGCTATAACATTTTAATTTCCAAAATCCCTTTCCATGGTCTTTGGATGTTCATATATATCATCATATATATATATCATCCTAATCTTTTTTCATAGATACAACATCTTCTCTAATGTCTCTGGAAATATTGATTATAATTGATTTTTCTTTTCAAAAGATGACCAGTAAGGGGATCTTGACCCTTGACTTGGTATTGTCAGCACCACGCTCTCCCAAGTGAGCCATGGGCCGGCCCCTATAATAGTTTTTTAAAGGTTTTTTTTTCTGCTCTTTGTCACTGTGTGTTTCCTCAAGTTCCTTTTTTTCTGTTTAAGTCTCTGATTTCCATATTAGCAGCTGTATTAGTGTGTTTCTGTTGCTTATAACAGAATACCTGATACTGGTAATTTATAAAGAAGAGAGGTTTATTTGGCTTAGGATTCTGGAACAGCTGCGTCTGGCACAGGCCTCAGTCTGCTTCTACTGGTGGCAGAAAGAGGCAGGTAGCCGGCGGGTACAAGCAGATCACATGACGAGAGGAGCAAGAGAGAGAGAGGGGAGGTGCCAGGGTCTTTTAAACAACCAGCTCTTGGGCTGAGCCCCTGGCGCACTCGGTAGCGTGCTGCGCTAGCAGCGCGGCGACGCTCCCGCCGCCGCGGGTTCAGATCCTATATAAGGATGAGCGGTGCACTCCCTGGCTGAGCGCCATCCCACCCCATCCCACTCCCCCGCCCCCGTAACTCAAACCCT
Organism: Cynocephalus volans; assembly: GCF_027409185.1. Lineage (NCBI taxonomy): Eukaryota > Metazoa > Chordata > Mammalia > Dermoptera > Cynocephalidae > Cynocephalus > Cynocephalus volans. Next base: position 24,571,752 of record NC_084460.1, read on the forward strand.
TCTCACCATTGCCAAGATGGAGATCAGATTTTGACATGAGCTTTGGGGGACAACACATGCAAACTCTATCAGCCGTTTTCCTCAACTATCTGGTGATCAGTGGTTTCTGTTCATATGCATGTGAACTGGAGCTTTGTGTCTGCAGGTGGAGTTTATTGATTGTGGTCTTATAGTAAAGTGATGGATAAGGACCTGGCAGTTTATTGCACACCCCCCCAAATGTCAGTTTCTGTAGCTATTTTTCTTTGAGATGGTTGATTTCTCTACCTAAAGCTCCTCCTATCTTCTGCCTGGTGGGAAAGGGTATAAATTTAAGTGGGAAGTGTTGGACGGTAGATAGTGGTGGAATTTCCCTTGCTCAGAGCAGGGGATGATGATGCCTGGGTCTCTGTTCAGAATGCAGACTTCACTCAGTTCCCCAAAGTCCACTCCTCCAGCCTCATCCTCAGCTGTACCTGATCTCCCTAAACCTAGAGTTTTGAGGTTCAACCTTTTCACATGGCAAACTCTAGTTTTCTGCCCAGGTGGAAGAGGACCAAGACTTTCAACTGGGTCCTCCTGTTCCAGCACCAGCCCTCACCTCTGACATCAGAAGTATATGGTATCTCCAATCTCCAAGCCTTTCTGGTGTACCACAGCATAAATTAGTTTTCTTCTTGTTGGCTTACCTTCATCTCCTTGGTGGAACTGAGAAAACCAAAAGCAATGTTAAAGCAAAATTCTGAAAGCAAGAGATTCTGAGCATTTATTAAAATTTTATTTAAGTCATTAAGGAAGGAACCAGAAGGTAGATGAAACAAGCTAGTTTGCCTGAGCTTGAAAAACAGTGTGAGATGTGTGTGTGTGAGTGTAGTAGAGTTAGTGAAAAGAATTCCAAGGACAATTTGCTAGGTAAGATTCAGGACTGGTTAACTTTCTACAAGGCAATAAAATCTCTGTGTTTAACCATCAAGCTATAAAATCATAGGACCTATTAGTTTCTAAAGTTAAACTATAACTTTATAGAACCATAAAACTGTCTGTCCCTTCAGTCATTGTGGGTTAATTAGATACACTGTGGCAATGGAATTTCATTCCCCAGGAGTGTCAGGTGGAGGTAAATTCACAAGGTTCTGCTTTTATTCGAAGTGTTTGAGACAGCGTTCCCTCAAGATCTCAGGCATCAGGCAACCTTCATTTTTCCATTTTTCCAAGTGTGGAATCATTTTCTCTTTCTCCCCTATGTCAGGTGAGAATGTCTAATATTTATTCTTGATATCATTAGCCTGGTCTTGCCTCAATGCCTGTTCTTTTTGTCCTTGTGGGTTTTGTCCTTTTTTTTTTTTTTTTTTTTTTCCTTCTTATTCATGTCATCTTAGTGAGGTTTGGGGAGGAAGCGGCATAAACTCATGAACTCAATTCCTCCTTTTTGATCACACGTTTCCTTCTGCCGTCTATCACCTGGGACTTTCTTAAAATGTCTGGCCTGTTGGTTTTTCAGTTTGCTGATGCTGTTATAGATTTATTATTTTCCTTATTTTACATCTTTTCTGGATTTCACTGGGAGTTTTCAGCAGGAGTGACAGTGTGTACTTACGTGTTCTATTTGCCATGTTGATCAAGGCTTTTTCCTGAATATCAATGCTTGGTTCCAAGTATTCAAAGAGCTTCCCATCTTTGGGGATGGAAGCAAATGGTCCCATTGTTTAGAAAAATATTGCTGTGGTGGAAGCGGGGACTTTTGGCCTGCGGAAATGACCACCAAGACCCACAAAGTAGACCTGGGCCTTGGGCTCCTGAAGAAAAAAAAGAAGAAGGTGGTCAAAGAACCAGAGACTCGATACTCAATTTTAAAAAATAACAATTATTTCCCTGATGCTTGTCCTATAAGAGCCACATCCCCCTCTAAGAATGTAGCCCAAGGGCAGGCACCTGAGATCCTTCTAGTGAAGAAAAAGAAGAGGCAGTCCTTGTTATCTCCAGCCGTGTCCCATGGCTCAGGCATGAACACTTCCCAGACAGAGTGAGGAGGTGGCCAGAGCTGGCAAGGAGCTCGAAAAACGCAAGAAGGAAAAAGAAAGGCCCAGGACTCTGCAGCCTTTTCAGTCCGGGACCCTCGGTTCTGTGAGGCCAGGGATGCTCTGTCTGCTTGCCCAGTGGGGGAGCAGGGTGAGACCAGGCAGCCTTGGGGCAGAAACGGAAGCAGGACAGCCCCAGGGAACACAGGGTGAAGATGAAGAAAAAAAAAAAATCCACCAGGAGAGAGACACCCTCCTACTCTAGTTCTGTGAACAGCAGCCCTAGGAAAGAACATAAAAAGAAGCCAGTCAAAGTTGAGGCTCCAGAATACATCCCAGTTGGAGATGGCCCTAAGGCCCCAACCAAGAAGATGAAGCCCACGAAAAAGGGAGAGCAGCCAGTCATTGAGGAGTTGCCTTTAAAAAGGAAGAAAAAGAAGAAGAAAGAGAGCAGGGTGGCAGGAGTCCCTGGGAAGGAGGTGAGGCAAAAGGCCTTGCAAGAAGAGATCGATCGTGCGTTGGGCAAAACAGAGGCTTCTGAAAGTAGGAAGCGGACAGGAGCCCGATTCAGCCAGTGGGATACTGCTGGTTTTGAAAACGATGAACAGAAACTGAAATGTCTCAAACTTATGGGTGGCTTTAAAAATCTCTCCCCTTCATTCAGCCACCCTCCTCGCATGATTGGCCATCATGACCCATCATGGCCCTCAACAAGAAGGCAGCTGACACCCTGCAGCACAACCTGCAGCAGGACTGCGACTGGGCCATGAGCTGGAAGTACAACTGAGGGGCTGGCCTCAGCTTCTCTACTGTCCCAGACAAAATCTTTTATATCGACAGGAATGCTTCCAAGTCAATCAAGTTGGAAGATTAAACTCTAGTGTCCTGTCCCCCACCACAGCCAAAATTGCTTTTATTGTTTAGTCTTGCAGATGACAGCCCTCTGACTGTTGTCTCGAATCACACACCTGCGAAGATTAAGGACGGCAATCTTGATGGGTTTGGACAAACTGGGGTGGGGGTAGCTCATGTTTCAGGAGCCAAGAGAGCAAGTGAGTGTCTAAAACCTACTGTTGTCCGTTTTAAACATTCCATCCCTGTCCGAAGACATCGGCGTGTGTAAATGATGGTAGGTAACATTTTTTGGATGTTCAGCATGTTCCAGGCACATACCGACATGTTTTCCTTGCATTAATGTATTTAATCTTCATAATTATGAAATGGGTGCCGTTATTATCCCTGTTTTATAGATGAGGCAACAGAAGTTCAGGGATAAAGGAGTAAAATCGCCCGGGGTCACTCAGCCAGTGAGTGCCAAGTGCTATACTTCTGTACCTCGACCCCTAAGTCACTATTCATTACGCTGAATATCCCCCCTTGGGAATCTCACCCAGAATACTCGTTGGGGATTAAAATGTCTTCTGATTGAGGGAAAAAAAAGAAAAACATTGCTGTAATGTTGCTAGAATTAGTAGGTATGTTGTCTGCTGTAGTCTTCCCAAGGGAAAAAACATAAGCATCTCATTTCCAGCCCCTACCTCTCCACTTCTTACTTGCCCCTCTCCATCTCCAGAAGACACACTTTCTTTTGCTGATATTCTTGCCTTCCCTGTCTCAGAGATGCAGATTTTTCAAGTTTTAGCTATACAGTTGACCCTTGAACAACACTGGGGTTTGGGGCACTGATCTCTCTCCCTCTGCAGTTGAAAATTCACGTATAACTTTTGACTTCTAGCCTACTGGGGTTTTGTTTTTCGTTTTGGCAGCTGGCCAGTATGGGGATCCAGACCCTTGACCTTTGTGTTATAACACCATGGTCTAACCAGCTGAGCTAACCAGCCAGCCGCATTCTAGCCTCCTGTTGACTGGAAGCCTTACTGATAACTTGAACAAGTCAATTAACACATATTTTGTATGTTATATATATATATATATTATATACTGTATTCTTATAATAAAATAAGCTAGAGAAAATGTTAAGAAAATCATAGAGAAAATACATTTAAAAAACATTTACATACATTTAAATACATTGAAAAATCTGCATATGAGTGGACTCACGCAGTTTAAACCCATGTTATTCAAAGGTCAACTGTACTGCCTGGTGGGTATGGGACCACTCGTGACATAAACCCATCAGATGGTCCTTTGCCAGGCTTTGCCTCAGCTTTTCAAATTTTTAGGGGCATAAGCAGCACTAGGGGGAGCCAGTTATAAGTGTAAAATCCCAGACTCCCAGGAGAGACTGAAGGTGCCTTAGGATCTACATTTTATAAAGGGCTCCATGTCAGATCTGGAACAATGTTAGCCTCAAATGAATAATGCAGGAACTGATTATAATATATTGAATGAAAAGGAACCCATGGGTCTATATTGATACCTAAAGGTCTGACCAAATCATTATATTAGACTAAGGTTGCTAGACAGGACAGAAGCCTTTTTTTTCCTGCTACCTGGTAGATGCGGACTTGTCTTGGGTCAAGTTCCCTAGAAGCAGAACTCGAAGTAGAGATTCTTATGTACATAATTTACTGAGAGTGTGCTCATAGGAGGAACAGGAAGTGAGACAAGGATAGAAAAGGAGCAGGCATAATGTATATCGGGGAGGGAGAGAAGAATCTAGTCTCGTCCTACAGGATACTGGGGGGAGAATTGTACTACAGAGTTGTCCCCCTTGAAGCAAGAGCTGGGATTTTTGTGAGAAACATATATATAGTAAAATGGTTATTATAGTACAACAAATGAATATATCCATCATCTTATACAGATACCCATATTTTTCCCACGGTGGCAAGAGCAGCTATAATCTACTCATTTAGCCAAAATTCTGAATATAATACACTATTATTAACTATAGTCCTCATGTTGTACATTAGATCTTCAGACTTGTTCATCCTCCATATCTGCTACTTTGTATCCTTTGACTTACATCTCCCCATTTCCTCCCTCCCGCTCCACCCCTGATAACTTTCTATTCTCTCTCTCTGTATATTTAACCTTTTAAAAATATTCCATGTATAAGTGAGATCATGTAATATTTTTCTTTTTGTGTCTGGCTTAGCATAATGTCTTCTGGGTTCATCTATGTTATGGCAAATGGCAGGATCTTTTCTTTTTTTTTTTTTAAGGCTAAATAATATTCCATTGAATATACTCATATATACCACAGTTTCTTTATCCATTCATCTGCTGGTGGACATCTAGGTTGTTTCCATATCTTGACTATTGTGAATAATGCTGCAATGAACATGAGAGTGCAAATATCTTTACAAGGTGGTCAATTCTAATTCTTTGTGCATTTTTATATTGGGATATTTGTCATTTTTATTGTTTTATAGGTGTTCCTTGATATATTGTGTCAGTAATATTCAAAGCAAATATCATCTCCCAGTGTGTGGCTTGCCTTTTTTTAAAAAAAAAAGTTTTATTGAGATATAATTCACATGCCATAAAATTCACAATTTAAAGTATACAGTTCAGTGGTTTTACATATATTCACAGGGTTGTACAACCATCACTACAATCTAATTTTAGAGCATGATCATCATCCCTAAAAGAAACCCCACACTTAGCAGTTATTCCCCATTTCCCCTAATTCCCCAATCCTCTAGCAACTACTAATCTACTTTGTCTCTACAGATTTGCTTATTTTTGGACCTTTCATATAAATGCAATCATACACTATGCAGTCTTTTCAACTGGCTTCTTTCACTTAGCATAATGCTTTCATGTTTCATCTGTGTTATAGCATCGATAGCTAACTTGGTTATACTATCTGTTGTTGTACAGATATTTTGAACTTTGATTCGGTCAAATATATCAGTCTTTTCTTTGGATTTCTGATTTTCTTTCTTATTTGAGAAATCCTTCCTTTTCCTTAAGCCATAAAAATATTCTCTAATAATTTCAAGTTTTTGTTTTTCATATTTAAATCTCCATAGTTTATTTTGAATTATGCCACATAAGGATTTAAATTTTTTTTCACATGAATAGTCAGTTGTTTGGCACTACTTACTGAATAGCCCACCAATTCCTCACTGATTTGTAATGCCTCATTTATTATACAACAAGGTCCCATGTATGTTTGGATCTGTTTACCCCCCATGTGCCATTATGATAGGTTTATAGTAAATCTTAATTATTAATAGCTTTATAACAAATCCTGATATTTGGTAGGGCAAGTTCCCTCTCCTTATTCTTCTTTTCCACAACCGACTTTGCCATTAACGACCTTAGGGACCAGTTTTTTTTAAGTTCCATTAAAAATAATCTGTTAGGATTTTGTTGGAAATTGTATTTAATTCATAGAGTAATTTGGGAAAAATCAACACTTTAATGGACATTCTAGTAAACATGGTATATATTACTTCTTATTCCATCTGTTTTAGTTTATAATCTCCCTTCCTCTTCCTGCTCAGAACTAGACCCCGAGATAAGAATTTGAGTGCTAGTACCTTATTTGGGAACTAATCTCAGGGAAAAATCAACAAAAGAGTGGGGAAGAGATTCAGGGAAGAGAAAGCAGCCAACTGCACATCATCAAGCAGATGGGCAATTGGAGCTTAAATCTACTGGAGAACCCTGAGAATCACTATGGAACGTGTGCCTCAGACTTATCCTGACTGAGGAGTGAGAACCTGGGGTATTTATACAACTCCATTCAGTTACTGATTGAGGGCTTCCAGCAGGTATTAATTCCCCAGTCCTTCCTGACTGCTGAGGATGAAAGGTGGGCCAGGATGCAGGGCAATGGTAACTGCCAAGGAGCACCAACAGCGCCTGCTAAACTACTAACGTTTCTTTTGAAAACTCAGATAAAAGCATGTCTCTCACCTGCCTAGGGTCTTTTGATGTAGAAAAATCCAAAAGTGTTGGCACGGCCTATAGGTTTCTACATACTGCCTATCAACTCCTTTCCTGCCTCATCCTGCTACCTCCTTTCCCAGGAAGTTTAACTTGTAGCTACACTGGACTACTGTCCATCCCTTTGAAGCAGCTGGATTCTGTCACACCCTCGCTGCTTTGCATTTGTTATATTCTGTGCTTCTAATGCCCTTCCCTTATTCTTTTCCTAGAAAAACCTTTCAAGAAGGCAGAGTGGTTAGGAACATGCACCCTGGGGAAAGAGCTAGAATCAAAACTCAGTTCTAACATAGTCAGCTTTTGCTTTGCTTAGTGGGAAATGCAAGGAGGGACAGGGTGTGGGAGGGCGGGTGGAATGTTGGGCAGGCCTGAGAGTTTTTGAGAGAAGATAATGGAATGTTGGGGGCTAGGGGAAGAGGTTCAGGGAGGACTGAAGAGATTTGTTATCTGAGTTGTGATGTTTCCCTTTATTGTTTCTCCATGGAAATTGTGATAAAATTTAAATTATTTGTCAGAGGAAAAAAATCTGCTCTACTTACTTATTTGGGTAAGTCACTTAACCTTTCTGAGCATTTGTTTCCTTATTTGTATAATGGAGATACACCTCATTCTTACCTTATAGAACTATTGTGAGGATGTATTAGTTATCAGGTGCTACATGACAAATTACTCTCAAACTTAGTGACCTGTAACAACATAAAACATTTATTATCTTGAACAGCTTTCGTGGGTCAGGAATTCAGGAGCAGCTTAGCTGATTGGTTCCAGCTCAGGATCTCTCAATTCTGCAATCAAGATGTCAGCTGGGGCTGTAATCATCCACAGGTTTGACTGGAGCTGGGAAATCTGCTGCCAGACTGGCTCAGTCACATGACTGACAAGTTGGTACTGGTTTTTGGCAGGAGGCCTGGGTGTCTTACCATGTGGGCTTCTCAATAGAGCTGATTGAGTATCCTCATAAAATGGCAGCTGTCTTGCTCTAGAGCAAGTGATGCAAGGGAAAACGAATGGAAGCTGCATATGTCTTTTATTACCAAGCCTTGGAAGTCACACATTGTGACTTCTGCCATACTCTATTGGTCACAGGCTAGACATGATTCAGTGTGGGAGGAGGCTATACAAAGGCAGGGATATAGGAGCTGAGGAGCTCTGGGGCCATTTTGGAGGTGGCTACCACAAAGGAGTACATGAAAGGTGCTTAGAACACAGTGTGTTTTTAAATAATAGCTTTTATTATCACTTATCTTCTGGACACCCTGCACAAATGTTGCTTCTTCTGAGAAGCCTTCCAGACCATCACAGACAGTTATGAAATAGCCTTGCAAACAAATATCACAATTGAATCTGTTTAAGACTTTATTATTTTGCATCTTCAAGATCCTGATTTGAGGCGTTGAGGGGAGAGAAATTATTACCTCAGGTAAAGTCTCTTGGCTGGTCCAGGCCTTCCTACCTCTCCCTGTTCCCATACCCCTGAACACCATAGACAGCCACAATCCCCTCTTAAAGAAATGAAAAAAGTTAATAAATTAGACTTCATGAAAATTAAAATATTCTGCTCCACAAAAGATACCCTCAAAAAAATGTAAATGCAACCCATAAATGGGGAGAAAACATTCCCAGTGCATATATCCAGGAAAGGACACATATCCAAAATACTCTAAAATAAAGGACTCATTTAACTCAGTAATAAAATACAAACAATCCAGTTTTTAAGAATGCGCAGAACTTCCTAAATGTCCATTGACAGACAACTGGATAAGGAAAATGTGGTATACATACACCATGGAATACTACTCAGCCATAAAAAAGAATGAAATTCTGCCATTTGCAGCAACATGGATGAGCCTGGAGAAAATTATGTTAAGTGAAATAAGCCAGACACAGAAAGAGAAATACTGCCTGTCCTCAAATAACTGAGTGCTTAGAAATAAGGAGAGACAAAGAAAGGAAGGAAGGAAGGAAGAAAAGCACAATAATATCTTGAACTTTCAGAAGGAGAGAACAAACCTAAAAATACTAGAGATGGGGGGAGGGAGGGAGGTTGGGGAGTGATTGGTCAGGTAAGGGGCATCAAGAATAATTATGGTTTGTAATAATGACTATGCTAATAAAAATGCTACTAAAAAATAAAAAGAAAACATGTCCACACAAAAACTTGTATACAACTGTTGATAACAGCACTGGCTAAGAAACAACAAAGTGGAAAATATCTACATGTCCATTAACTAATAAATGGAAAAGATGTGATATATCCATTCAACCATAAAAAGGAAAAACATTCTGATACATGCTACAACATGGATGAACCTTATAAACATTATGCTAAATGGAAGAAGCCAGTCACAAAAGACCACATTTTGTATGATTCCTATTATACAAAATGTTGGGGCTAGCCCGTGGCTCACTTGGGAGAGTGTGGTGCTGATGACACCAAGGCCATGAGTTCAGATCCCATATAGGGATGGCCGGTTAGCTCACTGGGTGAGCATAGTGCTGACAACACCAAGTCAAGGGTTAAGATCCCCTTTACCGGTCATCTTTTAGAAAAAAAAAATGTGTGTATGTATATGTGTATATATATATATATATATATACACACACAAAATGTTTAGAAAATGAAAATTTATAAAGAGAAAGATTAGTGGTTGCCTAGGGCTGAGGTAGCTGGGGAGAAAGGGGAAATGACTGCTAATAGAAAGTTTCCTGTTTGGGTGATAAAAATGATCTAAAATTGATCGTGCTGGTGGTTACACGGTTCTGTGCATATACCCATTGAACTGTTTTTAAAAATTGATAATAGAAACCATAGCAAGAATTAAAAAGATTTTGTCTGATAAATCTCATGGCTGTGACATTGCATCTGTCACAAGCCCAAACTTATACCTAAGGTAAATGAGAGTAGAATCTTGAAAGAGTTGTGAACTTTGAACTTGGGAAAAACAATAAACTGAATTCAAAGTCTGATGCCAAGAAAAAGCTAAATTTCTTATCTGTTTGCACGGGAGAACTGTACTTGTAAAACGGTCTCTCTGAAAAAAGCCAGAGCTAATCTTACATAAAGTTTTGGAAACCTGGCCTTCAAGGATTGGTGGTCTTTTAGATGCGGGAGTGTTTAGCGATGGACAAACTCTTAGCTGTGTTAGTGTGGTCACTGGAGTAGGGCAGCTGAGGACCAGCTGACTTTCAGGAGTGTGGTGGTCTGTGTGAGGCACTTGCTAATTGACTATTGTTTAGAGGCATAGACCTGTTAATGATTGGTTGACTTTCAGATGCGTGCGGTTGTCACTGATTTACTAACTTTCAGAAGCACGGTTTCCGGAGTGAAGCTGTTGTTGACCGACTGATTCTTAGAATCATAAGCTCCTGAAGTGAAGCTGTTGCTGGTTGCTTTTCAGAGTATGTGTATGACGTGAAGTTACCTCTCAGCACCGCACTCTCCCGAGTGAGCCACAGGCCGGCCCGCGTGAAGTTACCTCTAACGGTGGTTACTTGTTCACGATTTGGGACTTGAGCCAAAAAAGTCTTCTCCTTTCTTTAATATGAAAAAATAAGCACTTTAAATCCCTACTCCCTTTTTGTGGTCTTCCCTCAGCTAAGCCTTCAGGAGGCACCACAGAGATTGCCCAGATCTTTATTTGTGGTGGTAGGATTTTCAGCCATTTTTGTCACTGAAGTGATTTAAGCGTCAATTACTGTGGTGGAAAATAGCTCTAAATAATTATCGTAATTTATTGTAAAAAGATGAATATGGGACATTAAGGCATCCTGACAAGATCAATATATGACGCAGGACAAAAACAATACGTCCTGTATACACAGGACGCCTGGAAATCCACCAATGAAGTATTTCCCCTGTTTCACATACGAAAAACTGAGGGCTCGGTGAGATTAAGTTTCTTGTCCATGGCTCCAAAGTCAGAAACGAGTCAAGTCAGGACCTGTAAGAGATAGGAGGAGTCCTCTGGGATCCCGTGAGCCCCTAATACCCATTCCCTGCGCAGGGCTGGATGCGCACTGGTAACCCGAGGCCTGCTAGAAATCTGCTGGATGTCTGAAGGTGGGTGCGAAATTGATGAGCTGCAGGAGCGGAGACAGCTGCGAGGTCCCCACCCGGGAGACCCGTGGAAGCGAGCCGGGCACGGGAGAGACCCCAGCGCTAGGCTTCGCTGGAGGCTGCAACCGGCCGGAGGGGGGCGGGGCTGGAGCAAAGCCCCGCCTCCGAGCGCGTCCGCGAGCGTGGCTGGGGGGTGTCGATCAAAGTCCCACTCCATGATGCGGGGCCTGAGGACTGGGCAGAGCGGAGCCGTGGTAAATCTCACCCTGAGGGCCCGCGCTTCTCACGTCCGGCCTGGCCACCTCGCAAATTTAGGAGGGCGCGGCCATGCGCCAGCCTCCCACTCCCCGCCAGTACTGAAGCCCCCCCCACCCTCCTGACGCGCGTCCGGCCCCGCCCCCGCCGTGCCCCCGCGCGCCGCGCCCCCTCCCACCCGGCACGCCCCGCCGCCCCGCCCCGCCCCTCCGCAGCGGGCCTGGAGCCGCCCGGCAGGCTGAGTGACCCTCGCAGCTGCACCGTCCTCCTCCGTCGCCTGCCGCCATGGAGGTGTACCCCCAGCGCCGGCTGGGGCTACCCCGCGCGCGGTCCTCCGGCGGCTCCCGCCGCGGGTCACCCTCCGTCAGGTACGTGGGGCTAAGGCCGCAGAGGGACGGCCGGGTGGGGGATGCGGGCCGTCGGGTCCGGAGACGCCTCCAGCCGCAGGGCGTGGCTCGACATGGCTTCCTCGCGCTCGGTTCTTTTCAAACGGCTCGGGAGGAACGTTTCCCCAGGAACGGCGCCCTCTGTAGAGGCCCCACAGTGGCTCCCCTATAGACACAATGGTTCCCTGTGAAGACTCGTATTATGACATCCCCACCCCTGTAGAACGTTTTCCCCTGGAAGGATTCCCCTATAGAGAACCCCACAGTGGCTTCCCCATGGATAATTCACTTGGCTTTCCCGTGGAATATTTCCCCCAGAAACGGATATCTTTAGAGACCCCTGTCCCCGCACAATAGCTTTCTCGCATAGAACCCCAAATGGAGTTCCCTCAGAAACGGCTTACCTGTAAAGCTCCCCTAACTGTCTTTAAAGCATTTGCCCTTGACAGCAGCCTCCCAGAAGAGTATTCTCGCGCACTGCATGCACACGGACAGCATCTTCCCTATTGCGCGTTTCACCACCTCCTCCTGCCCCCGCCGGCATCGCGACGTCCCCTCACTCCACAATAGGAAGCTTAGCTTAGGGGGAGGCGGAGGTTACTAGGGGCGCAGGAGGAAAAATGAACTGGATGGATAGGAAAAAGAAGTCCAGAACCCCCAAAAGCGGCGGACGCCAGGCCCCTGAGCCTAGGGACAGAGCTCCTGGGTGCCTCGGTAAAGGGGGTGGGGTGACATTGAGGAGGGTGACGCCTCGTCTCCTTTCGATATCTTTTTGATGATTTCTGCTCCCTGTGCATTCGGAGTTGACCTTGATAGTCTGGGCACTGTGGTCGAGCTGGAATGGGGCTGCCAGCGCAGTGTGGAGGTTGGAATGATGGAGAGGTTGCAGCAGAGATCTTTGAGAAGGAGGAAGAGGATGTGAGTAATGAGCTTTGGTACTGCTAAACTGTCATTAAACCAGGAGAGGGTTTTTTTTGTTTGTTTGCTTTTTCTTTATTCTAGTTACTTAGCAAAGAAAATGGTATCGTTCCCTTGAAAGGAGGTTGGCAACCTATATGTTAGAAAGTTTTTTGGGTTTTTTTTCTGTATATTTATTATGGTACTTTACGCATTATGTTTTAACTTCTTGCTTGCCAGTCTGTTTTTTGGGGTTATTTGTCTGTCTGTTCTAACTAGACCAAATTCATGGAGAGCAAGAACTAATTCTTAGAACCCTGTCCTTCTTTTATTTCTTGCATTCCTTCCCACACCCCAGTAACTAATACATGCTTGTTGAATGAATAAAGGATAGGGGAGATGGAGCTAGATACCAATGAAGCTTTGCATTTAGGAGCCCTAATTTGCTTCTTATTTGAAAGGTGACTTTGCTCTGCTCTTCATTGTAATTCCTTGTGGGCTTTACAGCTTATGGTAACTATGTCCAATTTGTCCCAGTGTTTCTGCCAGACAGTTTCACTGTTAGGAAGTATTTGACTTTGTATAGAAATCGAACAGGATACTTTTATTTTTTATTTATTTTATTTTTTATTTTTTAATTTTTTTAAAATTTTATTTTGTCGATATACATTGTGGCTGATTATTGCTCCCCATCACCAAAACCTCCCTCCCTTCTCCCTCCCCCCCTCCTCCGAACAGGATACTTTAGAACTTGGAGCAGCCATCCGCTAAATCTAGGCTCAGTGTAGACTTGG